>NC_064848.1:83860171-84190441 GCF_024139225.1 Suncus etruscus
AGTGCCAGGAGAAAGTTTGAATCTCAGAGAGAGAAACTTCTATATTGTCATGCATGAAACTAGAAATTAAGTAATCCATTGGGGGACTGAAGCTATAGCACAGTGGTAGGGCATATGCCTTGCACACAGCCAACACCTGATGGACCCTAGTTCTGTCCCCAGCATCCCATAAGATCCCCCTAAGCCTGCCAGGAGTGATTTCTGAGAGCAAAGCCAGAAGTAACCCCGGAGTGCCACTGGGTGTGACCCCAAAACCAAAAAAAAAGTGATCCATTGCCTTTAGTCGTCGATTTTTGTCTTAGTTGTCAGTATTCAACTACAATAACCAGCCTTTCCATGTTAGAAGTTAAATTAATGTTAATAAACATGATGGAAATAATAATGGGAAATCAACTATTTTAGAAATGATTGCAATTGTTTTAATAAAAAGCAACAAATGGGGACTTGAATTTCAAATTTGGTGCCTAGGAGGGGCTGGAGCTGTGGCGCAAGTGGTAGGGCTTTTGCCTTGCACATGCTGACTTAGGACGGACCGCGGTTCGATCCCCCGGCTTCCCATATGGTCCCCCAAGCCAGGAGTGATTTATGAGCACATAACCAGGAGTCACCCCTGAGCATCAGTGGGTGTGGCTCAAAACAAAAAAAAATGGTGCAAAGGCAAATAGTGATTTAAAGACAGATCTATTCTGTGGTTTTCAGTATACAGAAGAGACAGATAATGCCTCTAACCAAGACAGAGGAATATGCTGGAGGTTAGTGGAAAAACTAATAAGAAAAATTTTGAGCAGGTAGGGTACTTGCCTCTCCTGTAGAAGACCCAGGTTCTATTTTTGACATCTCATATGTTCCCCTAACTATAACTCAGGAGTAATTCCTAAGTGCAGAGCCAGAAGTAACCTCTGAGCATTGCTGGGTGTGGCCCAAAGCTCCCCTCCCTCTCAGAAAAAAGAAAAAAGGAAAAATTTTGAATATAGTGTGGACAGCCTCTCAAAAAATAAAAATAAAAGAATGAACCAAGTGTGGATATCTAAACAGACATTAACTGTTATGTCTCCCTTCTCAATTAGTTACTTTCAAAAAATTCTAATTAGAGAAGTGATCGAGGAGAACAAAGGTTGACAGTGAAGACAGAAATTAAGTTGTAAGTCAAATAGGAACACACCCAGCAGATATCAAAGCAAAGGTGAACATTTCTAAGCCATTGTTGATATCAACTGTGCCCAGCCAAGGTTGACACACTCAGAAATTCATCTGGCAGCATTGCAGCATACCCTTGCCCCTTGTACCCAAGAGCCTTAGGATCTAGCCCATGACCATCATCCTGCATTGAGCAACCAACTAGCTCCAAGAATGAAAACAGGCTTCTGGGTCAGATAATAGCCAAGAGACTCAGGGAAAGTCAAGACAACATTTACACCAGCAGGTATCATGTAAATTCAGCTTTTGTGTTTTGAGGGACTCAAAAATTCCTTTAAAAGCCAAACCTCACTCTGAGAAATGTAGATTCAGTACTTTGGAAATAGGAAATGTTATAGGTAAAACAATATCAAAGCAATCAGACTGACGGTGGAAGGAGGAGGGAAGTTATTACTCTGACTAGAAGCCAGCTTGAATATATCCCAGGCTAGAAAATGTTTTTGTTTTTTTTTTTTTTTTGGGGACACTGGGATTCGAACCAACCACCTTTGGTCCTGGATCGGCTGCTTGCAAGGCAAACACCGCTGTGCTATCTCTCCAGGCCCGAAAATGCTTTGTTTTTCATAATCCCCCTTTTCTCCTTGTCCCTCAGTAGCTTTGCATTTCCATGCTATTAACTACATGTTTCTACACACTCCTTTCCTTTCACAATCACTGCCAAACTTTCCACTGAGTCCTCTAGAATCTATTGATTGTTTACCAAGACCTCTCTACAGAATAGAATTCCTCTGCAGAGCTGCAGAGAACCCATTTCTTTTTCTTTTCTTTTCTTTCTCTTTTTTTTTTTTTTTTTTGGGTCACACCCGACAGCGCTCAGGGGTTACTCCTAGCTCTATACTCAGAAATCGCTCCTGGCAGACTCGGGGGACCATATGGGATGCCAGGATTCGATCCACTGTCCTTTTGCATGCAAGGCAAACGCCTTATCTACATGCTATCTCTTCAGCCCGAGAACACATTTCTATGTCCTCCTATCTTCCAGGATTTCTTTCCCCAGGTAACCCTCTCTAGTATAAATTGTTAAATCTCTCATATTTGTCAAGTGAGAGACTATGTCTTCCTAACTCCTCATTGCAGTCCCAAATTGTGGTTTCCCTCATTTATTTATTGGTTTTTGGGCCACACCCAGCAGCACTCAGGGGTTACTCTTGGTTCTGTACTCAGAAATCACTCCTGGCAGTTTTGGGGGACCATATGGTATGCCGCTAATTGAACCCGGGTTTGTCCCAGGTCAGCCGCATGCAAGACAAACACCCTACTGCTGTGCTATTTCTCCGACCCCTGGTTTCTCTAATTTAAGTATTCCTCTACTTCCTATATATTTGAGCATGTTGGAGATGAACATCCATTAATAAGCCATCCCAGACCTTGGCTTTCCAAGTTTCTGTACTTGTCTTTTCCATTCCCTTTAACCTTCATTTCACTGCAGTGGCCTACTCCCTTAGGCATACTTTAGACTTATCACCAACAATAAACTTCCCTATTGCTTAACCCTTTTCTTTGCCTTTTTTTTTTTTTTTTTGGTTTTTGGGTCACACCCTGTGACACTCAGGGGTTACTTCTGGCTATGTGCTCAGAAATCGCTCCTGGCTTGGGGGACCATATGGGATGCGGGGGGGGGGGGGGGAATCCAAGCATAGTCCATACTAGGCTAGCGTGGGCAAGGCAGATGCCTTACCGCTTGCGCCACGTCTCTGGCCCAAACCTTTTCATCTTTTAGTCATTATTATTATTCTGCCTGACACATCAGGGGACTTATTGAGTTACTTGAAATTGAACTTGGGCCAGCTGTGTGCAAGCAAGCACACTACATGTTGTACTATTACTCTGGCCCCCAGTCACTTCATTAGTGAATACACTCATTCTTTTTGTTTTGTTATATTCAGGGCTTATTGAACATAGGGATTTCTCCTGGTGGCTCGTAGGGGAAAAGATGTGGTGCCAGGGATTTAACTATGTTTACATCTATGGGTGCAAGACAAGCAACTTACCTACCTCTCCAGCCCATGTATACTTATCTTCTTTAAGTTTTTATGCAGTTTAACTGACAAGCCAAAATTGAAGAAAAACTGAATATAATCTGATGAGTATGCTAAATATCAAATTGCATAGTATAATTGGATAAGTTTTGGCATACACCTACTCCACAAAAAGACCACTGCAATCCCATGAAAAAAAATCACTGCAAGTGAATGTGTCTGTCAACTCCAATAGTTTATTTAATATCTTTTTGTAATATCTGTCTCTATTTTCCCAGGAAAGCAATAATCTGTTTTCTGTCACTAGAGATGTTTTTATTTTCTAGAATTTTATAAAAACAGTTACATTTTTAGATTATTCAATTTTTTGCCTGACTTCTTTAACTTTGGAATCACATCCAGGCTGTGGCATGTACCAAAAGTGCATACCTTCTCATTGCTGAGTAGTATTCCTTATTTATATGTACCCCTATTTTTTTTTTTTTTTGGTTTTTGGGTCACACCCCAGGGGCGCTCAGAGTTACTCCTGGCTTTGTGCTCAGAAATCACTCCTGGCAGGCATGGGGGACCTTAAGGGATGCTGGGATCCAAACAACAGTCCATCTGGATCGGCTGCTTGCAAGGCAAATGCCCTACCACTGTGCTATCTTTCTGGCCCCAATACCCGTATTTTTTATTGTTTATTCACTTAACAATTGTTGGATATTTAAGATGTTTCCAGTTTTTACCATGAACAATGACAGAAATCTTCTGTGAGCAGTTATATACAAATATCTTTCATTTCTAATTATGTATATTTTATTTACATTAGAATTTCTGATCATTTTGGGGGTGGGGGCAACTTCCAAGGGTACTTGGGTAATTCTGCCTCAGTGGGGTCACTCCCTGCCATGGTTGGTGGATCACATGGAACTGGGGATCAAACTTGGGGCTCTTTATACATAGCATGTGCTCTAACTCCTCTCCCTAGCCCCCAAACTCACAATCTATAGTATATAATTATGTCATAAAAATTCACAGTATGGGACCAGAGTGATTGTACAGCAGGTAGGGCAGTTGCCTTGCACACAGCTGACCAAATTTGATCCCTGGCATCCTACTGGTCCCCTGAGCCTACTAAAAGTGATTCCTGAGTGCAGAGCCAGGAGTAATCCCTGAGTACGGCTGGGGGTGGCTCCAAACCCCCCCCCAAAAAGCACAGTATACAATTTGGCTTATATATTAATATAATTAAATATAAACCACCAGAATCAAGCCATAGATCATTTTTATCATTCCAGGTATCTCTTTTTTCTGCATCCTGTAGAATTACATATAATTATATGGTTGGTTGTGGATGATGGTGAGGCCTTTCTTCTCCAAGCAGGAGCCAGGGCCCAGTGCCTGCATCCCCTTCCATTCGACAGGTCTGCAGATTCAGGGTAGTTCTGAGGAAAAGACTCATAGGCAATTAGGTTCAGGATACATCAGCTTTATTCAAGGCCCTAGCTGTTAAGAGTGGCTTCTAAGGACGAGCAACGGCGATAAAAAAAAAAAAAAAAAAAAAAAAAAAGAGTGTGGCTTCTAAGATAAACCTTTTAAGCAGGCTCCATAAGCCACCCTGAACTTAAATCTGTTTCTTATCCCTCTATGCTGCCAACTCCTCCAGCTGCTTCTTTCTTCTCCTGCTGACCCCTCTTTTTTTTTTTCAATTCTTTTTTTTTTGGTTGTTTGTTTTTTTTTTGTTTTTTTTTTTGAACCACACCTGTTTGATACTCAGGGGTTACTCCTGGCTAAGCACTCAGAAATTGCCCCTGGCTTGTGGGGACCATATGGGACACTGGGGGATCAAACTACGGTCCTTCCTTGGCTAGCACTTGCAAGGCAGACACCTTACCTCTAGCGCCACCTCTCCAGCCCCATCCTGCTGACCCTTCTTACACCCCTAAGGCAACCCTTTTGTTACCTTCCAAAGACCCCTACCAGAAATGGACTTGTCTTACCATCAGGTAAGATTACACAGGAAGGGGCCGGAGAGATAGCATGGAGGTAAGGCGTTTGCCTTTCATGCAGGAGGTCATCGGTTCGAATCCCGGCGTCCCATATGGTCCCCCGTGCCTGCCAGGAACAATTTCTGAGCCTGGAGCCAGGAATAATCCCTGAGCACTGCCGGGTGTGACCCAAAAACCACAAAAAAAAAAAAAAAAAAGATTACACAGGAAGATGAGGGATGGGGTGACACATCCAATGCCTAGAAATTACTTACCTGATATCTGCCTCTTAGCACTTTGTTTTGTTTTGTTTTGAGGGGAACACATCAGGTGGTGCTCAAGGTTTGTTGTTTTTTTTTTTTTTTTTTGGTTTTTGGGCCACACCCGGCGGTGCTCAGGGGTTACTCCTGGCTGTCTGCTCAGAAATAGCTCCTGGCAGGCACGGGGGACCATATGGGACACCGGGATTCGAACCGAACACCTTTGGTCTTGGATCGGCTGCTTGCAAGGCAAACACCGCTGTGCTATCTCTCCGGGCCCGGTGCTCAAGGTTTATTCCTAGCTCTGTGCTCAGGGATCACTCCTGGCCATCTTGGGGGATCATACATGGTGCCATGAATTAAACCCAGGATGACCACATGCAAAGCAAACACCCCAAGTATGCTATAACTCAGGCCCCAGAAGTGTTCTTTTAGAATATTATACTAAGATCATGCAATATGTGTAGTTTTGTGTCTGACTTCTATGTCAAAACCACCTCTTGATTTTGAAATTCAGCTATACTATCATATATAATGGTGCTACATTCCTTTTTATTGCTGAGTAGTATTTTAGTTTTTGAAGGGAGGTTATATGTATGACTATTAGTTTATATTTCAGTAGTTTCTTATTTGGGGAAGTGATCATAACCATTCCTAAACTAGTCATGTGTGTGTGTGTACTTTGGTTCTTATTTTTCATGACTAGATGTCCAGGAGTAGAATTGATGGGTCATAAAGTAATCATATGCATAATTTAAAATATATGTTGGTTGCTTGCTAAGGTTCATGCCACAACACTCCCACATCTTTTAAGTTTTATATTCACCAACGGTAACACCCCATTGTGGTGCTTACAAACCTCTGGCTCTTATTGCAGCCAGAAATCAGGAAATCACTGTGGCACCAGGAAACACAGGCAACAGAACTGCCAGGATCATGCTTAGCATGTGTGGGGACCCTGGGAGATAACACTTGTGACCTATGTTTGCAAGACATGTGTTGTAGGCCACTGCATCAGTTTGCTTTTTAAATAAAAACTTTTAGTTCACACCCAGTAGTGCTCAGTGTGTAACGTTGGTTCAGTGCTTAGGGGTTGTTCTGAGTAGTATTGAGCGGGACCATGTGGTACTGGAAATTGAACCTAGGACTCTTATCTACAAAGTATGATCTCCAGCCCACTGAGCTGTTTTCTGACTCCCCTCTCTCTTTTTTCCTGACTATACCTGGTGAAATCAGGGACCATGCAGTACCAAGGGAATAAAGCTCAGAGACTATTGTTGTAACCTCAAGAGTTCACAGCCATGCTTAGTTGTGGTGCTTGCACACTATACCAAGGTGCCTGCAAGGGTGGGGCTAAGTGCTGCACACTTTTCCCATGGTTCTTGGGCACATTCTGGTTGGAGTGCTAGTAGGGGGATGTCGTGGTGCTTCCTGGGTGCTCACAGAAAGTCAAGGTTTCATGTATCATTAGTTGTGTTCACACACACCTGGCTATTTTGGTCTGGGGATTACACATGTAGCTTGCTGATAGTACCAAGAGTGATAAACAGTACATATGTGAGACACTGTGCATGGCACCTGCAGCTTTACATTTGCAAGGCAGGCACTTTGCAACAAGCTAGGGCATGAACGTGGGCAGCTACATGGAAAGCAAGCACCTTACCTATTGTACTATCTCTCCACCACCAATTATCAATGACACAGTGTCTTCCAAACATTTTCTAACTGTGGTTCCCTTTAGACCTTGTTTTCTTCCATGGAATCTCAATCCTGCCAATGGCCGCCTTGGACCAACTTTACTTCATGGCACCACCATCCCTGGACTACTGCACAACCCCTTGAGACACCTTTTTTTGTTTCCAGCTTTATTTTTCTCTAATTGGTTCTTTAAACTGAAACTCAAGCACAACTCAAAAGACAGACAAAATTCCCACTTATTTGCTTAAGGAGTTGGGAAACGTTTTTCTGCCAAAAGCCATGTGGGTCTTTATAATATTGTTTGTGGGCTGTATGAGACAGGCATACTGGCTGAGGGGAACTGATGAGAAGCATTCATACTTGTCCAAAAATGTGCCAGGCCAAACCACATGATTTTATGGGGTCAATATGACCCACAGATAAGATTATCTCCACTCTTGGCTTAGTATGTTTTCTGGATTGAAGAGTCCAGCAGAGGTTCAATATCTGGCATCACCTCTCTATATGATCCTGGCTGCTCTGTGGCAATAGATTTTGGCCACACTGTAGCCAGGTATGTTTGGGCTCTACAGCCAAGTGTAGACAGCACCCAGTCATTGCAACAACCACTAAGAAAAGGAAGAGAAGGCAACCTTTGACCCACTTTGCTCCTGGAGTCTCCAGTGCCTTTCTCTCCTGACTCTTCACCCAAAGGTCATCTAGTTAGTATCCTTATCATATTCTCCTAGAGTTCCTCTATCTTTTGTCCTAATCCATGCCAATGCCTGCTCATATATTTGACATATAGATACTGTGTACTTGTTAAATGCCAGGACATTCTAGAGTGTAAAGATCAAAATCAATGAAATCAACTGAATAAATTCCTTATTCTGGAATTGGTGTTCTCTTGAAGAAGATATACAATAGGAAATAAACAAAATGTTATGATATGTTAGAAGGTCAAATTAGGATGGTGAGGGGTAGGTTATTATTAAAAGAAAATGATGGCAGAGCTTCCTGAGGGGATATGAAGGATGGGAGATAAAACTATGAGATTTCAGAGAAGAGGACACTGGATGGCCTGGAAGAGAGCAGGGAGATGGTAGGAAGAGAGCAGGAAGACCATGGTGACTAGAGCTGGTAAATGAGGAAGAAAGAGTTCATTAAGATGGCAGTTTTTCAACAACGACCTGCGTACTGGACAGGACTTTCTGCATTGCCCTTTAATTGTGAGTTGAAATTAGATGCCGCTCCACACCATCCTGACTTCAATGTAGGATATACAGATTCCAGGACCTTCAATACAGAAACATGATACCAACAACAGAGACGGTGAAAAATATAACTGTATGGGCACTACAGACAATGACCGGGATTGGACAAACTAGTTTGCCTGGAGCCTAGAAATGGTCTTATATCAGGAAACTTCAGGGGTAAGATCTCCTTGTACTTAGGCCAAAAGTTTTTTCCTTTTCATGACCCCCCATACTTTGGTGGGCCCATGCAAACGATAATTGCCACTCCAACATTGTTTATACAGTGCTCCTTGGATTCTAAACCTTTAAGAAACCACTAGTAAAAATATCTGGAACTGCAAAAAAAAAAAAGGTTTACATTAGTGTTAACATATATGCTTTTAGATAAACTAGCATTCTGGGGGATAAAGGAGGAAGAAAGGGATATATGCTTGGGAACAGGGATGAAGGGAGGACAACACTGGGGGTGATGGATATTCCCCTGATTCAATGTTAATATGTACCTAAAATACTACTGTGAAAGATATGTAAGTCATTATGATCAAAAATTGTGTTTTATTTAGAAATGTTCTTTGACTTACATGTATTATTATATTATATTAATTATATGTTCTGTTCTGTTATGTTACTATATTATGTTATGTCAATTTACCTCAATATGTTAATCAATTTTGTCTCTTGAATAAATTCTTTTTTTTTTTTTTTTTTTGGTTTTTGGGCCACACCCGGCAGTGCTCAGGGGTTACTCCTGGCTGTCTGCTCAGAAATAGCTCCTGGCAGGCACAGGGGACCATATGGGACACCGGGATTCCAACCAACCACTTTTGGTCCTGGATCGGCTGCTTGCAAGGCAAATGCCGCTGTGCTATCTCTCCGGGCCCCTTGAATAAATTCTTACAATTAAAAAAAAGATGGCAGTTTTTATGCTAGCCTTTTAAGCTACTAAAAGGATTTGTGAATTTGCATTAAATGAAATTGGAAGTCTACAGGAGAGATATAATCTGCTTGATTTTGTTGTTTGTTATTTACTTCTGGGTCACATTTTGTGGTGCTCATGGTTAATCCTGGCTGCTTTGCACTCAGAGATCACTTCTATAAAGACTCGAGGCACCATATAGAATGGCACAGATTGAACCCAGGTGGGCTGTGTGCAAGGCAAGCATACTGCCCACTCTACTATCTCTCCAACGCTGCTTAATGTTTCTAAGCATCTTTCAGACTGCAACGTGACAAGCGTGACTTTGACACAAGAGGGAAAGTGAAATCAGGGAGCTATTGAAATAATCCACGTGAGGTATAAAGGTGGTCTGGTATGGAAGTCTTAAAATTAACATTCGTGTAATTCAAGTTGCATCATTACAGACGGCCAGCACTGAATGAATCACTAAGATGCTTCTGAAGGGGTGTGGGGATTTCAGCCAGAGAAAGAGGCAAAGAGGGATGAAAGGATGCAGAGATGCTTTGAGGTTGCCAAGGAGACATAACGTCATGGCTAGGAAAATTAGAAGTGCTTGTAGGCCTTTAGGCCTCTGGCGCAGCAATAATTCTTCAACAGAGCCCACCAACTTCTTCCCCGAAGACCATGCGCAACAGGGCAGCTCACGAGCCTATGGAAAACTCAAGCCTTTGGCAAAGGGGGGACCAGCGCACCCCGGGAATCGTAGTTCTGCGCCCTTGCGCAGGCGTAGTGTTCCCTTATTGGACTTGCGCGCGCAGCTCTAGCAGAACCACTTTCTAGAAGCTCAATGCGGTACTTCGCTGCAACTGGTTGGATGCGGTCCTGATGCAGGTATCGGGGGTCCCGGGTTCGTAGCTAGGGATCAACGGCTAAATCACCCGCAAGGAAGGTCTCCCTGGGACGGGTCGGGGCTACTCCTAGAACCTCAGTTTCGTGCCGAGTGAGCACTGGAGCGAATGAATGAGAGTTTTTCTCATACCGCTCCATCTACTCTGCGCCCTGCATTAGGGCGGGGAAAATGTTTGTGCATCATCTTGGGAGGGTTGGGGAGTCGGGTAGGACTGTGCCCTGGATTTGCAGGCTATTAAGCGGCATCGCTGGCCTGACTTGCATGTCACTCGCCTCCTGCAGCGAAGAAAGAAATGGTCTCTGGGCAATGCTAGTCTGGGTATGGAAAAACCTTCTCCACTCTTTGGGAACTTCTGGCTGCGTCACGTTTGTGCGTATCCGCAATTGCAAGCTCGCTAGAGATCCAATTTTCTCTCTAAGTCGTCGCATGCAACAGGTGCCCTGCAGAGCACTAGGTAGATGGATGCCCAGTATTTGGCGGAGGACTAAAAGGCATTTGGTAGAATGTATGGCGAGCTCAGCGCTGCCAAGAAAGGAACTCTTGGTCTTCTGGTTGCAATAAGTGAGAACCTCTCCAGTATATTTCCTAGGTCGTGCAGGTGCTACCCCCGAGCATCCCACCCCCGTCCCCCTGAGCTTCTGGCTCCACATCAGACTTCTGGTTCCCTGGTTCTTTGTAGAGGTTCATTTAGTTTTAGAATAAAAGCATGCTTCACCCCAGGGTAGGCTCTGTGCAAAGGAGCTGGTGGGGGATTAGAGAGCTGCACGCAGAGAGGGAGGGGTGTGTGTGTGTGTGTGTGTTGTGTGTGGTGTGTGTGTGTGTGTCCAGGCTATGGAGCAACAGCTATTGACTGCCTAGCCTGTACTGTGTGGATGTGTAGAAGGTGTGTGTGTGTGTGTGTGTGTGTGTGTGTTGTGTGTGTGTGTGTGTGTCGTGCGTGCACCTAGAATATGGAGCAACAGCTATTGTGACTGCCTGGCCTGTAGTGTGTGTGTGTGTGTGTGTGTTTTGGAGCGAAGAGGTAGCAGGTTTTAAAGCAATGCGTGCCTGTTTGGTAGCAAAGATGGAGAAGGCTAGAAATGGACAAGGCCATAGTGGAGGGGACTAAAGGGGTGGAGCCCTTTCTGCAAATGGGGAGCGAAATCTGCTGGCTGATGGCTGCAGTGCCCCTCAGTGTTCCCTTCAGCTAAGAGGTGACATCATGGAAGCTGGGGCATTAGATCATCTGTTGCTCACCTGCCTGGCCCCAGCATTGGAAACTGGAGATAGTAGGGAAAAATAAGGTTATATTTTTCATTTTAGAGGACATCCCCAACAAACAGCTGGATTCTGGGCTAAAGAACCCTACACTTAGGTTGACTCAGTAGGCTAGAATGCAGATGTTCTTTTGTTGGGGAGTGGGGGACACACCCAGTGGTGCTCAGCTTTCAGGAATCACTCCTGGCAAGCTCAGGGGGACCAAACTGGATTGGCGTGTGCAAAGCAGGCACCCCAGCTGCTGTAGCTCTCGCCTTAGAATACAGACAGTCGGGGCCGGAGAGATAGCATGGAGGTAAGGCATTTACCTTCCATGCGGAAAGTCGGTGGTTCAAATCCCGGCATCCCATATGGTCCTTTGAGCCTGCCAGGAGCAATCTGAGCATAGAGCCAGCAGTAACCCCTGAGCACTGCCGGATGTGACCCAAAAACCAAAAAAAAAAAAAAATACAGACAGTCTTATGAATGAAAATGTGGTTATTGATCGTATGAGAAATTTGAAACCCAAGTAGAAAATGAGCCTTCAGAGTTTAGTAGCTGGCCATTCAGAGAAGGCAGAAGTTGAGGGTATTTGAATCTGGATCTCTTCCTGGCTAAGAGCCCTTTCTGATAGGATTTGCTTGTGAGGTGTGTTACTTTTTCACCTACAAAAAAATTTATTCGATTGGGCATGACCATTCTTGTCCTCTGAGAGTTTGTGTTTGTTTTTGTTATCAGAGCCAAACCAAGAGCAGTGGTTTTAGAATTAATTCTGTGGTTTTACTTATTAATATCTGGTGTTTCTGGACAGTTTCTGCAACATCTTAAACTGAATCCTTGGAACGCATAATATTTTGCTGCTTGTGGCACTCTGCACTGATTGTCAACTAAGAATCTAGAGGGCAGTGCACTTTACAAGCTGAACAAGATGACGGCCATCTCTCCAGATCCTCAGATTCCAGCCTCTAGTGAACAACAAGAGGAGATCCAAGAAACAGATAAGATTGGGGACGAAGAAGCTCCTTTAAGAAGAGACACTGCTAACCCAGAGTCTTTCAGACAGCGGTTCAGATGGTTTTCTTACTCAGAAGTGGCTGGACCCAGAAAAACTCTAAACCAACTCTGGGAGCTCTGCACTCAATGGCTGCGACCAGACATCCGCACAAAAGAGCAAATTTTAGAGCTTTTGGTGTTTGAGCAATTCCTGGCCATTTTGCCAGGGGAGATGAGGATTTGGGTAAAGTCTCAGCACCCTTACAATAGCGAGGAGGTGGTGACCTTAATAGAGGATTTGACTCAAATGCTTACAGTCAAGGAAGGTGAGAGTTCTAGATGGGGGAGGAAGTGGGAGAGAGTCCAAAGTATAAGCACATACTCTCCAAAAGAAAGTGATTTATTGTTAATGAGGAGAGTAGCTATGGCCTAAGGATTGAGGGGCCTTACCTTTTCTTTTGTGAAGTTGGGAAGATATAGTAAGTCTGTATTAAGGAAATCCTAAAGACCAGGGCTATACTTCAAAATAGACTACAGGTCTTACATGTGTGAGACCCTGGCTTCAATCCCTGTCACATAGAAAAAAGGATCCCATTGTCCTAATTTCTCTGTAGTTTTGGGTAAAGATTAAGCAATATAGGGTGTAAAGAGTGGGTTCCCTTTACCCTTAGTCAAGAAGGGACTCTTAGAACCCAGGAAGAAAATAAAAGAACTTACTCTGGAACATTCAGATCACCAGCATAACCCCAACTCCACTCCCAGATTTAGTTGTGTTGCAGGAGCACCTTTCTCAAATAGAACTGCCCACTCTCTGAGATGACATGTTCTGTGTGGGTTTGGATGTCCCATTAACCACACAGAATGACGCTGATGCAAATAAGGAATTGATTTTTTTTTTTCATTAAATTTAGGAGCTGTATGGGGGCCAGAGAGATAGCACAGCGGTAAGGCATTTGCCTTGCATGCAGAAGGATGGTGGTTTGAATCCCAGCATCCCATATGGTCCCCCGAGTCTGCTGGGGGCGATTTCTGAGCATAAAGCCAGGAGTAATTCCTGAGTGCTGCTGGTATGACCCAAAAACTAAAAACCAAAAAAAAAAAAAAAAAAAAAAATCTAAGGAGCTGGAGCTGTATGCTAGCTAAGCCCTGTTGATTAGTACAGACCCTCAGCACTAAGGGAGAAACAACTGAATTCCATTTTGTGTTCAATACTATACATTACAAATGTATAATGCAGATGGGGCCAGAGTGATGGCGCAGCAGTAGGGCATTTGCCTTGCATGCAGCTGACCCAGGACGGACCACGGATCGATCCCCCAGCATCTCATATAGTTCCCCGAGCCAGGAATAACCCCTGAGCACCACTGGGTGTGTTCCCCCTCAAAAAAAAAAATCCACAAATGTGTAAAACCTAAACTGATTGTAGTTGTGATATCATTGTAAAATATTGAAAGTGATAAAGCATGTGACTTGGCCTTATTACCCCCCAAGCTTAAAGGCCCACCCCATTGTTGCTTGTGGGAGCCATGGCTATGCTCAGGGTCATGCATAGTAGGAAACAAACTCAGGGTCTTGCACAGATTAGTCATACACTATCAAACTTTCTGGCCTTGTGATTTAACCATCTTGGGGGGCTCCCAAGTGGTGCTTAGTGGGTCTGAGTGAAAATACATCGGATAGGGCACTTGCCTTATGCATGGCTGGCCTGGATTTGATCCCCAATATCTCATAGTCTCCAGAGTACTGTCAGGAGTGATTCCTGGGTGCAGAGTCTGGAATAACCCATGAGCACTGCTGGGTGTAACCCAAAATCACAAACCAAACCAAACAAAAACAAATGGTGCTCAAGAGATCTGGAAAGCAGTTCAGTGAAAGAGTGCAGTGCTGCTTGGGTTTTGTGGTGTGGAGATACCTGGGCCATTTCAGTGGTGCAGGTAGCCTCTGGGGTCACACCTAGCTTGTCAAGGGGCGTCCAGGGTGGCAGCAGCTGATGTTCAGGCAATCGTATATTGCTAGGAATCAAACTGGGTTGAACACATGTACCCTAACTGCTGTACTATCTTCTAGCTTTTTTTGTTTATCTTTACATAAAATCCCCCAAATATTGTGGCAGACATAGCACAAAGAGTAAGGTGTTTACTAGGCATGCAGCTTATTCAGGTTTCAAGCTCCAGGACTACATCTGGTTTCTTGAGTTTAGAGTCAGAAGTAAGCCTTGAGTGCTACCAGGGGTGACACAGAGATAAATAAACCTCAAAAGCCCAAACAAGTCATTTTGCCATGATAGTTATTTAAAGTTATTTTTGTTTTTGGTTTTTGTTTTGTTTTGTTTTGTTTTGTTTTTGGTTATTGGGTCACACCCGGCAGTGCTCAGGGGTTACTCCTGGCTCAGAAATTGCTCCTGGCAGGCTCGGGGGGACCATATGGGATTGCTGGGATTCAAACCAATGACCTTCTGCATGAAAGGTAAATGCCTTCCCTCTATGCTATCTCTCCAGCACCATACTTTTTAAAATAATTATTATGTAGATTAGATGCACTAAAACTGAATGCATGGGGCTGTGAAGATAGTAAAGAGGTTAAGGCATTTGCCTGATATTCTGCTAATCCTAGTTAGATGCTCAGCACCACATAGGTTCCTCAAGTACTACTGAAGTTACATTTGAGTACAGATTCAAGAATACCTCCTGAGCACAACCATTTGTGGCTCATGATCTGAATAATAATAAACAGAAAAACAATGCATAGAATGAGTAAATTTACTTTTTTTTGCCCACCTCCCAAATAAAGTTACTTTTTGTGAAATTAAAAATTGAAAGGCTTGGTCCCCCGAGCCTGCCAGGAGCAATTTCTGAGCGTAGAGCCAGAAGTAACCCCTGAGCACTGCCGGGTGTGACCCAAAAACCAAAAAACCAAAAAAAAAAAAAAAATTGAAAGATTGAAAGGCTTTTGATTGGAACAATAGTGGAGAGGGTATATTTTTGCCTTGCACATGGCCAGCCTGGATTCAATCCCCTGCATCCATATAATCTTTGAGTCTTCTAGGAGTGAGAGCATGAGTGGTAGAGCCACAAGTAAATCCGGAGCATTGTTAGGTGTGGCCTAAAACAACAAACAAAAATTGAAAGGCAAATATTTGTGTCCCCCACCCAAACAAAAAAATCTTGAGGCATATATAGGAATTTCTGATCTGAGGAATCCACTAGAAAGACTAAGGAATTTGGAGGACCTTGCAAGAAGTGCACAGTGTCCCCCTGCTGGTGATTCTCAGCCAACCAGGCTAGTAGTTATTGTGAGGGCCAAGGCTATAATGTACATATACTATCCAGACTATGTGGTGCAAGGGATAAAATTAATTGGCTACATTCTTTGGCACAGGCTTAAGCTTGAATTGTTTTTAACCCTCTTCCTAGAGCCAATAGCTCAAGAATCTGATATTTCCCAAGATGAAAACCTTGAAGGAAATCAAATGGATTCTGTCCTTCCAAATACTGACTCCCAGGTAAGCTTCATTTCACAGGTTTTCTTTAGTGTTAGAAAAAATTTATTTGGGAGGAGGGGTTTGGGTTGGATCATATTTAGTTGTGTTCAGGGCTTACATCTGTCTTGGTGTTCATGGATTCCTACTAGCTTGAGGAATCATGAGGAATTGAGTATCGAATCTAGGTCTACCACATGCAAGGCAAGCACTTACCTGTTGTGCTGCTAGTCCAGCTCTAAAAGAAATTTGTTGTTAACAAAGGTACTGGGAATGTGTATGTTGGGCCATCAGTTTCTAGAACTTGTCACGTGTGAGACTTTAATAAAAGCTTTTCGCTGGGGCTGTGAAATAATAGAGCAGTTAGGATACATGTCTATTGTGCCCCAGACCTAGGTTCAATTCTCAGTATCATATTGAGTGGTTTCACATTTTGGGTGGATGTGAGTGCCTGAGCCATAGGACAGCAGGTATGTGGCACTTGCCTTGCATGCAGCCAAGGCTAGTTTGATCCCCAGCACCACACAAGGCTAGTTTGATCCCCAGCACCACACCTGGACCCCCAAGCCATTCCAGAAGTGATCCGTGAGCATAGAGCCAGGAGTAAGCCCTGAGAACTGCTGGTGTGACCCCAAAGCAAATAACAAAAAAATTGAGGAGGGAGTAAGAAGAATGGAAGGGAGGTAATAATAAAGGGCAGGTGCCTCAGACATAGTGGTGGTGTAATTGTATAGGTTCAACCAGAGAACCAGCAAAATTGAAAGTAGAAAATCCAAACTACAACAAAATCTCAAAATTTGACTCTAGAACACAAACCAGGGGAATGAAGGGAACCTGGGGACACTGGTGGTAGAAAATTGGCATTGGTGATGGAATTGATGCTAGAATATTTTATGACTAAAATTCAACTATGAACAATTTTGTAAATCTTGGTGCTTGATTTAAAGGCAAGGATGGGGAGAAGGTAGAAAGGAAGAAAGGAAGCCAAAAAAATAAAAAGTAGTCCTCACAATGCTAGTAAAAAGATATCTGGTATTTTTATTTGGTATTTGTATTTTCTGAGTGTAGTAGCTATTGTGTAAGGTGAAAGATGATATTATGGTCACTTGTCTTGCATGGCCTAATCAGTACTCCAATCTTTGCACTACATATGATTCCCCAATTCTTGACTCGAGTGGTCCCTGTGCACAGAGGCAAGAATAACATGAGAGAGAGAGAGAGAGAGAGAGAGAGAGAGAGAGAGAGAGAGAGAGGGATGGAGGGAGGGATGGAGAGAGGGATGGAGAAAGGAAGGAAGGAAGGAAGGAAGGAAGGAAGGAAGGAAGGAAGGAAGGAAGGAAGGAAGAATGGAAGGAAGGAAGGAAGGAAGGAAGGAAGGAAGGAAGGAAGGAAGGAAGGAAGGAAGGAAGGAAGGAAGGAAGGAAGGAAAGAGAAACAGAAAGGGGGAGGGAAGGAAAAGGAAGAGGAGAAGGAGGAGGAAGAAGGGAAAGAGTAAGGAGGTAGAAGAAGAGGAAGAGGAAAAAAGAGGAGGAGAAAAAAGGAGAAGAGGAGGAGAGGAAGAGGATGATGATGATGAAGATAAGAAAGGAAAGTAATGGGGAAATAGGAGTTGGGGCTTCGATTATATTGGTGACACGTGTGAAGCTGTAAATCCAAAGTACAATCTCAGCAACAGTGAAAACATGAGATCTAAGCTGCAACCACCAAACTTTGTGATGTGCCTGGCAGGGTATAGGCAGAGAGTTGAGGGAGTTGACAGAGTATGGGAACACAAGTTGACACTGTTGGTAGGATTGGTGTTGAAATATTTATTGCATGGCTACAACTGAACTATTGATAACTTGGTAAATCATTGTTCTTTAACAAGTTTTTGAAAGAAAGGAAAGAAACAACGAAGTTGGAAGAAGTGGAAACAGATGCTCCCTAGAACTTTTAAAGTGCAACTATGTTTACACCTTTACTGCAGATTTCTAGCCTCCAGATCTGTGATAGAATAAAGTCTCTTATTGTAAGCTATCAAAGTTATTGTAATTTGTTTCAATGCCCAGAGAAAATTGATGCAAATGATATCAGTGCTGCTATCCTCTCAAAATACCAGATTCTCCAAAAATTATTTTTTAGTGAGTTGGGTGTTATTGAACACCAATTCTTCTTTGATGATGACAAGAAATAATTGCTACTTGTAATGGGAAATTAAAATTTGGAATTTGCCACTGATATTACTATTTTTTTTACCATTGTTTATAGTTAACTTATATTAATTCTACAAATTTTTAGTTTGGGAATTGTAAAATTCTGTCTTCCATTTAGTATTTTTTCTTTCAACCCTAGGATTTCAATGTGTTTAGAAACACCACAAAGGGGTCTTTAAATAGTTTTCTTATCAAGGAAAAATTGAAAAGGCTTGAATTGTGTAGTACTTTGCTACTGCATTGCTTCTAATAGTCATAGCAACTCAGTGGTTGTATAAATTAGAAATCCTAAGAAACTTGAGTACTATCAAATTCAATTGTGTTACATCATAACTACTCTAAATCCTTGGGGATCTCAGTGGCTTTATCCAAATGTGAAAAAGATTGTTTGGTATTCCAGGAATCCATGGCTTTCAAGGATGTGGCTGTGAACTTTTCCAGAGGCGAGTGGAGGAAACTGGAGCCTTTTTCAAAAGGAACTTTACAAGGAAGTGTTACTAGAGAACTGTAGGACCCTCGAATCTGTGGGTAAAGGCATCTTCTTTTCATGCTCTAACTTCTAAGCAGGGTATCTTTTCTTGCATTATTATAGAAAGTGCGAAGTACTTTAGTAGTTTTGATTGAACAGGAAGAGGTGATACAACAACCTAAGTCTAAATATGCTCCTGAAAAAATACTTTTTTTTTGGTTTTTGATTTTTGGGCCACACCTGATGACACTCAGGGGTTACTCCTGGCTATGCACTCAGAAATCGCTCCTGGCTTTGGGGCACCATATGGGACACTGGGGGATAGAACCACAGTCCATCCTAGGTTAGCGTGTGCAAGGCAGAGGCTCTACCACTTGAGCCACTGCTCCAGCCCCTGAAAAAGTACATTTGTGTAGCATTTCTACCACAAAGAGGCTACTTCATGAAACTGGAAATATCTAGCATTATTTAGCTGTCATTAAGACCAGATCTTTGTTCCTATTTTCTCCTTTAACTTTACTGTTTCTGCCTGTAATGGACAGTATCATCTCTTTCCTGGAGACCAAATGCTAGGTGTGAATGTTGGAATGTCTTTTTTGTATGTGTAAATAAGCCATTTTTTCTTCTTTTCTCTGTGAGCAGGCTTTCCAGTTTCCAAGTTAGATTTGATTTCCCAGCTGAAATGCACTAAACTGCCATGGCTACTGAACAAAGACATCTCAGAAGATTCACAACCCACTGACAAAAACATCTCAGAAGACTCCAGACCTGGTGACACAAACATCTCAGAAGATTCCAGACCCAGTGACAAAAACATCTCAGAAGACTCGAGATCCGGTGACACAAACATCTCAGAAGATTCCAGACCCAGTGACAAAAACATCTCAGAAGACTCCAGTCCTGGTGATGAAAATATTTCAGAAGACTCCAGACCAGGTGACATTAACATATCAGAAGACTCCAGATGTGGTGACAAAAGCATATCAGAAGATTTCAGACCTGGTGAGTTGGTGAAATATAGACAATAAAATCCAAATAGTTGTTTACTAAGTGACTTGAGAAGAGATGTGGAAATGGTAAGTGGGCTAACTGCTAAGTACCAATTTTTTTGGAATGTTCATTTTTTAGTGAGTAGACTGGATTTGTGTCCCCCAAAAAATAGATACCAAAATAATATTAGTATGCCAGAGAGTTATTGGTAAAAAAAAATTCAGTGAAGGAAAATAGAGCAGATATTGGAAGGGTCTATCAAAGCTGGCAGGTCTAAAACCTGTGAATAAAAGGTGAAAGAAGGAGGGGGCGGGGATGTGGAGAGAAAGGAACTCTTATCCACTGCTGGTGGGAATGCCGTCTAGTTCAACCTTTATGGAAAGCAATATGGAGATTCCTCCAAAAACTGGAAATCGAGCTCCCATACGATCCAGCTATACCACTCCTAGGAATATACCCTAGAAACACAAAAATACAATACAAAACCCCCTTCCTTACACCTATATTCATTGCAGCACTATTTACCATAGCAAGACTCTGGAAACAACCAAGATGCCCTTCAACAGACGAATGGCTAAAGAAACTGTGGTACATATAAACAATGGAATATTATGCAGCTGTCAGGAGAGATGAAGGTCATGAAATTTTCCTATACATGGATGTACACTGGAATCTATTATGCTTTGAGTGAAATAAGTCATAGAGAGAGAGAAAGACGCAAGAATGGTCTCACTCATCTATGGGTTTTTAAGAAAAATGAAAGGACATTTTTGCAATAATAGATTTTCGAGGGCACAAAAGAGAAAAAAGCTGGAAGTTCCAGCTCACCTCATGAAGCTCACCACAAACAGGGATGAGTTTAGTTAGAGAAATAACTACTTTTGTAACTATCCTAATAATGAGAATGTACGAGGGAAATAGAAAGCCTGTCTAGAGTTACAGGGTGGGGAGGAGGGAGGATATGGGACATTGGTGATGGGAATGTTGCACTGGTTGGTGGGTGGTGTTCTTTACCATGACTGAAACCCAAACACAATCATGTATGTAATAAGAGATGGTTAAATAAAAAAAAAAAAAGGAGGGGGTAGAGCCGGAGTGGTGGTACTAGAGGTAAGGCGTCTTGCTTTGCAAGCACTAGCCTAGGACAGACGGCGGTTCGATCCCCCAGCATCCCATATTGTTCCCCCAAGCCAGGAGCGATTTCTGAGCACATAGCCAGGAGTAATTCCTGAGCGTTACCAGGTGTGGCCCCCAAAAAACGAAACAAAACAAAACAAAAAGAAAGAAGGGATAGAAGGAAGGAGGGAGAGAAGGGAAAGAAGGAAGAAAGGGGGAAGGTAGGAAGGGAAGAAGGAAGGAGGAAAGGAAAGAAGGAAGGAATCAAGGAATCAGTGAATCTAGGAATTTAGGAATCTTAGATTAGGGACTGGAGTGATAGTATAGCAGAAACGACATTTGTCTTGCTTGCGTGCACCCAGGTTCAATCCTCAGCCTCCTATATTGTCCCTCAAGCCAAACAGGAATAATTCCTGAGTATAGAGCCAAGAGTAACCCAGGAGTAACACTGCTGAGTGTGGTCCCAGAATTAAAGAAAAAAAAGTTATTAATCATAGTCACCTATCAAAGGAGAGATGGACCTTGTGAAGAGATAAGTCACCATATTCATGCTCTACTTGTGGAAATGGCGACCTGGGTATGAATGTAGTGGTGCATTCATAAAATTCTGGCATAGCCATAAGGGAAGGTAAGCCACCAACATGGGGGAGAGCTGACACCAACCGAATTATATAGCTCAATAAAAACATGTAAGAATTGTGGGTCCAGAGCAATAGCACAGTGGGTAGGGGCATTTGCCTTGCACGCAGCTGACAAGAGGATGAACCTCTGTTCGATCCCCGGCGTCCCATATGGTCTCCAAGCCAGGAGCGATTTCTGAGTTCTATCCAGGAGTAACCCCTGAGCATCACTGGGGTGTGACCTCCCAAACCAAAAAGAAAAAGAAAAATTGTGATGCATAGTAATAAGAATGCCTTGTAATGGCTGAGATTGTGACTCAGTGGTAGATTACATGCCTTGCATTGTGTGAAATCTTGCTTTGGGGAAAGTGGGAGATTTGTGAAAAGAATATGGGCCGTGGATTTAAGTTTTAAGTCAGTCAGTTATTTTGAATTTTGTGAGTTATTTGTCCAAATTTACCAGCCATTTTTCTAATACTTAGTGGTTCCTTATGTGACCAGTTCTTTATAAATTTTGATTATTGACTGCTTTGTCTATCAATATACTTCTCTAGTCTGTTATAAAAGTCTTTTTTGGGGGGGGGGGTCCACATCTGGTTATGCTTAGGGATTACTCTTGGTTCTGTACTCAGAAATTACTCCTGGCAGGCTGGGGAACCTATGTGTACTGGAGATCAAATTCTCAGTCAGCGTCATGCCAAGGGAAAACACTCTACCTGTTGTATTATCGCTCTGCCCCCAAGACCTAAATTTTTTTTTTTTGGGCCACGAAACAAGACCCGCATTGCTCAGGGTGTACTCCTGGCTGTCAGGCTCAGAAATTAAGCTTCCTGGCAGGCACGGGGGACCATATAGGGGACACCCGGGATTCGAACCAATCACCTTTGGTCCTGGATTGGCTGCTTGCAAGGCAAATGCTGCTGTGCTATCTCTCCGGGCCCCTAAATTTTTTTTAAATTTTTTTATTTTTAATTATGAGAACAAAGGTGCAAAGAAAGAGGACAAGGTAAAGTTACAGTGGAAGGACAATCACCTATAAACAGAATTCTCAGTAGACCCATTGCTGATATCTTAACTTTGAACTTAAAGCCAAAGAACATTAAGAAAAATAAAAACAGAACTCATGTATAATTACTTTGTCCCTCAAGTCCCCAGATTGTAGTACATAATATTTCTTAGCAGCACACAAAGCAATCAAAGCCATAAAACTTATGTAACTCCTTAAACATTGAAGGCAAAGTACTTTTTTACATTTCCATGCACATGAATATTAGTTTAAGTTAACCTCAAAAGTTTAAGTGGGGAGCCGGGCGGTGGCGCTAGAGGTAAGGTGCCTTCCTTGCCTGCGCTAGCCTTGGACGGACCGCGGTTCGATCCCCGGCGTCCCATATGGTCCCCCAAGCCAGGAGCAACTTCTGAGCGCATAACCAGGAGTAACCCCTGAGCGTTACTGGGTGTGGCCCAAAAACCAAAAAAAAAAAAAAAAAAAAAGTTTAAGTGGGTTGTTTTTTTTAAGGATTAGAGTCAAAGGAGCACAGTAAAAATGGTGTTAGAGTGGCAATTATTGTTTGCATAGGCCCACCAAAATATGAGGGACATGGAAAGGAAAAGCCTTGGCCTAAATACAAGGAGACCCAACCCCTGAAGTTTCCTGGCATAAGACCAACTCTAGGCTCCAGGCAAACTAGTTTGTTCTATCCAAGTCATTGACTGTAGTGCCAATACACTTTTATTTTTCACACAGTCTCTGTTGTTGGTATCATGTTTCTGTATTAAAGATTCTGGAATCTGCATATCCTACATTGAAGTCAGAATGGTGTGGAGAGTCCTCTGGTTTCACCTCGCAATTAAAGGGCAATGCAGAGAGTTCTGTCCTGTAAGCAAAGACCTAAATTTTTAATTTGGGGAGAGGGATTGATTCACACCCAGCAACACCCATTGGTCTTCAATGCTCTTGCTGGCCACACTTGGGAGACCTATGCAATCAAGAATCAAACCATGGGGCCAGAGACATAGCACAGCAACGTTTGCCTTGCAAGCAGCCAATCCAGGACCTAAGGTGGTTGATTCGAATCCCGGGGTCCCATATGGTCCTCTGTGCCTGCTAGGAGCTATTTCTGAGCAGATAGCCAGGAGTAACCCCTAAGCACTGCCAGGTATGGCCCAAAAACAAAAAACAAAACAAACAAAAAAAGAATCAAAGCATGTCAGCTATGTGCAAGGCAAGTAGTACTTTGTTAGATTACTTTGTTAGATTACTCCTTGTTTTACCCAAAACAAAGATTATCCCTAGTTCCTTTGTATCTGTAAGTTTACAACTTGGTTTTACCCCTGAACAGAGATTGTCCTACATGTAAACCTGGGCAGGACTGGCTCAGGATAGCCTGATAGATCTGCCCTTATTCTGTACTTACTCCCCACCCGGTGTAATAAAAATGACCATTTCTCACTAATCCTAAAGTTTATAATTTCAGGCAAGACTGTATGTAGCAAATACTGGAAAATAAAAACAATTAAAAATTTATCACTTTAGGGCCCAGAGAGATAGCACAGCGGCGTTTGCCTTGCAAGCAGCCGATCCAGGACCAAAGGTGGTTGGTTCGAATCCCGGTGTCCCATATGGTCCCCCCCCCCACCCGTGCCTGCCTGGAGCGATTTCTGAGCAGACAGCCAGGAGTAACCCCTGAGCACCGCTGGGTGTGGCCCAAAAACAAAAAAAAAATTATCACTTTAAAAAAAAAAAAATGACAGTTCTGGGGCCGGAGAGATAGCATGGAGGTAAGGCACTTGCCTTTCATGCAGAAGGGTGGTGGTTTGAATCCCGGTATCCCATATGGTCCCCTTGCCTGCCAGAGTGATTTCTGAGCATAGAGCCAGGAGTAAACCCTGAGCGCTGCTGGGTGTGACCCAAAAACTAAAAAAAAAAAAAAGATAAAGACAGTTCTGATAGGGCAGCTCATTCTCAATACAAGGTAGAAGATTGCAAACTACAACATGTTTCACCCGTCACCCCTGGTTTGGGAATTATCATATATTTTCCGAGCATAAAAAACGACCCCGTACTTTTCTGTTAAAATACAGGGTTTTGGGCTATATTCATTTGTTATAAAATTGATAAGGATGACCTCACTAGAGGTGAATTCAGAGAGCTATGAATATCATAAACAATAAACATATGGAAAAAACTCTTTGAGACTTGAATTGTAAACCTTTATAGATTTATAATGTTTCATGATTGTGAAAGTTTTTATACATTTTTTATTCTAACTAGTATGATGTTTTTTATTTACTTATTTTTTGGGGGGGGCCACACCCGGCTGTGCTCAGGGGTTACTCCTGGCTGTCTGCCTCAGAAATAGCTGCCTGGCAGGCATGGGGGAGACCATATGGGGGACACCGGGATTCGAACCAACCACCTTTGGTCCTGGATCGGCTGCTTGCAAGGCAAACGCGCTGTGCTATTTCTCCGGGCCCTTTATTTATATTTTTTGTGTTTTGGGCCACACCTGGCGGTGCGCAGGAATTACTCCTGGCTATCTGCTCAGAAATGGCTCCTAGCAGGCACTGGGGACCATATGGGACGCCGGGATTCGAACCAACCACCTTAGGTCCTGGGTCGGCTGCTTGCAAGGCAAACCCCGCTGTGCTATCTCTCCAGGTGCGGGTTTGGGGATAATTGAAAAAAAAAGAAAGAAAGAAAGAAAACAAGAAAATTCAACAATTCAGTGGGGAAAGTAATGAATGCCTAATGGGGGTATTTATAATCACAGAACAACCTTTTTTGACTAATTTTTAGGTTTTCTTTTGGGGGGTGTTGGGCCATACCTGGTGGTTCTCAGGGCTTACTCTTGGCTCTACAATTAGAGATCACTTCCTAGAGGTACCCTTCTGGAGGGTCATATTGGGGTACTGGGTATCAATCCAGTTTCAAGACAAATACTTTAACTTGCTGTACTATTTCGTTGCTCCTTTGATGAACATTTCTATGAATCTAGTGCTGATTGTTTTGAAGAGAGACAGCATGATTCAGGGAGCAAAATTATGGTCTTTGGTGTCAAAACAAGTTAAAAAAATTGATGAATTTGACCAAGCTATTTACATTCCATGTTCCTCATATCTACAAAACAGGAATAATGGACTGGGAAGAGAGCTCAAAGGGTTGGAGTGTATGCTTTGCATGAAGGAGCCCCAGATTCAATCCCTGACACTGTGTTGTTATTTCTTTCAGTGTGTGACCCGAGAAGTAATTTAGAAGAGGTTTCTCAAAGTGAGGATGTTCTTTTGGAAGAATTGACTCTAGATAATGTAATAGAAAGATGCCTAAAAGCTTATGATGATGTTGTAATGGGAAACTCCTCAAAACATGACAACAGATTAGAGGGAAATGGTGGCAATACGAATTATTCAAAAGCAGGAGTTACACAAAAGAAAACACAAAGGAGAGGCAATAAGAGCAAGGAACTTGACTCAGGAAAAGGTCCCTTGGGGAAAAGTAACAAACGAACTTCAATCATACTTAAATACCTGAGAGAACACTTAAGGAAGAAATCTCATAAATGTAATGACGGGAAGAAACCTTTCAGTTTTCATTCTGACCTTGTTCTGAACCGCAAAGAACATACTGGACAAAAATCATGGAAATCTCATGAAGGCAGGAAAGGCTTGAGTCACTTTTCATCTCGTTCTGAACATCAGAAGCATCAGAAGATTCCTTTGGGATTTAAGAGGCAGAAGTGTAATAACTGTGGAGTCATCTTTACACAGAAACTATCTCGTTCCCAGAAGAGACATTGTTTTAGGTGTGAAAAATGTTCCAGATCTGTAGGTCAGGGGACTTCAACTGGAGAAAAATCTTATAAATGTAGCAAATGTGGAAAAACCTTTCACTACAATGCCTCATTGGCCAGACAGAAGAAAAGTCACAGTAAGGGAAAACCTGATTTGTGCAACAAATGTGCAAAAACAATCAGTACTAGTTCATCTCTCACTCCGAAATCCACTCGCAGTAAAAAGAAACCCTACAAATGTGACACGTGTGGAAAATCTTTCCCCATCATCACCGACTTGGTGAAACATACGAGAATTCATACTGGAGAAAAGCCCTATAAGTGTAAGGAATGTAGTAGGTCCTTTGCTGATCTTTCTTCTTTTAACCAACACCAACGAATTCATACTGGAGAAAAGCCCTATAAGTGTAAAGATTGTGGGAAAACCTTCACCCATAGCTCCTCCCTTTGCAAACATCGAAGGATTCACACTGGAGAGAAGCCCTATAAGTGTAGTGAATGTGGCAAAACCTTTAGACAGAATTCTTGTCTTACCCGACATCAGAGGATTCACACTGGAGAAAAGCCATATTTGTGTGACTGTGGGATGGCGTTCAGCCATTATTCATCTGTAATCTATCATCGGAGACTTCATTCTGGAGAAAAACCTTACAAATGCGAGCAGTGTAATAAAGGCTTTGCTACCGTTTCCCTCCTTAGTCGCCACGAGAGAACTCATTCTGGTGTAAGACCTTATGAATGCAAAGACTGTGGGAAAGTCTTCCGGCAGAGCTCCTCTCTCAATGAACATCTCCGAACACATACTGGGGAGAAACCTTATGAGTGTGACAGTTGTGGATCAACCTTTACTAGGAGCACAATCCTTGTAGAACACCTAAAAACTCATGCTTATATAGAATACAAGTGCAGTAAATGCAAGAAGATTTTTAAAAGTAGTTCAGGTCTTATCAGACATCAGACAAGAGGTTCATGCTGCTGAGTAATTTTGGAATATAAGAAGATTTGCATATGGTGGAGAAGTGGAGGGGGCAAGTCTGACTATTGCGAGCTTTTATTGCCCTGTAAATTTCATAGACTCTAAATTAACACATTCATGGTTGCAACTTTGATGGCTGACAGCTAAGGGCAATAGTCTTCCCCCCCTTCACCTCTCTTCTTTGCAAGGATGTCACATTTTTAAAGGCAGATTGCAGTTAGGCTGGTAAAATCATGTGGAAAATGAACAGAGTGGTATGAGATGTGACATTGTTCATAAGGTCCAAATATGAATTTAAAAAGCACAGGGAGGGTATAACAGGCCCCTCTTCTCTTATTATCTTCATATTTTATTTTCCTATAATTGGCTTTCCATGACTGTGTAGTATAACAAAAAATGATCTTATTGTAATCAGATAACTGAGTTCTGTTCCACTTTGCAACATAGCTTGCTAGTGATATTGGAGAAGTCATACAACTCCTTCAGCATTTTTTGGTAGGTAAAGGTGGAACAAATAATTTCGAAGTTTTTCTTTGTATCTCTGACACTTTTTGAAATGTTGAGAGAAATCATTTTTGATTCATTACAATTTGCAAGTCTATATGATAGTAAAATACTGACCTGAGACTCAGTGTAGTAAGAATTCACAAGTCCCTTAAGAATATCTCATTTGAGGGAGCCAGAGAAATAGTATAGCAGTAAGGCATTTGTCTTGCATGCAGCTGATCCAGGACGGATGGTGATTCGAATCCCAGCATCCCATATGATCCCTCGTGCCTGCCAGGAGAGATTTCTGAGCACTGCTGGGTGTGACCAAGAAACCAAAAAAAAAAAAGTATCTGGTTTGGGAATTAGGAACAAATCAGTATAGCCTAGACAGGTGTGTCCTCGGGAAATGCTATAGTTGGAAAAAGTACCTCAATGTGTTTTTTTTCTGGTTGTTGGCTAAGGGAGGTGGGAATCTGGAAGTTGTGCATCTGAGTAATCGCAGCTAAGAGAGTAACATCCTGGAAACAATAGGGTGGAGTGCTTGGACTAGGAGATTGGCTAGGGCAAGGGTTACCAAAACGGGATGGATTATCTTTTGTGAAACAAAATTATACATT
This sequence comes from Suncus etruscus, assembly GCF_024139225.1. Classification (NCBI taxonomy): domain Eukaryota; kingdom Metazoa; phylum Chordata; class Mammalia; order Eulipotyphla; family Soricidae; genus Suncus; species Suncus etruscus. The sequence continues at coordinate 83,888,282 of NC_064848.1, forward strand.
TTTAAAAGTTTTATCTTTAACTGTGTAAAGCTTCCCATAATTGTTATAGAAACATTCTCTGGAAAAATTCATAATCAAAAACTGAGTGGTTTGACATGGTTTAGTTTGCATGAGTGTGTGTTTCTGTGTGTGTGTGTGTGTGTATGTATGTATGTGTGTGCGTGCATGCATGCACAGGATTTGTCACCACCATTAACAGTTTTCGTACCTAAAAAAGCTTAATCCTGATCTACATTCAGGATCACTCCTGGCAGGTTTGTAGGATCATATGGGTGCCAGGGATTGAACCCAATTAGGCCATGTGGAAGGCAAGCAGCCTACCTGTTGTACTATCACTCCTGCCAGTTTTCCTTTATTTGTTTGTTTGTTTATTATTGAGTATTGGGCCATACCAAGTTGTGCTGAGGACTTACTTTTGGCTCTGCACCACTCTTGGCAGAACTCTAAGGACTGTATGGGGTGCCAAGGATTGAACCTGGGTTGGTCATGTGCCAGGCAAGTGCCTTAACCGCTGTATCATTCATTGCTCTTTTCTGGCCTCCTAGTTTTAAAAGTGTGTTCTCTCTGGTTAGAGTGAATTGAGAATAGGGTTGCTCTCTCTTTCAGGTAAAGACCATTCTGCCAGAGAGAGGGTGGGACAGAACTAGTTAAAATTCTATACAGTTTTTGTTTTATTAGTTTGATTATGACTTTCTTTCATAGGGTCATTGCTTATTTACTAGGGGCCTCTGATGGTTCACAGGGACTTCTATAACATTATTTTTACTTGCTTTATATGTAAAATTGACTTACAATGTTATTTTAATTGCAGGTGTCAGAATATGATTTGATTTTTTTGGGTAGATTTCAAAATGATCATCATGGTGGTAAGTCACCTTACCACCCTTTCTCAACAGTATTCAAGGTCATAATAGTCCTCGTGTGATACATCACTTCTTGATACTTTTAATTTAGATTCTCTTTGAGATTTCTTTTATTTTTGGTTTTTCGGCCACACCCAGTGGCGCTAGGGGTGACTCCTGGCTATGCACTCAGAAATTGCTGCTGGCTTGGGGGACCATATGAGATGCCGGGTTATCAAACTGCATTCTGTCCTAGGCTAACTTGCACAAGACAGACGCCTTATTGCTTGTGCCACCTCTTCAGTCCCTCTCTTTGAGATTTCTATGCGTATGTGTCAAGGCTCTGTTTTCCTAATCTACTCTTTTTTTTGTTGTTATCATTTTCATTTTCTCTTTGGATGCCTAACTAATTATATTGTTTGCTTTGGTTTCAACAACATCAAGTCAGATTCATAGTGCGTGAGTAACAGATGTATGAAACTTACATATTTGTGGGTATATGAAAATTAAAGTATTTTTATTGTTATCAACTGACAAGACCAATAGTTATTACTACCAAAGGCCTAAAGACATATCACTTTGGTATTGCTGCTATTATTCACATAGTAACTTAGGCTTTGTGTGTTGGTTAACGAAGTCTTTGGTTCTTTAAGAATGGTTCCTATCACTTTGGGTCCGGATCGATATCATCATGTGCAGGTTGTTTGCCTTGCATGCAGCCAACATGGGTGTGATCCCCGGCATCTCATATGGTCCACTGAACCTGCCAGGAGTAATTTCTGAGCCAAGAGCTAGGAGTAACCCCTAAGGATGGCAGGGTGTGGCCCAAAACCACCCCCCTAAAAATTTGTTCATATCACATTTTTTTAGCTATGGTCAAAAAATATCACATAAAGTTACCTTCATACCAGTTTTTAAATGTACATTGTAATTTTTGTACCTTTGTTAACTATATCACATAATGTACAATAGATCATGAGAACTTTGTCATTTTGCTCTTCCACTTGAATGATCTTCATTTCCATCACTGCAGACCTAGCAACTACCCTTCTAGTTCCTATTCCATGGTTTAAATATTAGATACTGTGTATAAAGATAGTCTTTTGTGACTGACTTATTACCTACTAAGCCTGATTCCTACAAATTTCATCTATGTTGTAGTATATGACAGAATTTCTTTCTTTTTAAAACAGGGTAATACTTTTTTTTTTTTTTTTTTTTTTGCTGTACTGGTGCCTTTAAGTTGCTTCTACCTCTTGGCTTTTGTGAATCACATGCTACAGTGTGCCTGAGTGTTCAGATATGTGTTAGATCGTATTATAAATCGTTTTGTATATATATTAGAAGTGCAATTGCTATATGAGAACAGTGGGGACCCATTGACAGACACACACTCATACACTTTCTCTCTTTCTCCCTTAAATATGAAATTGGTAGTAATTTTTTTCTAGCAAAATGACTTTATTTTGGAACAGCAAAAGTTGTCAAATTCAGAACATGCTGGGCTGGAGAGATAGCATGGAGGTAAGGCATTTTCATTGCATGCAGAAGGATAGTGGTTCGATCCCAGCATCCCATATGGTTCCCCAAGTCTGCAAGGAGCAATTACTGAGCGTAGAGCCAGGAGTAACCCCTGAACGCCGCTGGGTGTGACCCAAAAACCCAAACAAACAAAAAACACTACAAAATTCTTTTCTGTAAATCAGAGCACATTCCTGTTTCTTCTTGCTGTGGAATCTGTTCTCAGCCAGAATGAGATACCTCAGAGCTGCTTATGAGATATGCAGTGTTTTGTAACTTTAGAGGCAAATCTTTTCCACCCTCAGCACACTCTGCTGAATTTTCTTTTTCTTCTTTCTTTCTTTCTTTCTTTCTTTCTTTCTTTCTTTCTTTCTTTCTTTCTTTCTTTCTTTCTTTCTTTCTTTCTTTCTTTCTTTCTTTCTTTCTTTCTTTTTCTTTCTTTCTTTCTTTCTTTTTTCTTTCTTTCTTTCTTTCTTTCTTTCTTTCTTCTTTTTTCTTTCTTCTTTCTTTCTTTCTTTTTTCTTTCTTTTTCTTTCTTCTTTCTTCTTTTTCTTTCTTTCTCTCTTTCTCTTCTTTCTTTTCTTTCTTTCTTTCTTTTTTTTTCTTTCTTTCTTTCTTTCTTTCTTTCTTTCTTTCTTTCTTTCTTTCTTTTCTTTCTTTCTTTCTTTCTTTCTTTCTTTCTTTCTTCTTTCTTTCTTTCCTTCTTCCTTCCTTCCTTCCTTCCTTCCTTCCTTCCTTCCTTCCTTCCTTTCTTCCTTCCTTTCCTTCTCTTCCTTCCTTCCTTCCTTCCTTCCTTCCTTCCTTCCTTCCTTCCTTCCTTCCTTCGTTCCTTCCTTCCTTCCTTCCTTCCTGTGTATTTTTTGTTTCTTTCTGGGCCACACCCAGTAGCCCTGTGGGCTTACTCCTGGCTCTTCTCTCAGAAATCACTTATGGCAAACTCCAGGGACTATATGGGATGCCAGGGATCCAACCTAGGTTCCTCCTAGGTTAGCTATGTGCAAGGCAAATGCCCTACTACTGTGCAATCTCTCTGGCCCCAAGCTGAACTATTATTTTTGCAGGTTCTAAAGATGAGAGATTCTTCCAGATTGGTATTCAGGTATTTTTGCCTCTAGGGTGGTTCTGATTATCCACAAGGTTGTGCTTACTTAGAAAATCTCTGAGAGACTTGATTAATATTCATTACTATTAATATTCAAGCTTTTTTAGGCTTTTATTTTTAGACTTAAAGCGGATTAAGGACAATATGAAGGACTCTAAGGTAGTCTCCAATGCGTTCCTATTCCCCAGCTTTCCCTAAGAAATCTCCATCATCTCTTCATCTGCCAACATCATCAGGCTCTTCTGTAGCCTGTCACACATCCTTTTTTTTTTTTTTCGGGCCACACCCGTTTGATGCTCAGGGGTTACTCCTGGCTAAGCGCTCAGAAATCGCCCCTGGCTTGACGCCAGGGGATCAAACCTCAGTCCTTCCTTGGCTAGCGCTTGCAAGGCAGACACCTTACCTCTAGTGCCACCTCGCTGCCCCCCCCGTCACACATCCTTAAAATTGCTCAAAAGTTTTCAAGTTTGCAATTTTTCTATCATCATTGAAAGAAGGACATTTGAATCTTATAACTCCAGAAATCAGATTTTTCTTCTAAGACTTTCTTTTTTTAATCTGTGTCAAGGATCAGACTATGGTGAATGCTTCGAGTCTTCCCAGGTCTCTTCAAAACCTGTTCTTCTCTGGGAACAGTAGCTTCTCTAAATTCCCATATATAACCCTTTCCTCAGGTCGTGTTCCTTTATCTACTCCAGGAGCCTCCTTGGTCAGCAGAGTTGGGAGAATGGCAGCTATCTCTGTGCCTGCTCTTTCTCATAATCAGAGTAGCCATCAATATTCAGAACCCCCTTCTTTGGAGGAAAGATCTTTATTCCCCACTTAATTCCAAAAAGTTGAATCAGAAATGTAGCTTTCATCTATACCATCACTGGCAGCTGTTAGTGAGTAGAAGACTAAAATCTGCAAATAATAGTTACAATTTACCAGTCACTACTTTCCTTAGGGAAAAGTGATATAGAAGTGACATTTATTTTTAAAATAGACTCCTGAATTCAGAAATAAATCCTTTAGGTATTTTCTACCAGTATAATTGTTGGGTTAGACCTAGATGCTTTACTCTTCCTAGTCTGCCATCTTTCCTGAGCTCATATCCTTTATGCCCTAGATTTTTATATTTTGTTTTGGGGCCACACATAGCAGTGCTCAGAGCTTATTCCTAGCTCTGCTCAGGAATCATACCTGGTGGTGCTAAAGGAATTAAATGCAGTGCCTGGAATTGAACCTGTGTTGGCTAAGTCCAAGGCAAGTATTATATATGTTGTACTTACCTGCTACATTATAACTCTGCCCCTTTTATTCTTTTTTTTTTCTGGATGATTTCCTCAACTTGATCATCTATCTCTTCTACTACATGTTTGACTTTATTTTAATTTTATTTTCTTGTATTTATATTTCTAAATGTGCTTTCCATTTCTATGTTCCTTTTTTGCAGTAGCCTATTTTTGTTTCTGGGAATGAGAATGTGTTCCTTTGAGGACACAAATGCCTTTCTGTGTATTCTAAAAGACACTGGTGTATTCTAGTGTCTTTCAGGGTATCCTGCTCCCTTTGTTTCTGTCTTCCCTTTAACTTGCCTTTTTTTTGTATTTTCTATCTTTCACATCAGAGACATCTCTCAAACTTCTACTGATTTTGTCTATACTTATTTATAAAGAGAGTTCTGTAAAGCTGTTTGAACTTTCTTTTTTTTTTTATGTTTTTTTTTCTGTTTGAACTTTCTGTCAGCTACTGCAATAGTGCTCTATGGAAACGATGTGTGTTGCCAAAATTTCAAATTTTCTAGTAGCTATTTTTAGACGTAAAAGGAGAATAGGGATATGGGGTTAAAAAAGGTTAAAAGGATCAGTAAAGTTTATAATATATTTTTCACCCAGTATATCCATAGTACTATTTAAACTCTTAACTGTAAAATTATTAACATTTATACACATATTTATTTTTTGTTTTAGGGTCACACCCACTGGTATTCATAGCTTATTCCTGACTGTGCTCAGGGATCACTTCTGGTGAGCTCAGGTGTTGGGCCCATGAAAGGCAAATACCCTACCCACTGTACTATTGATTTGACCCTTGGTAATATATTCTATATATTTTTTGTGCTGCCTCTATAAGCCAATGTGTATTTTATATTTATATCACATCAACATATACACTAGATTTCCACTTAAACTATTTGGTCTATGTTTAAGTTTCTAAAGCTTAAAAAATGGAGAAAAGATTCATTTAGTTCTTCTAAATATGCTTCATTTTTATTCTAAAGGATTTCAAATAGCTATATCAAATATAAGAAATTATTTTCCTTTGATATTTATATCTACCTGGACAGTTACTTCTTTTTATTAGAAGAATTTATATTAATTCAAAGCAACAGTCTCTAATAGCTTAATTGAGTTCATATATCCATGTTATTTCAGTATTATAACATCAAATTTAGTGATTCAGTGAAGTATTATATAAATAGAAACAATTTTTTTTGTTTGTTTTTGGGTCACACCCGACAGTGCTCAGGGGTCACTCCTGGCTCCATGTTCAGAAATCACTCCTGGCAGGCTCGGGGGACAATATGGGATGCCAGGATTCGAACCAATGACCTTCTGCATAAAAGGCAAAGGCCTTACCTCCATGCCATCTCTCCGGCCCCAATAGAAACAAATTTAAATGGGTCAATTTCTACAAATCATTCTTACCTTTTTCCTTTGCAGTGAAATTATCCAACACTATTGATTGCATTTTATTTATTGTTGGGAAAATGTATAAAGTTTTTTTTTCAGTTGCATTCTACAATTCTTAATTTTGACTAAATTCTTGCATCTGTTTGAGAAGGCCATGAGTTTTTTCCTTTCTAATGATCTTCAAACTTTGCTCATGTATATGCAGTTTGGTAGTAGGTAAACCATGAATTCTTTGATAATTGAGTATCTGGAATATCAAAAGATTCTAGAATAACTGGAAGAAATTCGTACTAGAGATCGTTTTTGTATAATTTTTTTTAGAACTTGACCAAGAAACATCAAAGAACATAAATCATTAAAAACATCACCATCAGGGCCGGAGTGATAGCACAGCAGTAAGGCATTTGCCTTGTATGCAGCCAACAGAGGACGGCTGGTAGTTTGAATCCCGGTATCCCATATGATCCCCCGAGCCTTCCAGAAGTGACTTCTGTGCTCAACGCCAGGAGTAACCCCTGAGCACTGCTGGGTTAGACCCAAAAACTAAAAACAATAAAACAAAAACATCACTGTCTTCAAAAGTTCCACAAATTGGCAGTGATTTTTGTAGCATTGCTATGTTTATATATCAATTTATTTATACATTTATATATAAATTTTAATATCTCTGTCTTTTCTTTTGGAGTTTGCTTCAGAATACAGAGCACACATATTTTCAATATTTATCAAATAATAGAACAAAACAATGAGGGGAAAATATCTTTCTCTAGCTTTAACAATCTAGTACTCAGACTTTTTAACTTAATATGTTTGAGTGCATTCTTTTGACTGAAACTAATTTTTTCTACTTCTAGCTAAAATAATTTGGTAGATGGAAGATGTCAAAAATATCTATTAAGAGTTTGTATTTTAAGGCAGTTCATTGACATTTCTGTGTAAATTTGGAAACTATGAGAAAAAGAATGTTTAATTTTCATGAGATAATGTCTTATGTTACATGCTAAAGCTAGAAGATAAATATTTGCAAATTTTCAAAATTTTGAATCAATTGATTTTGATATTAGAAATTTCTATAATTTCTATGAGCAAAATTAAAGGACTAAGTGAAATTTTTCCATTTTTATATACATCTTGACTCTTTCCATAATTTTCTACATTTAAGTAAATTTTTACATATAAGTAAAATAATCATTTATCTCTCCACATAAAATATTTTGTGTATTTAAGAATTAAAGCTAAAAAAAAAAAGAATTAAAGCTATTTTAGTGACTGTGTGTGTGTCTCTGTGTCTGTGCTTGTGTTGACATCTGGCCAAGTTTGCAAACTTAAGTGCTGCTAAAAATTGTGAAATCTTAGCTAGGGCGGTTTCTTAGTGGGAGAGAAGATGCTTATGCTTGATGCTCTGGGTTGAGCCCGGCATTAAAACAAAACCAAAAAAAAATTTGTTTAAGTGTTTTTGTGGGAAATTTAATTCTCATTTTGTATGGTGATTTAATGGACTCTGTTTTGACTTTTAGAATATTTATTAACCTCAATTGTCGCTGAAAATGACAGATGCTAAGTTTTGTCTTAAGTAATGCCTACTGTATTGTACAACGTGTGTGTACAATAATGTGTGTGTACAACGTGCTGCTTTCTCAATTTGCTGTGCCTGAAGTAAACTGCAGATGTCATTGGTCTTGGGATTTACATGATCCCTTTCCAGCTGTTTACTGTATTAGTTATTGTTCTGGCTTCTGTAATGTATTGGATTCTGTCTCACTAATATGCCTTTATTTAAAATGGATATATTTTCTGTATTTTTAACCCAGAAGAGTAATTTAGTATAGTTAAAATGGTATTACAGTATAATTACAATTCGTATAGTATCACTGTAGCTTGTACTATCTGCATAAAAGGCCCCCCGTAGATACATTGTGGTGTTACAGTGTGCACAAAAAAAACTAATCTGAACTGAGTCAGTCTGTTGATATTGACTAGATTGGTTTAAGTGTTTATCTGTAATTCTAGAAATACTGCACGTAAATGAAACAAAGTCAACAGCAGTGTCCTATGTGATACAATAGTTCAAGTGAATTGTAGTTCTACGAAAACAATAAAGTTCCATTTTATGGAAAATTACTCGGCTTCATTCTTTAAAATTTTGAAACATTGCACTGTCCCTAGTTCTAGTTTTCAATAGCCTTCAAATAATGACCCTGTTGGACAAACAGAACAAAAGAAGCTGACAGAACAGAGTGGTGATAAGTATGGACAGTATAGGGTGAGGGTCAGTATGGACATCACATTGTGTTCGGAGAACAGCCAGAGAACCCAACAAGTCAAAGTGGCTTAATTCAGAAATTTATTTTCCACAAGATCTTCCAATATTTTGCTGCTTATTAGCATTTTATAGTTGTGCCTTCCTTCCTTTTTCCCTCCCTCCCTCCCTCCCTCCCTTCCTCCTCCCTCCCTCCTTCCCTCCCTCCCTCCTTCCCTCCCTCCCCCCTCCCTCCCTCCCTCCCCCCTCCCTCCCTCCTCCCCCCTCCCTCCCTCCTCCCCCCTCCCTCCCTCCCTCCCTCCCCCATCCCCCCTCCCTCCCTCCCTCCCTCCCTCCCTCCCCCCTCCCTCCTCCCCCCTCCCTCCCTCCCTCCCTCCCCATCCCCCCTCCCTCCTCCCTCCCTCCCTCCCTCCCTCCCTCCCTCCCTCCTTCCTTCCTTCCTTCCTTCCTTCTTCCTTCCTTCCTTCCTTCCTTCCTTCCTTCCTTCCTTCCTTCCTTCCTTCCTTCTACATTTTGGGAAACACTTATAGAAGTCTTTATTACATTTTTTTCTTTATTTAAGCATCATGATTACATACATGATTGTAGTTGGGTTTCAGTCATAAAAAGAACACCCTTCACCAGTGCAACATTCCTACCACCAGTGCCCCTCATCTCCCTCCTTCCCCACCCCCTGCCTGTATTGGAGACAGGCATTCTACTACACTCACCACTCTTTGTGGTGAGCTTCACATTGAGAGCCAGTCTTTCCAGACCTCATCTCTGTTGTCGCTGGGCATTAATGTCTTCTGTTTTTCTTAAAACCCATAGATGAGTGAGACTATTCTGTGTCTATCTCTCTCCCTCTGACTTATTTCACTCAGCATAATAGTTTTCATGTCCATCCATGTATAAGAAAATTTCATGACTTTATATCTCCTGATGGCTACATAATATTCCATTGTGTATATATACCACAGATTCTTTAGCCATTCATCTGTTGAAGGGCATGTTGGTTGTTTCCAGAGTCTGGCTATTGTAAATATTGCTGCAATGAATATAGGTGTGAGGAAGATATTTTTGTATTGTGTTTTTGTGTTCCTAAGGTATATTTCTACGAGTGGTATAGCTGGATCATATGGGAGCTAAATTTCCAGTCTTTTGAGGAATCTCCATATTTTCCATAAAGGCTGGACTAGACGGCATTCCTACTAGCAGTGTATGAGAGTTCCTTTCTCTCCACATCCCTGCCAATACTTATTGTTCTTGTTCTTTGTGATGTGTAGTTAGTTGTGCTTTCTGTTCCAAATGATCTTCATAGTTTCAGAGGCAGGGAAATCAAGAACTCTGAGCCATTTTACAATGGATATTAGGTTACATTTAAGCACTAACCTAGAAACCACCTAGAACCATGGGTACTGTCCCTGCTGGGTGCATCGTATTTCAGAACACCTGTGAACTAACAGGGACTTCTCAAGGTATTGAAATTTTACAGAAAAACAGATATAGAAATACTAGTGAGCAGAACAGCAACAACCACTATTGTTAGAACATAACTATTAGCAAATTGAACTGTTAGGTGGTTACTATTATTATTATTACAGCCTTGGAGCACAGTGAAAAAGTGATTGTGCTACTAAGGATGCTGTAAACCTGAAACCTGGAGAACTTCTGGCTTAGAAATCACTTTCATTTTTCTCATAGGCTAGAAATCATGCTACACAACCCTAATTTAACTGCAACAGACTGGAAAATAGTTTTTCTCTCATGAGCATTTGACTTCTTACATCATTACTTCTTACAGCATTACTTCTTACATTCTTACACAGTCCTTCCAATCCTCATACCCATTCATTCTTCCCATTCTTTCCACTTGTCACTAAAATTTTCTTTCTCCAAGAGATGCAATCCAAAGTTTAAATTGGATCAGTGTTGGCACCTTAAAATAGAAGGTTGAGTACCTGAGAGAAATTGATTAATTTGGGGGCTTTTCAGAAGGGTGATTGGTATTCATCTAGTTTGTGCCTTGAGGACTCTAAAGACTGTATCAGTTGGTCATTCTTGGAGCAATGCTGCTATTATTATTTCTCTCCCCACACTTGGCAATGCTCAGGAGTTACTCTGGCTCAGCACTCAGGAATCATTCCTGTTAGGCTCCAGGAGACTCTATGGAATGCTGGGGATTGAGTCCAGGTCAGCTGCTTGTAAGACAAGCACCTTACTTTACTATCATTCTGGTCTGAATTATGTGATATTTTAAATAAATTATAATTTGGATAAGAAGTATCAGTTACTATCTTTATATAAAAAAAAGATCAGAAGTCCAATGTCACAGTGGCAGTAAACTTTGGCTTTTTTTTTTTTTTTAATTTATTTGGTTTTGGGGCCCTAATGGCCGCACTCAGGTTGCCCCTGGCTCAACGCTCAGAAATCACTCCTGGCAGGCTCAGGGCCATATGGGATGCCAGGAATCGAATCCAGGTTTGTCCCAGGTTGACCACGTGCAAGGCAAACTCTACCACTGTGCTATCTCTCCAGCCTCAACTTTTGTGGGGTTTTTTTGTTTTGGTTTGGTTTGGTTTTGGTTTTGGTTTTGGTTTTGGTTTTCTGGTCACACCTGGCAGTGCTCAGAAATTACTCCTGGCTCTGCAATTTCTGAGCCAATAAATGAGCGGCAAGGCAAATGCCCTACTGCTGTGCTGTCTTTTCAGCCCTTCATTTTTTGCATTCTGAAGCCTTTATTTCCTACCATAACTCAGAGGGAGCTCTAAGTGGGTGTTGAGATAATTTATGATTGTTCACTATGAATTTTTTAATTATCTATTGCTAATTACAGCCCATTTAAGTATATTTTATTGGGGCCTGAGAGATTATTTGAGGATTAAGAGATTGTTTGACAGACTTGCATGTAACCAACCTTCATTCAATCCCTAACACTACAGGTCTCTTGAGCTCTTTTAGGAGCCACCCTCTGAACACTGAGTTGTGAGCAGTCCTTGAACAATTCTAAGTGTGACCCCATTACCCCAAAAATGAAGAAATAAGACACATTTTATTAGACAATCAGATTGATTACAAGTACTATTTATTACATAATAAAGCAGTAAACATTGTTCTAAGAGGCTAATAAAAAAGATTTTAATTCAAGTGATCTCTAGATCCTATGTATCATTTTTGTTTATACTTTCACAATAGTTTTCCCTGTATTATCTCCTTTTAGCATCCCCATGAACGCAGCTGGCATGTTTTCAAATCCTTCAGTGACGTATTCCTGGTACTGGATTTTACCCTATATCAAAAAATATTAATTTATTTATTAAAAAATATCATTTTCATGCTCTAAATAAGCTACTTTCTTTCTCCTGGCAACAAATTTGCATATTTTGGGAAACATGGAAATGTAAGGTTTTCAGCCCTGACCTTGGTTACTTCAAAATAATTCTGAGGCTGCAGTCCATATAGAGTCTATGGATAAGATTAAACACTACACATAAAAAAAAAGAATTTTCTAACAGATGACTAAAGACAACAAGACTGGAGAGTTGGTATTAAAAAACTGAGCTTGCGGGCCCGGAGAGATAGCACAGCAGTGTTTGCCTTGCAAGCAGCTGATCCAGAACCAAAGGTGGTTGGTTCGAATCCCGGTGTCCCATATGGTCCCCCGTGCCTGCCAGGAGCTATTTCTGAGCAGACAGCCAGGAGTAACCCCTGAGCACCGTCGGGTGTGGCCCGAAAACCAAAAAAAAAAAAAAAAAAAAAAACGAAAAACAAACCTGAGCTTGCGGGGCCAAAGAGATAGCATGGAGGTAAGGCATGACCCCCCCCCCAAAAAAAAAAAAAAAACCGAGCTTGCTTAGGGTCTTAAGAGTCATTAGAGCTTAAGGACATTGGTGGAAGAAAGTAGGCACTCTGATGTGGTATTGGAACTATATATGACAAACTGACATTTGCAGTATTGTAAATCATTGTTCTTCAAGAAAAAAGGAGAAGAATGGGGGGAGGGAAGACAACTTAGAAACTAAGCCTTGTTACTTGTTACTTAAAGCTAAGCCATAGATCAGTCCATTTTCCTATTTATGGCTATTTGGTTGATGGCCTGTGGAGGACACAGGTGAAAGACTAGACAACATCTAGGCATGGTCATGGGTGGCAGCAGTGGAGGTTGTCAGGGTCTGTATGTATTTTATATTATTATTTAAATTTTTTTTTTGTTTTGGGGCTATACCTGGTAGTGCTCAGGGCTTATTCCTGGCTCTGTACTCAGGGATCACTATGGGCATTACCCAGGGGAGCATATATAGTGATGGGAATTAAACCTACATCAATCTAGTGCAAGGCAAACTAATATTTAGCTACTGCACAGGTAAAATGGCCCTCCATCTGGCCCTCTGTATATATTTTAAAGATCAGGCCATTAGAATTTCCTAACTAGTTAGAACTAGATACAATAGTGTCAGGGATGTGATTCAGTAGAGAAACACTTGGCTTTGTGTGTCTTAGTCCCAAGGCCAAGAGATGCCAAGGACTGACTGTTGGGAGTTCATAAGGAGAGGGAGTTAAACGATTCTGATAGAAGCAATTTTGGTGACTTAGAAACTGTGCAGAAACTCAGGCAGGTTTCCAAAATGGCAAAAGAAGAAACACATGACAGCGAAGTAAGCAGATAGCACTTCCACTTTGTCTATCCTGGCCCCCATTGTAAAACTGGAACTTTAAGACCTGCATTTGCAGTGGAAATGACAGTAGCAAAGGGAACAAGATCTCATCAAAGGGCGAAGTTCTGGAGCCCCTTACCTCGGAAACCCACGTCAACAAGTCTTGCAGAGCTTTCTGGCGAACCTCTCCTTGCCAGCGAGAGACGATGAACCCTTCCATGCGAAGTTGCTGGTAGATAATAACCTCTGGGGGTGGACCTGTGAAAAGGAGGGCACATTTGGGCTATGGGTTCCCAGGGGTGACTTTGGTGCAAGCACAAGCAGTATAAATCCCATCACTGTTCTTCCAGGGCTGCCTCCTTCCAGCTTGTACCCAGAAATTTGATCCTCAGGATTGCTCACAAATAAGCATGCATAACATAGAAGGCCCACTGGGGTCTGCATCCTAATTCTCTGAACCAATGACAAAGTTGCATTATATAGCAAAGAAACTTTGTAAATATGACTAAGGATCTGGATGTGCAGTTATTCTGTATTACACAGGTGGGCTCTAAAAGGATCCCTATAGAAAAGAGGGAAACTGAAAAAAAAAATCAGAAAAAAATGATAATGGAAGCCGCCATGGGAAAGAAAAGGAGAGAGAAAAAGAAAGCGAGGAGGAGAAAATGGAGGGAGAGGGAAATGGAGAAGGAGGAAGTGAGCGATTTATGTTGCTGACTTTGACAACAGAGGAAGACACCATATGCAAAGGACTGCAAGCAGCTTCTGAAGCTAGAAAAAGTGGGGAAAGTGATTCTTTTGAACCTTGAAAAAGAATGCTGTCATTTTAGACCTCCTTCTGATCTCCAGAACTGTAATGATACATTTTTGTGTGGTTTTAAGCTACCAAATGTATGTAATTTGTTACAGAAGCAATAGAAAACACCCATATTAAGAGCTCCTGTGTCACAGGGGTGGGACAAAAAAAAAAAAAAAAAAAAAGAGCTCCTGTGTGCACAGCCATGCAGCCAGGAAATGTTCATCCTTCATGTGCCTGAAGCAAAGCCTGCCCCAAACTCCCAAATAGTTCCATAGAGCAGAAAACCCTTAGATAAGATTTTAATTTTGTTTGTTTGAGGGCCACACCAAGAAATGCCCAGGGATTATTACTCCCTGACTCTGCACTCAGATACCACTCTTGGCTTTGCTTGGGGAAACATATGGGATGTCGGGATTGAACCCAGGTCTGGCATTGCCAGGCAAGCATCCTACCTGCTGCTATTGCTCTTATCCCAAGATTTGAAATACTCCTGCACTCCTCAAGATTTATGCACTGATATTACCAGTGTTGCATAATTCTATGGCATAAACGAGCTCCTATTCTCTTGTAAGAGGAGATGCAAAGCCACCAGCATCTACCCTGGCAAAAAGACAATATGAGGGAAGAAACAACTTTCCTCTGCTCTGGGCTTCCTCATTTCAGGATTCCAATTAGTCTGGGATCACTTGGGACTTATGAGAATATTGGGAAAGACTTTGCAAAGAAATTTCTGGCCCCTTTTCTAATTTCTGATTGCGGATATGGAACAAGCTGCAAGTTTGCGACAAGTTCCTAGATGATAGTAACCCTACTGGCCCTATGCCCACATTTTGAGGACTTGAGGCATAGAAAAAGAACATGGTTATCTGTAGCCTGTACTCTTCTGTGAGAGAAAGCAGGACAATTGGTTGACTGGTTTATTATCACAGAACCTAGGTGACCAGAAACAGAATGAAACCTGAACCTGGTCTTTAAGTTCCAGAAAGTGAGGTAAAGACATCTGTGGGGAAGAAATTGGGTCAGAAGAACTGATGTGAGTGGCTGAATTTTTCACTGTTTTTGATAACAGGCATCATATGAGGCTTAAGTTCTCACTCACCACTAAGATAGAGTAAATTTTATTAGTCCAAACAAGAAGACTTTATTCTGAACCAAAAGAGATTGCTACAGATGAACAAGAGAACTAAAGGCAGACTCCATTTTGCAGAAAGACTGCTTTTCCAGAAAAGTGGCAGTAATACTGTTATTGGCTTTAGGGTTAAGGGTTAACGTCTTTATATTATTATCTAGTAAGAGGATGAAAAGCTATTTCTGGGGCCCGGAGAGAGAGCACAGCAGCGTTTGCCTTGCAAGCAGCCGATCCAGGACCAAAGGTGGTTGGTTCGAATCCTGGTGTCCCATATGGTCCCCCGTACTGCCAGGAGCTATTTCTGAGCAGACAGCCAGGAGTAAGCCCTGAGCACCGCTGGGTGTGGCCCAAAAACCAAAAAAAAAAAAAAAAAAAAAAAAAAAAGAAAGAAAAGAAAAGAAAAGCTATTTCTGGGCCAGAGGAATAATCAGTGGGTTAAGTGCTTGCCTTGAATACAATAGACCCAGGTTCGATCCCTGGCACTGCATTTATCCTCTCATCCTCCACCAGGAGTGATCTCTGAGTACAGAGCCTGGAGTAATCACTGAGCACAGTTTGGTGTGGCACAAAAATTAAAGGAAGGAAGAAAAAAAAGAGAAAGTTAGGAAGTTTCTGGGTTTGTCTACCCTAATAAGATGTGAGTTTCTTTACTGATAGCAAACAGCAAATGTGATTGAGGAAATTAATGACAGGCTTCTGGCTGTCCTAACAATGAAATACAATGAAATTGGAATTTGTTGGAGAACAGAAGCAAGGCAGGAATTCCATCTAATTAAAATGGAATAGACAAAACCAGCCGGCATCAGTCATGGTTATCAGAATAGCTGAACTTCCAATGACTAACTGTTAAAAAACTGAGATCAAATTACTCCTTAAAATATTTTACTACCTAATTGAATTGCAGTCAAGAAAATGCACCTTGGAGCATTGTTCTCTTGACAAGCAGACAGTTCTCATAATTAGTTGGAAAAATATAGGGAGAAAATTCCCTAGTAATAAAATCACCAAGCCAACCTGGAGTTTCTGAGAGAAGACAGTAACTTAGGCTTTTACAGTCCAAGAAAAATTCTACACATCGACTCTCCTTGGCTGCTTCCATTCTTGCCCACCTGTCTCACTGCAGTTGTGGTCTTGTAACTAGCAGGATTAAAAGATTTCATTGTGATGAGTCACATCCATTTATTTATTTGCATTGATGAGGATCCAACCCAGGACCCAAGTATGTATGTGCCTGACCACTAATCCATATCAAGCCAATTTTTTATTATTACTTTTTTTTGGGGGGGGGCATATCCAGCTGTGCTCTGGGGTCACCCCAGGCTCTGTGCTCAGAAATTGCTCCTGCAAACTCAAGGGACCATATGGGATGCTGGGGATTGAACCTGAGTCTGTCCTGGGTCAGCAGCGTGCAAGGCAAACATCCTATTACTCTGCTATTTCTCTGGTGCCAAGTCAATTTTTAAATAGACACAAATTTACTTATGGCTGTCTTGAGCCTAGTAATAATCTAGAATATAACTTTTTGTTTGGCTTCTTCGGGGGAGGGGATCACAGATGAACCTATAGTCCATCTTTAAGAGAAAAAGGACTCTGGATGAAGAGTTCAGAGGATTGTCTTTTTGTTTAGCCTGCCAAGAGATTTCAAGAGTCTCTTGTCCTCAAAGCTATTTATCACCTTCTTTATAAAGTCAAGGCTTGCTCAGCATTTCTTAGAGGACTGAAAGTTCATGTATGTAGTTCTCTAGATGATACTACTTTGAACCTCTCAGGGGAGACACTGAGAGGTAAAGGATAGAGGGTATAGTAGGCTATGGTGGGAGTATTGGTCTGGTGAGGCTAGAGTGTTCAATGCCTCTGGGAAGCCACACCCATGAATGAATGTAGGAAATGACTTAGAACTCTTACCTTTACCCACATCCTGTTACTGTCTACCCATCTCCACACCTCCCAAAATATCCAGAAGATCCCTAATATTTTGTGAGCCAGATCAAAATGTGTCTAAATAAAACTCGGGTGTTTTTTTTTACACCTTTGCAAAAAAAGAAAGTAGATAAAAATCTAAGTTTTAGGATTGGAGAGAGTATACAGTGGTTTAGGTACTGACCTTGCAAGCAGCTGACCTCATTCTGGTCCCCAATACCATATATGGCTCCCTGAGCACCACCAGAAAGGATCCCTGAGCACAAGCCCTGGAATAAACCCTGAGAACCCACACTGTGTATGGCACAAAACCTTCTTCCAAAATCTCAAACTTTCATTAACTATAAATGTTTTTAATATGCTTCTTGGATCTTGTAACTTCTCAATATCAAGGTCTAATATTAGCTTACTTAACATATTTTTGTTTTAATAAATGTTGACTTATCAAAAATATCAGAAGATATATTTCTAAAATGTTTTGGTGAGGTTCAACCCAGCTATATACTTGAGGGAACAGGCCCACACTCAGCAGTAGTGGGGGACCACAACTACTACTCCTGTTGGTGCTCAATAGTGCTGGGCATTGAACTGATGATTTCCCACATATAAGTTCTCTGCTCTATCACTTTAAGCCACATTCCCAGTCTTTTTTTTTTTCCTTTTTTTTTTCCTTCTCTCCTTACTCAAATCTTCTTACAACTATGATCATGTTTGAATGCTTTACCTGGAGGAGGAGCACCAGTACGATTATATGTAGAGATGGCCCCACATATAGCAATTCTTCCAAATTTCTTCATCTGAGGAATAACAACATTTGAAAACTCTCCACCAACCTAGACAGACAAGACAAAAAACAAACAAAAGATAAAAGACTAAACTTAAAATAATCACAGCACATTCAGGAAAATCACAAGCCAAAGACATCATTTCGTTAAAACTTATTTCAGCACTGATACTGCATACTATTGCAGGAAATTAAGTTGGAAAAGATATCAGAGTGGCGGGCTGGGCGGTGGCGCTAAAGGTAAGGTGCCTGCCTTGCCTGCGCTAGCCTTGGACGGACCGCGGTTCGATCCCCCGGTGTCCCATATGGTCCCCCAAGCCAGGAGCAACTTCTGAGCACATAGCCAGGAGTAACCCCTGAGCATTACCGGGTGTGGCCCCCCAAAAAAAAAAAAGATATCAGAGTGGGCATTTCTGTTTATTAAATTTTAGGGTTCTCAGTTTAACATTCTTTTTGACCTATCTAGAGATATGTGGAAAAGTACCTAGAAAGGCAAGTAAACAAGAATAGGAGAACTCACATTTTCTGAATTCAAACTTATTACAAAATTAAATTAATCAGAAAATTGATTTTCAAAAAATTACCAAAATAATTTCATAAGGAAAATGTAATCTTTTTGGGGAAAAAGGGGCAAAAAAACAACTGGATATTCATAGACAATAAATTGAAGATGCTGGAAATATAGTACAGGGATTAGAGAGCACATAAATTACATTTGACCTAGCTTCAATCCTCAGAACCACATGAGCCTCCCAACTCTGAATAAGAGGTCCAGAGGTCCCTGAGTACTGTTGGAATGATCCAGATGGTCCCTGGCAGGGACCACAGGGTCCAAGCAACATCATATCCTCAGGCTCTAGCACTGAACTGCCACCCTGGTTGGTCAAGCATCACCAGAAGTACCCTCCACTCCCCCCAAATAATCAAATTGGATTCCTCCCTTATACCATGCACAAAAATTAACTTAAAACATAATATATATGAATATAAGAGCTAAAATTAGGGGACTAGAGTGATAGCATTGTGGGTAGAGCATTTTCCTTGCACACAGCTGACCTGGGACTAACCCGAGTTCAATTCCTGGTATCCCATCTTGTCCCTGAAGCCTGCCAGGAGTGATTTCTGTGTGCAGAGCCAGTAGTTAAACCTGAGCACCTCCAGGTGTGGCAAAAAAAATGCTAAAATTATAAAAACTCTTAGAAGAAAGGCATAAATCTTTGGGACTTTGGAGGTTCAGATAAAGCCAAAAGTCCCAGATGACAAAAATTAGATAATAAATTAGGCTCTATTGAACTGTAAACTTTTGTATTTAAAGGACACAACTGAGAAAATAAAAGCCATTACAGAAGGGGTCGGGGCCTTAGACTTGCATGCGGCTAGCCTAGGATGGACCTGGGCTCGAGCCCAGGCATCCCACTTGGTGACATGAACCAGGAGCGATTTCTGAGCTCATAGCCAGGAATAACCCCTGAGCATCACCAGGTGTGGCCCCAAAACCAACCCCCCCAAATAAACAAAAAAAACCATTATAGAAAAGGAATATCTGCAAATCACACATAGTTGGACATCATAATTAATGGATTCTATATTTGTTATCTCCCCAGCTTTGAAAAATAATTTGAAAATTTCTCAAGAGGGTAAGCATAGAGTTCCATATGTTTTACCAATCTACTTACAGGTATCTACCCAAGAGAAATGAAAACATATCCACGCAAAATCTTATACATATGAAACGTAAATGTTCATAGCCACATTAGACAAAATAGCCAAAAAAGCATAAATGACTCAAATATCCGTCAACTGATGGACAGATAAATAAAATGTGATATTACTCTATGAGAGAATATTAGCTGGCCATAAAAAGTACTAATATATGCTACAATATGAATGAATCTTGAAAACAAGCTAAGTGTAAAAATATCAGTCACTGGGCCCGGAGAGATAGCACAGCGGTGTTTGCCTTGCAAACAGCCGAACCAGGACCAAAGGTGGTTGATTCGAATCCCGGTGTCCCATATGGTCCCCCGTGCCTGCCAGGAGCTATTTCTGAGCAGACAGCCAGGAGTCACCCCTGAGCAACGCCGGGTGTGACCCAAAACCCCCCAAAAAAAAATATCAGTCACTAAAGATCATATGGAAGGAAATGGGGAATGAGTGCTAGTGACTATAATATATATATTGGGGGTAGGCAGGGATAAAAATTTTTTAAAATAGCATTTCTCTACTTTTTTCTGTTTTTTTTCTTCCTTGTTTTTCTTCTTGTGTACTCCTTTCCACCTTATAATTGTTCTCATAGTCTTTTGCTGAGCTTCCTTCTCTCCATCTATGCTATTTTCACTTGTGGCCTCCTTGGGATAACCTGGGGCCCTCAAGGGGTCATCTATTTAATGGCCTCTATTTAAGAAATACTGTACTGGGGCCGGGCGGTGGCGCTGGAGATAAGGTGCCTGCCTTGCCTGCGCTAGCCTAGGACGGACCGCGGTTCGATCCCCCGGCGTCCCATATGGTCCCCCAAGAAGCCAGGAGCAACTTCTGAGCGCATAGCCAGGAGTAACCCCTGAGCGTCACAGGTGTGGCCCAAAAACAAAAAAAAAAAAAAAGAAATACTGTACTAAAATTTATTGTGGATGTATTGATATAATTCTGTGACTATTCTAAAAATCATGGGGTTTCTATCCTTTAAATTATAAAAGTATAATCCAATTATATAGGCTTATTGTGTATTTTTAAATGAAACCATTTTATTGTATTTTGGTAATAAATGACAAATTATGTGTAAATTATACTTACATTATCAAAATAACAGTCATAACCATCAGGAGAGGCCTTCTTCAAAGCTTCTCCCAAAGATCCTACTGTCTTATAGTTAAAGGCAACATCAAATCCAAGCTTTTTAAGATAGGCGACTTTTTCATCAGTTCCTGCTGCTCCAACAACTTTGCAGCCCTAATTGGGAAAAAAAAATGAAAACCAGTTATAAGTTGCCTGCCACCCACCCCTAATTTTATTTTTCTCCTAATGCATCAGGTCCCTAGTATGATTATTTGGTTTACAGCCTGTAAATCAACCAGTTTTTTTGTTTGTTTGTTTGTTTGTTTGTTGTTGTTGTTGTTTTGGTTTTTGGGTCACACCCGGCAGTGCTCAAGGGTTACTACTGGCTCTATGCTCAGAAATCGCTCCCCTGGCAGACTCGGGGGACCATATGGGATGCCGGGATTTGAACCACTGTCCTTTTGCATGCAAGGCAAACGCCTCACCTCCATGCTATCTCTCTGGCTCCGAACCAACCAGTCTTAACAAGATATTCAATTGACTGCTGTGTGACTTCTCTTCCTGATCTCTTGGCAGATTTATTATGGTTCAATTCTTAGATTTTCCTATTTTAGGTAATCTGGTAACTACCACTTTATTCTTTGATTTGGATCGAAGCACTGGATTAGTAGATGTTTTATTCATGGACCTAAAGGAACTCAAGTTTACTTTTAGCCTAAAACTAGAAAAATATATTGGTACATAGACAGTAACTTTTTTTTAAAGTGATAAATTTTTAATTGTTTTTACTTTCCAGTATTTGATACATAGAGTCTTGCCTGAAATGATAAACTTTAGGATTAGTGAGAAATGGATTTTTCTCTTGAGTTTTTAGAAATCATTTAGAGCTTCGTAAGAAATCATTTGCTTCCTCCTTTATTATATCTTAAGATTTCAAGTCTGAGAGACCTACCACAAGAATTTTAGA
The DNA here is from genome assembly GCF_024139225.1 of Suncus etruscus. Taxonomy (NCBI): domain Eukaryota; kingdom Metazoa; phylum Chordata; class Mammalia; order Eulipotyphla; family Soricidae; genus Suncus; species Suncus etruscus. The sequence goes on from NC_064848.1 coordinate 83,909,687, forward strand.
AAGTGCATGAGTCAAACAAAGTACAGTTTAACTATGAGTAAACACATGTTCCATAACCCCCAAAATATCTAACACAAATACTATTTCTTCCCTACAATACAGCCTTTAGAGAACAGTGGTTCTCACCTGAGAGGCACTGGTGACAATGTAACTATGATGAAGAGGTGCTGCTAGTAGCCAATGAACAGAACCAGGGGTCTGTTAAACATCCTATAACCTACAGGATGAATCCCACAACAAAGCATCCAGTCTGAATGTCAACAGTGCCAGCTTAAGATCCCATGTTTCAGAGTTAACGACAGTAACTTGTTAAAAGATCTTAGCTACTATATGCATCATGCAGACCAGGAAAATAACTTCACTTTTAATAGGGAAAGACCTATATGTTCAACTATGCATTTATATAATCAATGACTGCCACATACTTTTCATGCAGGTGTTTGGTGTCAGGATTGAATCCTAGTCTTAGAAAGTGAGGAAAGCATTCTATCATTGATTAACATCTTATATTTTGTTTAAATGTTTTTCTTAAAAAAAATGTATCTTGGGCCCGGAGAGATAGCACAGCGGTGTTTGCCTTGCAAGCAGCCGATCCAGGACCAAAGGTGGTTGGTTCAAATCCCGGTGTCCCATATGGTCCCCCGTGCCTGCCAGGAGCTATTTCTGAGCAGACAGCCAGGAGTTACCCCTGAGCAATGCCGGGTGTGGCCCAAAAACCAAAAAAAAAAAAAAAAAAAAAAAAATGTATCTTGCAAAAATGTCGTCCTCTGTCCTTTTTTCCTTCTAACTTTCTTCCATTATCTCATAGGATTATCTCATTTATTTTTTAGGAACTGTCTCTTTCACACAGATGATTTCCTCATCAATTAGTTAGAGCCCCTTTCTCCTAAGGCCCAAATCAATATTTCCTGAAGTATATAAATAATATATATACTAAATATATATTATATATATTTGGTTTTGGGGCCACACCTGGTAACACTCAGGGATTACTCCTGTCTATCTGCTCAGAAATTGCTCTGGCTTGGGGGACCATATGGGACGCTGGGGGATCGAACCGCAGTCTGTCCTAGGTTAGCGCGGGCAAGGCAAATGCCCTACCACTTTCACCACCACTCCGGCCCCTGGAGCTCCAGTTTTGTTTTTTGTTTTTTTTGTTTTTTTTGTTTTGTTTTTGGTTTTTGGGCCACACCTGTTTGACGCTCAGGGGTTACTCCTGGCTATGCGCTCAGAAATCGCTCCTGGCTTGGGGGGACCATATGGGACACCGGGGGATCAAACCGTGGTCCGTCCTACGCTAGCGCTTGCAAGGCAGACACCTTAACTCTAGCGCCACCTTCCCGGCCCCTTTTTTTTTGTTTTTGTTTTTTTTTTTGTTTTTTTTTGTTTGGAGCTCCAGTTTTGATCCCAGGTATAAACTCATGGTATCCTAAGCTCTGCTGGGAATGACCCTCAAGCACCCTCAAGGAGTATACCCTGAGAATTCCCAGGTATGGTCCCAAAAACAAATTTAAAAAATCAATATTCACTTCTATTTATTTAGTTACTTAAATTTTCCCTGTTCCTTTATGGTAGCTCTAATGATTATTTGTACCCTATTTTCCGGCATATAAGACGACTTTTGAAACAAACAAAAATAACCGAAAATCAGGGGTCGTCTTATACACCGAGTATATCCAGAAAAATGTTTCAATATGCCGCTAAACGAAAATTGTCTGAATATTGCTACAAAACGAATTTTCCAACTCGATCCTGCACCAATCACTGCAAGGCTGCTTGGACCGCCTCTCTAACTCAGCCAATCCAAGCAGGCTTTTTATGCATGCAAATTAGACAATGTTCTAGACCTGAATCTACACTGTAAAAAGCCAGCTCAGATTGGCCAGAGTCAGAGAGGAAGTCTATGACAGTATAACCTTTGAACCTTTGCTTGTTGTGATTGGCTCACTGTGGTACATACAGTTGCAGCACAGGAACGTTCTGTCTGATACAGCGAATATAGGCCTAAACCTATGTTTTAACTGCAAAATTAGGAGGTCGTCTTATATGCCCAGTTGTCTTATACGCCAGAAAATATGGTATTTCAAAACTCCCACTAGCACTGGAAATCAGCCCAGATTCCAGGCTATTGATTATATTCCTATATTTATTTATTTATTTGTTTGTTTATTTTATTTTTGGTTTTTGGGCCACACCTGTTTGACGCTCAGGGGTTACTCCTGGCTATGCGCTCAGAAATCGCCCCTGGTTTGGGGGACCATATGGGACACGGGGGAGGGGGGGATTGAACGGCGGTCCGTCCTACACTAGCACTTGCAAGGCAGACACCTTACCTCTAGCGCCACCTTCCCGGCCCCTATTTATTTTTTCTATGTAACTCCTTCTACATCATGACTTCCCAGGTCACCTCGAAATATTTCAATTGTGTGATACATCCTGATCTCATCTTAGTGGCTTGCTACCCCAGCAGCAAATAAAATATTTCAAACAGAGACACTTTCTCAGGTCAGAATCAATGCTTATACCCTAGAGGACCACCCAGTACTTCATTCTCTAGCCACAGCCCTACTGATCTGAATTAAATGTGGTAGTTTTGACATGGGATCCTGTGGATAATAACTCTTGGCTGGCATATCTTGAATACCTCTTCCTATTATCGACGACCATAAAGAAGAAGAGAGATTTAATAATACCAGACACCTGGGACACTACTATAAGGTATAGCTTACAAACAAAAGGTTTGCATGGAGAATCAACACTTACCTTGACTTTTGCTATTTGCCCCACGACTGAGCCCACTGCTCCTGCTGCTGCATTAACTAACACGGTTTGTCCACTTTTTGCACCACATATATCCAGTAGACCAAAGTAAGCAGTTAGGCTGAAGGCAGAAAATTAAGGACATGTAGATAAGCCTGTTTATTTACCTTATAACTAATTCCCAAATACTACAAAAGGCCTTTCCAGGAGCCCAGTGCCAGGGAAAAAAAACCCACCAGGAACTAAAGGAATCATGGCTAGAGAAATAGTTTAAGCTGAAGTGCACACTTTGCATGCAAGAGCACCAAGTTTGAACCCAGTACTGCATGTTTCCCCAAGTACTATTGAGAGTGACCCCAGAACACTAAGCTACAGTAGCTCATAAAAATCAATATGGCCCCCAAACAAAAATACATATATAAAGGAAAATAAAATAAATATTACTAATAACTAGTTAATCTAAATAATCCCTTTACCCTAACCCCACACAGGAATAAAAATAAAGGTGGAATAATGGAGGGAGGGGTTGAGGGTTGATACTAACGAAAGCTACATTTTGCTAATCTCCAGACCAAGTCTCAGGGGTAAATTATCAGTTTCCTTAAATTTTAGAGACCCACAACTAGAAAACATGGCCCCTTTCCCAGTAGCTGCAGGTGCTTCATGGAGAAGATGCCATGTGATGGAAGCCATGTGGTCTGTGCATATATAGCTGCAGAGTAGATGTGACAGTATGTGGTATCCAGCATGAGAAGGTCAGATATCAACCCAGTGGGTTTTCTCTGGCTCCAAAGTTTATGAAAGAAGTTCTGGAATGTTCTCATCTTACCCTAGAGATATTGATGTAAGTAAGGGAAGAACAACTGGAAAAGAACAAATATACAGCTCAGACAAAGTTGGTGGGACTTGGAAGAGAACTCATGACACTCCAATGGAATACAAGCTTAACCAACTTAAAGGAGAATGTGGGTGAGGATCCAATAGAAGAAAGTTAACAGTATGAGCAGAATGATGGAAGAAAAGATTAAGATGAGAAAATTTAAGTTCTTCTACTGTTTTTGTTTTTGGTGGGGAGAAGGTGTTAGGGTTGGGACTGCTCCCAAATGGTGCTTTGGAGTTATGAGGGTCCTACTGGTGATTTTTTTGCTTTTGTTGTTTATTTTTGGGCCACACCCAGTGACGCTCAGGGGTTACTCCTGGCTATGCGCTTAGAAATCACTCCTGGCTTGGGGGACCATATGGGTCACCAGGGGATCGAACTGAGGTCTGTCCTAGGTTAGCTGCTTGCAAGACAAATGGCCTACCACTGCACCACCACTCCGGCCCCCCTACTGATGATTCTTGTGTTGAATGATTGGTGAGGTTGGCTAAGAATTTGGGAAAAACTATTTTGAGTTTCAAGCCAATGAAAAAAATCACTGGAAAAGTATGAGCAGGAAAGAAACTCCCAAAAATGAGGATTCCTTGGGATGGCTTGATGGTAAGTGTCTGGTCTACAAGTTTATTTATCTTTACCTAGAGAGATGTTCATAATAGAAAATCAGAAAAAAGACTTTAGAGCACCTTTGGAAGAGTTTGGAGAAGGGTCCCATTATGGGAGGTGGGCACACTCATCAGTGCTCAAGGATTACTCTTGGCTGTGCTCTGAGGGATCACTCCTGTAGTGCTTGGGGACCGTATGTGGTGCCAGGGATGAACCCAGGTTGGCCACGTGCAAGGCAAGCATTTTACCCGTTGTGCTATCTCTCCAGCCTCCTTGAGAAGGTTTGCAAAGGGTCAAATGAAATTGGAGATGAAAATAAAGTTGGAAGCAAAGAAATAAATGGAAAGATGGAAGGGAAGAAAAGATCACATAACATAGAGAAGGAAAAGGAAAAAAGGGAAAAGAAAGTATTGCATTAGACTTGCCTTTCCAGGCATAAAATTCCTTTTATGGAGGCTCTGAAGAATAATTCTATGGTTTAGAATACCAGCCTTGCAAGCATAACATCACAAGTTCACTCCCCATGTGTGCCAATAATGATCCTGGCAGCTCTGACATTGGTGATTCTTGGCAACACAGTCACAACACACACAACAAAGGGGTGGAACCCCCAGCAAATATTGCAGCTGAAAGTATGTGGCCAGGAAGAGCAACCTCATAAGACCCCATTCCACCTCTCAAAAGGTTACAACCAGGTGTGTGAGCACTACAACTAGGAGTGCAACCTCTCACAAGCATCACAACCTGATGTGTAAACTAAACATGTGAGCAGCACAGCCAAGTGTGTGTGCAACCCTGGTCATTGCAACATCTACAATCATGAGGAAAGAGGTGGTGATGGGCAGAATTAACAAAGATTACAGGATTCCTTTTATGGAATCCCTTTAGCAGATCTAAGTGCAGTTGGGACAGGGAGAGCATAGACACAAGAGGCTAAAATCTCTCATAAAGGATATAGCCAAGACACAATTGAGGATTATATGTCTGTGCCAATTCTCCCAAGGACAGGGAGCTGCTGTCTCTTCTATGTTACCACTGCTAATCACCTGAGAAAAATCATGCTCACCACCCCAGCCTCCCATTACTTTTCATTGTCATCTTTACCCTATTTACAGGTTTCTGATCTGTCTTCCCTTCAGTTCCAAGGCTAACAACTCTATTCCAACTTTATTCCCTTTGTCTACCATCTTTTTTTTTTTTTACTGGGTCACACCCAGCAGTACTCAGGGGTTACTCCTGGCTTTGTGCTCAGAAATCGCTCCTGGCAGGCACAGGGGACCATATGGAATGCGGGGATTTGAACCACTGTTGGTCCTGTGTTTTGCTATCTCTCCAGCCTCTACCATCTTTTCTTATTAGCCCCTGAACCTATAATATCTCAAGTCTCTTCTGGTTGATCAAGTTCTGTGTAACCCACTTTGGAAAACCAGAGTACCCGGCTCTGGAACACACAAAATCTATACTTACCCTGTCATACCAACTGTTCCCAGAGTCAAAGACAGTGGCAACTTGTCTGGCCACCCTGCAGGTACTTTTTCCAGATCTTTCCCATCAGAAATGGAGTGGCTTGTCCAGCCTGTAGAAGCCACAACAATAGTTCCAGTTGGAAAGGTGGAGCTCTTACTTTCCACAACTCTGAAAGATAAAGCACATTAGTATATGGCAAACTTTTTCCCTTCCAAGGGAGTTGGGATGTTGTGTTGTTGACATGCATAATAGGACACTGAGATTGCTATTACATCGTTGAATATCCTGCCAACTTCTCTCCAGCAGAGTTCTTAGCCTGCAGTGCCTTCTTGAGCAAAGTAGGACCCATTGAAGAGGAGTCTCCACCTGGTCTGGCCTGGGTGCCTGTCCTCCCCTATTGAGCTCTACTGGACAGGAGAGTATCCTCTGACTAGACCTCAGTCTTTTCTCTTTCTCAGGACCAATCTCCACTTTCTCCACTTTTTTTAAAGACTTTTTCCCTCTTTTTTTTTTTTTCGGGCCACACCCATTTGATGCTCAGGGGTTACTCCTGGCTAAGCACTCAGAAATTGCCCCTGGCTTGGGGGGACCATATGGGACACCTGGGGATCGAACCAAGGTTGCGATCTTTCCTTGGCTAGAGCTTGCAAGGCAGACACCTGACCTCTAGCGCCACCTCGCCGGCCCCGCCTTTTCCCCCTCTTGACTAACATCTTCCTCTCTGTGATTTCTTCAGTATAGAATTATGCTCAACTCCACCCTCTCAAAATCTTCCACCTCTTCCTTCTTTTTACTTATCTAAAGATCTCTGCTCTCCACAAACTTGATAAGCTGCTGCACCCTACATTCCACTCACTTCCTCCCCAGCAAACCGTCTTGCAAAGTTTAGTGGCAAAGCTTTACCTCTTCATTATATCTAAAACTATGGTTCACCCCAATTCTATGCCCATTGGTTTCCAGGATATTGATGTCTCTGGGGAGATCCACTTTTTTCTCAAAGCTGCTCCCTTTTCATCTTATTTGCTGATTCCTTTTCCATTTTCTTCTCCTTATCATTCTGTGCTACCTCCCTCCCAAATCACAGTTTTACATAACACACACTTACTTTAGAATATTTAAAAGCACTAAAAGTAAAATATCAGCTCAAATCACATAATACAAAGACAACAGCTAATATAATGGAGGTAATTTTGATATCTTTTTTTTTTTGTTTTTGTTTTTGGGCCACACCTGGCGGTGCTCAGGGGTTACTCCTGGCTGTCTGCTCAGAAATAGCTCCTGGCAGGTACGAGGAACCATATGGGACACCGGGATTCGAACCAACCACCTTTGGTCCTGGATCAGCTGCTTGCAAGGCAAACACCGCTGTGCTATCTCTCCGGGCCCTAATTTTGATATCTTAAAATATGTAAAAACATTAAATGTTATTTACACATTTGAGTTTATTATATATGTTCTACAACCTAACAACACCTTATGTTTCATGTTGGTAAAAAAAACTACAATAAATTTAAATATTTGACATATCAATAATTTGAAATTGAAATAAGTTAGTTGTAATAAAATTATATTATATTAATATTCATAAACATTAATTTATTTTTCCTTGGGCAATATTAATACAATTACTAGGTCAGAGATCATTAAAATATTTTTGTTCTTTAACATATTAACAAATTTCTCTCTAAAAATCTATGCCAAATTTAATATAAGAAAACATAGCATAAGACTTTTTCATCTCCTTTGACTGAGAATTTATACTTCTGAGGATTTAGTATACATTAGTTTTACCTAAGTGAGCAAAAAACACAAGGGTACATGCATATAGAGGCATCTTTCTTTCCTATATACTTATAGTAAAAAACTTGCTTTCAGGAATTGATTAATAGGTAACAATGAAATAATTTGCATTCCTAAAAAAGCAGGCAGTATATTTATGTCAATAAGAAACATCTGCAATAATTAAAAATTATTTATTTCCTTCAGAAAATTTAATCTCATTAAAATATGTAGGTATTAGTATGTATACTGAATAAAATATGCACTAAGAATACATAAACAGGGCCCGGAGAGATAACATAGTGGCGTTTGCCTCGCAAGCAGCCGATTCAGGACCAACGGTGTTTGGTTCGAATCCCGGTGTCCCATATGGTCCCCCATGCCTGCCAGGAGCTATTTCTGAGCAGACAGCCAGGAGTAACCCCTGAGCACCGCCAGGTGTGGCCCCAAAACAAAAAACAACAACAACAAAAAAATACATAAACAAGATTCATCTCTCAGCTTTAGATTATGGGGGAGCTTTCAATATCCAAGATATAAATTTAATTTTATTTGAATGCTTACAATGATTATTAATTGATTTGGAGAAATTGTGCAAGAGGTTAAGGCATTTGCCTTACATGCCACTGACCCCTGTTCAATTCCTGGTATTGGCTTTGGTCCTCCAATAGGGCCAGGTATAAGTCCCTGCATAGCTAGGTGTGTCCTTCCCCAAAAACCAAACAAACAAGTAATAATCAAGGATTGGACAAATACAAGTTTGGGGTCATTAAAACTAAATGTACCGGGGTCAGAGAGATAGCACAGCGACAAGGAGTTTGCCTTAGATGCAGAAGGATGGTGGTTCAAGTCCTGGCATCCCATATGGTCCCTTGAGCCTGCCAGGAGCGATTTCTGATCATAGAGCCAGGAATAACCCCTGAGTGCTGCTGGGTATGACCCAAAAACAAAACCAAAAAACAAAAAAATAAATGTACCAAAATGAAATTGAAATCCTGGCCATTAGTTTCAAAGTCTTCTTTCCCTTCCAATTAATAAGACAGTCAGTTTTCCCAAGTTACTTCCAAGAACTAATATTAGTGAAGTATACAGGCTGAAGGAAATTTAGGGGCAAGAGACAGGTCCAGGAAGAGGGAAATAAAGGTCAGACTTTCTTCAAACAATACAACAAATGGAAGTAACTACCTGGCCACTTGCTGCCCCATCATTGTATCACCTTCTTTCAAGTTTTTCGATGCCACTCTGAAAAAAAAAAATAAAACAAATAAGCAAACCACTGTTAATTTTTAAGAGTATTTGGGAGAAACTGTCTTGAATTTCAAGCCAATGAAAACTCATTGGAAAAGCATGAGCAGGTATGAGGGGAATACAAAAGGAAAAATATTGAGAAAGGCAGAAGTAATTTTGTTCTGGTATTCCAATAATCTACCATTCTGGTGGCATCTTTCTATAAAATGAAGATGGAACTCTTCCCATTATGTTCAATTGTGAGTGAATTTCTACTGTAAACTTTTACACTCCTCAAACACACACACACACACACACACACACACACAAAGATGCTAGTTAGCATTTAAAAACATTTTTATGTTGTAATTGAGTTATATCAGTGAATTATGAAAAAAATGAATGCAGGTAGGGTACTTAACTTGGAAGTAGCTGACCCAGGTTTATCCCTGGCTCTGAATGAGGTTCCCTGAGCCCACCAGAAGTGAACCTGAATGCAGAGTCAGGAATAAGTCCTGGGGGGCTGGAGCAATAGCACAGTGGTAAGGCTTTTGCCTTGCATGCAGCTGACCTAGGATGGAACTGAGTTTGATGCCCGGAATCCCATATGATCCCCTGAGTCTGCCAGGAGTTATTTCAAAATGCAGAACTAAGAGTAACCCCTAAGCACTGCAAGGTGTGGCCACCAAAAAAAGGAGTAAGTAAGTTCTGAGCATAGCTAGATGTGACCACCAAACGCAGGCCTCAAGAAAGAGGAGGCTATGTTCTTTACTTTACTTAAGTAAACACTACTGAGAGTTAGTAATCAGAGAAGGTTTTTTTCTCCTCTTGGGTTTTTACTATGTATACACACCATCAGCTTAGCTAAATTAAAAGAATATAAGTAAAAGACATGCAATATTACTAAAATAAAGTAAAAACAGATTTTGTTTCGAGGTACTGAGGAAGGGGAAGGAGAAAATGAGAGAGGGAGGGAGAGAGAGAGAGAGAGAGAGAGAGAGAGAGAGAGAGAGAGAGAGAGAGAGAGCATAGGCTTCTCCAAAGGTGGAGAGAGCCCCACTACACAACCCAACATGAAAGTAGGAAAGTGAACATCTCAAGCAGGGAGATGTGAGTGATGCACATGTGCTTGTAAACCATGTACCCAGGTAAACATGTGCCAAGACTATAAAATTTTAATTTACCATCTTCATCGACTTTGCTTGCTACAGTAAGATGTGAAAATGAAAGTTTGCCTTCATTATTCTTTAATTTTTCTGGAAATAATTCTGGTGAGCAATGAGAGGCAAATTGTGCATCTTAACAAATGGAAAGGAGTGGTGTCATTAGGGAAATAACTACACTAACAACTATCATGACAATCTTAGTGATTGAGAGAAGTAGAATACCTGTCTCAAATACAGGAAGGGGATGTGGGAGGAGAGAGATGGGGGGGCATTGGTGGTGGGAATGTTGCACTGATGAAGGGAGGTATTCTTTTTGTGATTGAAATCCAACTATAGTCATGTTTGTAATTACGGTGTTTAATAAAGACTTTATTAAAAAAAAACAATTGGAAAGGAGGCTAGAGAGATAGCACAGTGGGTAGGGTGCTTGCCTTGCATGTGACTGACCCAGGTTCAATTTGAGCATTCAATATGGTCTCCCAAGTACCAACAGAAGTAATTCCCGAGTGTAGAGCCAGAAATAACTCCTGAGCATTGCCAGGTATAACCCAATATAACAATAACAACAACAACAACAACAACAACAACAAATAGGAGATGGGGGCCAGAGAGATAGGCTATCAAGTAAAGTACATGCATAGTATGTGGTTAAATGGATTCAGTTTCTGGCACATATAATCCCCCCTAAACACCACCAGAAATGATCCCTGAGTACAGAGCCCAGAGTAACCTCTGAACACTACTAGATATGCCCTCCAAATAAACAACAATAATAACAATATCAACAATAACAAAATATGAGATAGGGCTAGAGAAATAGTTCCAAGAATCAGAATACATGTTTTGTGTAAAAGAGTTGCAGGTTTAGTCCCTGGTACTGCCTTATTCCCCAAGTATTTCTGAAGTTACCCCAAGCAGTTGAATGGGAGAAGCCTACCTGGTGTGTGCTCAAAAAACAGATAAATAAAAAGTTACAAATAGGAGATGGTGCTAAAATAAACAGGCAAAGGTAATACCTTCCCCAAGCTCCTCAGTTCTTTGCAAAATATAAAATCTGGGTATGTAGCTCAGAGAAAGAGCACTTGGGTCTACTTTCAATTCCCTTAATGCCTCCTCCCAAATAGTCAGCATAATATCATCATTGGAGACAGTAAACTAGACACACAAGGAAAAAGGACAGTATTCTAAAATTGATGGCTATTTTAAAAGATTAACTACTTCAAAATAGGATCTGAGCACTACACAAGACGTTTTTTGGGAAGAAATAATACCTCATGTAAGGATCCACAGTGAGGAACAAGGCTTCCAGCAGAACCTCTGCAAAACAAAGCATTTCACAGTCAATTAAATACTCAAGGCCAAGGAAATAGCTATCCTTCCTGCTTCAGGGTTCTCCTTTTTATTCATCTTTGCTGTCTTTTAAAGAGATAAGATGGGTTCTCATATTTGGTTCAGACAGTTCATCACTATTACCAGTGATTTACTCAACACTTACTTTATGCTTTATAGAGCACTTCATAGTATGATCTCAATAATTATTACTTTGATTTGGCTTAAGTTTACGTGAAGTAGCTTGCTCAGGGCCACATTTGTTGTCCTTGTCATATAGCCCAGGTAGAATGTAATTAATCACATTGTGTTGGAGTAACCCTCTTCTGAATATTTTCTGGAATTTTCCATTAAGTCCTGGCTATCAATTTAAAGGACTGGATAACTTGGCCAAGCTATTTGATGGTTCCAATTTTCTCAAGTTTATTTACTTGTATATGCCACATAAAGTCTGCTCTACTAAATTAACTTGATGCATGCTGGGTGTGCTAACCTTCTCTTCTTAGATTTCTCTCCAGAAATTTGCCATGTTCCTCTCTTTCCCCAGAGTGGAAGTGAAAGTCTTTAGTAAAAGATGGAAGGTTTTCTGCATACACTGCTTAAGAGTACAGTTCTTTCTGGCAGCATCAGGCTCAATGGGACAGGAGCCTTTCCCATGACTCAATGGAAATCATGAAGGATACTGTTTCAATTACCAAGGAATTCAATAAAATCCTCCATGTCAAAGCTTCACACAGTAAATCTTGAAAAGTTTACAACTGCTCATAAATGTCTCCCATCTCTGTGTACAGGACCCATTTTACTACTCCCATTAAGAAGTCTGTTTCCTAGGGTCAGAGAGATAGCTCAAAGGGCTGGAGAGCAGTCTTTGCATTCATAAGTGCTAGACTGATGCCAGCACTGCATGGTCTCATCAGCAAGGTTAGGTATAGCCTCTGAGCTATACCTGCACAAGGATATATTGTATATCTTTGGTGCAGGTATGCACCAAACATAGCATATAGCATCATTAAATGTGCTCCTTACCCCCAGAGGAAGTCTATTTCCTTTGAATCTGGAGTTGGCTACAGGATTTGCTTTGATTGATAGCATATTAGCAAATATCGTACAAGGAGAGGTATGGAAAGTGCTCCACTTTAGGAATTTCCAACCCCTACTAGACCAGCATTTTGAAACTTCTGGGGGTAGATGGGAAAATGAGCTCAAATTTACCCAATAGAAGATACGTGGGAAAGAACTGAGGCATACACAAACCTTTCAGTGAAGCCATCCTAAATCAACCACAAAATCCACTAGAGTGCAGAGAGTTAGAGATTGGGAACTAGAGCTGAGATTGGGAACCCAGAGAACTGTGAAGTAACATTATTGTTTGAAGTCACTACATTTGGGGTTTACTTATTACGAGTTCAAACTGACCTGAGTACATTCTCCTCTGACTCAAACTTACCTCCATTTTTTAAGGGTGGAAGTTCAACTGTTTTCAATTCAAAATTACTACTGGTAGGACTGCCTTCAAAGTGCTTTTTCAGGGTCCAACTCTTGGCTCGAACCATCCTGAAGCTCCTAGAACAAAGGTTTTAAGAAGGGTTATTTTGGCTTCCTAGTCTTTGCATAGAGGTCAGGGAGCAAAGCCAACCCATTTTTCTCCTTTCCAGCATTATCATCTAACACCTATCCCATTCATTTAGTATTCACGACGTTTCCGTCCTGATGCTTAGCAACTCACATGCACCATTTTGTTTGATCCTCATCATTTTCCTCCTGTTAAGGTTAACACTGTTAATATGGTTCAAGTGTTAATTGATACAATTGTCAATGTACAGAGTGCACTTGGGGAAACTGAGCTTTCTTGGAAATGTTTTTTGGCAACATTTCCAAAATGTTTCCAAAATGTAAACCAAAATGTAAATGTTACATTTCCAAAATGTAAACCAACAGTGAACTTTATGCTAGCCCCTGAGGCCTTCTCAAAGGAATAACAGATCATGGAGCTGGAGACATAGCACAACGGTAGGGCATTTGCCTTGCACACAACAGATCCAGGACTGTCGGTGGTTCGAATCCCGGTGTCCCATATGGTCCCCTGAGCCTGCCAGGAGCGATTCCTGAGCGCAGAGCCAGGAGAAACCCCTGAGTGCCGCCGGGTGTGACCCCCACCCCCAAGTAACAGATCAGGTCTTTGGCGTGAAAAACATTCCATTTCTTCCCTCCCAAGATGTGAATTCTATCAAAAATCCAGGCACAACTTTCAGATGTCAGAAAAGCTCATTAAAGGCCACTGGACTTTGGACACTGCAGGATGGCACAGTTCCTGCGCCTTCTCCAGGTCTTTCCAGGTGCTCCTCACCTCTGGCTCCTAGAAGGAAACCAAAGACTCGCTTGGATTCCAACTTGCCTGTCCAGTAAAGCAAGACAAAAATAGTTGCAGGCTGTTCGGATCTTCTGATCAGAACCCGTTCTTCCGCATCACATGGAGGCCTTAGTGACTCCCCCAAGGCTGGGCAGATTCATCCAGCCTCATGCCCAGGGCAGTGCCCGGGGAAGGCAAAATAGCAGCCTGCTGCGGGGGAGGGGGAACGTTTCCGCAGAGCTGGTGGAGCAGTCGAGGTGATGCAAAACGCAGCCTGGCTATTTATTCATTCCTTCTGGTCCTTCCCCTCTGCCTTCAACTCCAAAGGGAACTGCTGGGTTGGGGCACCAGTTCAGCAGGATGGAGCTCCTGTTTTTGCAGCTGGAACCCCAGCCCAGGTTCGATGCCCGGGGGCCCTCCAGACCTCCAGGGGTGCAAACCAAACCAAAAGGGACTCGCTGCAAATTCTCTACTTCGACAAAAGCCGGCGTTCCAGGGGAAAGGGCGTGACCGCTTCGGGAAGTATCAGCCTCCAAAGGGGGCCGTTAAGGTTCCAGCGTGCAGACACTTTCTTGCACCACTTTCTTGCACCACTCACGCCCAGTGCCCACGACCGAAACCGCTTCCTATCTTTCTCCACCTACGCTCCTCACAGTTTTGCACTCTCCACCCCTCCAACCAAGTTTCACGGAGGGGCACGCAGGAGGGTGCAACCTGGAGCCCTCGCATCGCCAGGCTGCCCTTCAGTCCCAGGCTGCCCCCGCAAGCAAGATTTCCCTGTCGAGGACCGAGCGGATCCGGATTGCACAGATCCTCCGTGCAAGAGCTACAGGGTACTGGTACTGAGCATAAGGAGAGCGAGAGCACTGTGCAAATGCCCCCGAGGAAATCGGGAAACTCAGCTAGAGGAGAGAAGGGGCTGGGCAAGAGGCCATCTACTTACTATCGTCGGGTCCTCAGTCTCCACAGTCGAGGAGAGAAGAAGGCGACTGGGATTGCACAGCCAGGCTGGGTTTCCTAATATCTGACCCACCCTAGAAAAAAGGTGGAGCTTTGGGACTGGGCGGATCTGCTCAAAAGTGTGTGAGGGGGGAGTGTGTGTGTGTGTGTGTGTGTGTGTGTGTGTGTGTGTGTGTGTGTGCGCGCGCGCGCGCGTGTGCGTGCAGGTGCTGTCTCCAGTCTGTTTAAGGTTCCTTCCAGCCCTGTCAGAACAAGCAGCTCCATTCTGCATTCTGGACTCCAGAACTTGTTCTCAGAACATAGGCACTGGCTTTAATTTGCTGATGTCCATGTGTTCTAGCCTTCAGGGTTATGTCCTTGGCCCCTGAAATGTAGGGGTCTTTTTTATTTTTATTTTTTGGGCCACCCCCAGCGGCGGTCAGGGGTTGCTCCTGGCTCTGCGCTCAGAAATCACTCCTGGCAGGCTATGGGATGGGATGCTGGGGATTGAACCCAGGTCCGTCCAGGGTTGGCCGCTTGCAAAGCAAATGCCCTACTTCTGTGCTATCACTCCAGCCCCATAAGGGTCTTTCTTTTTTCTTTTCTTTCTTTCTTTCTTTCTTCTTTCTTTCTTTCTTTCTTTTTTCTTCTTTTTTCTTTCTTTCTTTTTCTTTCTTTCTTTCTTTCTTTCTTTCTTTCTTTCTTTCTTTCTTTCTTTCTTTCTTTCTTTCTTTCTTTCTTTCTTTCTTTCTTTCCTTCTTTCTTTCTTTCTTTCTTTCTTTCCTTCTTTCCTTCTTTCTTTCTTTCTTTCTTCTTTTTCTTTCTTTCTTTCTTCTTTTCTTTCTTCTTTCTTTCTTTTCTTTCTTTTCTTTCTTTCTTTCTTTCTTTCTTCTTTCTTTCTTTTTCTTTCTTTCTTTCTTTCTTTCTTTCTTTCTTTCTTCTTTCTTTCTTTCTTTCTTTTCTCTTTCTTTTTTTTTTTCTTTTTTCTTCTTTCTTTCTTTCTTTCTTTCTTTCTTTCTTTCTTTCTTTCTTTCTTTCTTTCTTTCTTTCTTTCTTTCTTGGTTCTGGGTCACATCTGGCAGTGCTCAGGGGTTACTCCTGACTCTATGCTCAGAAATCTATGCCAGGATTCGAACCACCAACCTTCTGCATGTAAGGCAAACGCTTTACCTCCATGCTATCTCTCCAGCCCCTGTAAAGGTCTTTCTAAAGAATAAAATGAATTCATGACTATCAACTGCTTAGGTGAACATAGAAGACTGTAGTAAATTCAAAGCACAGAAATGAAAACACCAACTTCCAGTGGCAAACTTTGGACCTTCCTGCCCAGCCCTCCTCAGAAAGTTCCAAGAAGTCCACGTGCATCTAATTCAATTACCTATCTCCAACCCTTAGGCCAATCCTTGTCCGTCATGTACTATAAAGTAACAACAATGAAAAAACCTTTAAGAAACTTAAAATTTTCCCCTTAATCACTTTTGTGGGCATGGCTCGGAGGGAGGTGGGTTCCTTCCAAGCAAAGCTCATACAGCTTATATGCTTATAAACGTTGGTGCTAATATGTGCAAAGTGTACCTCTGTACTCCTAAGATATTTCCTCTGACCTTCAAGTACCTGCTTAATTTATTGGGGAAAGGGGCACACCAGGCAGTACTCAGAGGTTATTCTTGGTTCTGTACTCAGGAATTACTACTGGAGGTGCTCAAGGGAATTAAAGGGGGGTTAGCCATGTGCAAGTCAAATGCTTTCCCCACTATACTGTATTATAGCTTCAACCCCCTACAAGAACCTGCTTCTTTTTTTTTTTTTTTTTGGTTTTTGGTTTTTGGGCCACACCCGTTTGACGCTCAGGGGTTACTCCTGGCTATGTGCTCAGAAATTGCCCCTGGCTTGGGGGGACCATATGGGACGCCGGGGGATTGAACCGTGGTCCGTTCCTTGGCTAGCGCTTGCAAGGCAGACACCTTACCTCTAGCGCCACCTTCCCGGCCCCAATATTTTGCTTTTTTTTTTTTTTTTGGTTTTTCGGGCCACACACATTTAATGCTCAGGGGTTACTCCTGGCTAAGGCTCAGAAATTGCCCCTGGCTTGGAGGGACCATATGGGACGCCGGGGGATCGAACCACTGTCCTGATCCTTGGCTAGCGCTTGCAAGGCAGACACCTTACCTCTAGCGCCACCTCACCGGCCCAAGAACCTGCTTCTTAATGTAATTGGTGATTCCTTTATTTCTGCAACCCATCTTCCTGACCAGCATTATTTTTATAACTATTTTAAAATGTTTTCATACCATTGTGATAGTTGTTAGTGTAGTTTTTGTTTTGTTTTGTTTTGTGGTTTTTGGGTCACACCCGGAAGTGCTCAAGGGTTATTCCTGGCTCCAGGCTCAGAAATTGCTCCTGGCAGGCACCGGGGACCATATGGGACGCTGGGATTTGAACCGATGACCTCCTGCATGAAAGGCAAACGTCTTACCTCCATGCTATCTCTCCAGCCCCGTTAGTGTAGTTTTTTTTTTCTCTAACTGGATTCACCACTCTGTGGTAAACTGGTCCTTCCAGCCCTCATCTCTATTGTTTCTGGGTATTATTACAATACTGCCTTTTAGTTTTCTTAAATCCCAGATGAGTGAGACTATTCTGTGTCTATCTCTCCCTCTGACTTATTTCACTCAGTATAATAGTTTCCATATCTGTTCATGTATAGAAAAATTTTATGATCAATTTTCCTGACAGCTGCTTAGTATTCCATTGTTTCTTTAGCCATTCATCTGTTGAAGGGCATCTGGGTTGTTTCCAGATTCTGACTATTGCAAATAGTGCTGCAATGAACATAGGAGTACAGAAGGCATTTTTGTATTGTGTTTTTGTGTTCCTAGGGTATCTCCCTAGGAGTGGTATAGCTAGAACATATGGGAGCTCAATTTCCAGTTTTCTGAGGAATCTCCGTATTGTTTTCCAGAAAGACTGGACTAGATGGCATTTCCACCAGCAGTGAATGAGGGTTCCATTCTCCCCACATCCCTGCCAGCACTGATTGTTCTTGTTTTTTGTGATGTGTGCCAGTCTCTCTGGTGGGAGATGGTACCTCATTGTTGTTTGGATTTGCATCTCCTGACCAGCCTTATTAACACCCTTTTAGTTTCTTTTCCATAATCATCAGACATGCACATATGGAAGTTTTATTTTTGTTTGTTTTTTAAAAATAGGACCCTTCTGGGCCCAAGAGATAGTACAGTGAGTAAGCACTTGCCTCACATATAGCTGACCCAGGTTCTTTCCCAGCATGTGATCTCCTGATCCCTGCCAGGAGTGATCCTGAACACAGAGCTAGGAGTAAAGAGATCTGCTAAGTATATCCTCCTCTTAGATTGGAACCTTCTGAAGATTGTTCTCTGTAGTCCTTTTTTTATTCTGATTTGCCATTATGGGCATCTCTCTATATGTATATATATGTATATGTATATGTATATATATATATATTGCTAACTAGTTCTTGGTTAATTGTCCATAATTTGGTGTACAATTAAGTTATTCCTTGATGCTGATCAGGGCTGTTTCTTGACTTGTTTTACTTAGTCACTAGTGTGCTGTGTTCATTATAATTTTTTATTTTTTATAAGAGGGCATCCCAAAACTAAGACTGTTTGAAGAATGTGTATTTCTAGCAAAGTAGGCTGAATCTTAGCTGTTACCATTCCACTATGTTGGTCCAAAGAAATAGCAATTTTGAATAAACTGTCTCACCATTTCCAAGGGCTGACACCAGACTTTATTCACATTTGCATTCTTGCACCAAACTGCATAACTAAAGGTAATTTTTTTTCTTGGATGAAGGGAGATTTAAAAAAATATAAGGGAGATTTATTGGCTCCAATAAGGTGCAGAATGAATGAGCCTCAGAGTGGATCTGAGTAAAGACCTTCTCTATGCCATCCTTCCATGGCATCAGCAGACTCTATAGGCTTACTTTTCTCATAGGGACAGTATGGCCGCAGCAGCTTCACTATCCTGAAGAGAAAAATATTCAAATCCTCAAATTTCTTTTTTTTCTTTTTGAGCCATACCCCATGATGCTCGGAAGTTACTCTATGCACTACACTCAGGAATTACTCCTGGAGGTGCCTAGGATGGGGGAGGGACCATATGGGATGTACACACTACCTACTATACTATCACTCCAGCCCTATATCTTCATATTCTTTTTTTTTTTTTTTTTTTTTTTTTGGTTTTTGGGCCACACCCAGTGGTGCTCAGGGGATACTCCTGGCTGTCTGCTCAGAAATAGCTCCTGGCAGGCACGGTGGACCATATGGGACACCAGGATTCGAACCAACCTTTGGTCCTGGATCGGCTGCTTGCAAGGCAAACGCTGCTGTGCTATCTCTCTGGGCCCTGTATCTTCATATTCTAAGCAAAATTCTGTGTCACATTTGGAGATGTTCAGGGAAACATCTGTGACTCCCACTGCATGCTTGAACAGGATTGGTGTTGCAGAGTGAATCTGACAGGGAATATGACAGTGAATATGAATATAAAGTACCTACAAGAAGCAAGGTCTCCTTCCCCCATCTTAATTTCGCTCCCTGCTTCTCTACCCTTGTGTTGCTTTTGTTTTGGAATACTGAAATGTGTGCTGAATGCACATCATTGTGAACAAAGCATTCTTTTTGATCAGGAATATGACCAAAAAAAAAAAAAACACACACACAACACACACACACACACAGTCATCTGCTTTTGGGCCTTAGAAGAGCTAATAAAATCACAGGTATGAAACATTTTTCAAAGCCAGTAATTATGCTAGAAATAAAGCTTCAAGAGCAAAGTACACCTCAGACTTACTCACTTGACATTAAAATAAAAGATACGGATAAGATTGGGGCCACACCAACTCTAACATAATCTTTAGCCCACACCAGTTTAAATAGGATCTCTTTCTGGTCATGATGACTCAGCCAAGTTTAGAGCTGAAATTTGCCAAGTCATAGTGATCATTCCAAATCCTGTCTTCAAATGTGAAATATAGGATCAGGATATTGGAATACAAGGAAAACAGGTGGAAGGTGGGCAGGGTAGGAGGAGTTTTCTGCACACTGATTTACTATAATAAAACCTTATTCAGTTCTCTGATTTAAGTTTTCTGAACTCTAATCTAGCTATCTTTAAAACAATACAATCACAGGGTCTGTGGGTGCTTGGATCCAAGTCTGAACCCAGGACCACATGACCCCCTGAGTATTGTAGGATGGAGCCCTCGAGGCCCCTGAGCACTTCTGAGTGTTGTCCTGGTGGTCCCTAACTCTGCATTCTTGGGCTCTATTATTGATCTGTTTGGCCTGTGATCAGTGTGACTCTGGGCCCTCTGACACTGTTTTGGAAGCCCCCTCCCCCAAATAATGATACAAAACCAAAGCAATACAATCCAAAAGACATAAAAGAGTGCATTTTGTCACTCAACTGTCGACTATACTGTTGCATACCATGTAAAAAGTGAAAACCATTTTACCTATTTGTTGTTAATTCCTCTAGGACTTTTTTTCTATGTCAATGCACTTGCAAAGAAGACAAGCAGAGCCTATAGAGAGAGTCCAGAAAATAATTCACTTTCCTTATGTGTAGTCAACAAGGGTTTGATCCTCAGCATTACATGTATTCCTTGAGCACTGCCAGGAGTGATCCCCAGAGTCAGAAGTCCTGAGCACCTCCAGCTGTGGCCCCCAAAAAAACAATAAAAAAGACAAAGAGAACTGTCTCTTTGTTTTCCTATCGCCCTATTTCTTTATTTTTCTACTCAGTCCATTTCATTGATCTGGTAAGATAATGCTTGCAAAATCATCCTGAAATTGACTGGTACTAACTAAAAATAAAATGTAAGAGATTTTATTTTTTGAAGATTAAGTCAAGGGCTGCCCAGAAGAAGGAAGTCAACCCAGAAAGAGTTCTTCCCTGCTGATTCCACCCTCCTGCAATTGGTTCTACTTCTATTAAGTTGGAACAAGAAAATATTCTCAACAGAGGAAATATTTACATTCATGCAACAAAGTGTTTGTCTTTGACTGACATACACATTCCTACCATTCAGGTTAAACATGAAAATGCATGTTTGAGAGAGGGGGTTGGAGTCTGCCCAGCATTATCAGGGTTTATTCAGCTCTTGTTGAACTCTGAGATACCTACCTTCAGAGGCAGAAATTATTCCAGAAGTGAGGAAATGCAAATTAGGAGACAAAAACTCAGCATGAGATTTTGGTTTTGCCAGACATTTGGTTTCTGTTTCTTAGCCATTTTGTTGGTTCTTTTTGTTGTTGTTGTTATTGTTGTTGTTGTTTTAGGTTTTGGGTCACACCAGCAGCGCTCGGGGCCACTCCAACCTTTCTATTTGGTGTTTTAGCGTTTGATGAGCTCTCTCCACAATAGCTTGTCCTTGGGGGTTGAACGGGATTCCAGTTTGGGTGATAATATTCATGTTTTTACAGAACTTTAAGTATGCTTTAGAAGTATAAGCAGGAGCATTATCTGTCTTGATACTGCTAGGCATGCCTAATATAGAGAAGCAGGTTACTAGGTGCTGAATTACGTCTTTAACTGCTTCCCCCGACCTCACAGTAGCTACCATTGTGTGTGAACATGTATCAATAGTGACATGCACAAATGACAAGCGGCCAAATTTCTTAATATGTGTGACATCCATTTGCCACAACACATTAGGTTTCAACTCCCGGGGATTTACTCCCATTTGGGGTGAAGGTAATATTAGGACAGCTATTGCATTCTCTTACTATTTGCTGAGCCTGCTCTCTAGTGATGCCAAACATTATTTTTAAGGCTAAAGCATTCTGATGATGTATTTGGTGACTTTGTTGTGCTGCATCAATAATATTTCAAATATAATCCTTAGTATAGACATCTGCCAACCGATTTCCTTCAGCAAGATGTCCGGGAAGATTAGAGTGACCTTTAGTGCGTCCAATGAAAAACTTTTCCTGCCTAGAATGAATCAAGGTTTGTAACTGTAACAGTAAGTCAGAGACCATAGAACCAGCAGAGATTACTGCTGTTTCCACTCCCGGAAAAAGATTAAAAACATATAAAGAGTCAATATATAAATTAAATTTTAGGGGACACAATTTAAAAGCCTCTATTACAGCAATAAGTTCTGCCTTTTGGGCGGAGATGTCAGGGGTGTTTACAATAACAGGAGTTTGTCCTTCTATGATGACTGCGGAACATCCATTTGAGGAGCTGTCAGTAAAGGTAAGTGTGGCACCATCTGGAGGTGAGCGGCTAATCTTAGTAAGAAAAATAAAGTCTGCCTCTTTAAGAAAACTCAATAGGGGATATCTTGGTAAATGGAAAAGCACTTCCCCAGTAAAACCTTAAAAAGCTATGCCCATTGATCCTCTGTTTGCATTAATAGTTCAAGTTGCTGTTTTGTATTAGGAATAATGATATTTGCAACTTCGTAGCCTGTAAGATCTATACTTCTTAACCTTCCCTTGTTTATCACCAAGGCTACCATGTATGGATAAGAACAATTTGTCTTATGCGACGAACCAACCACCTTAGGTCCTGGGTCGACTGCTTGCAAGACAAAGGCCACTATGCTATCTCTCTGCCCCCTCTGGTTCCATTATTTTTATAGCAGTTTTGGTTGGTCTGTTCTCTCCCTTGATTTGTTTGGCCACTGGAATGTAGATGAGCTACTGTGGTCTAGAGATACCCATAAAGAGGTTTTTCTCTCTTTCCATGATACTCAGAAACCTCTGCAAGCCCATCTGCTCTAGGTCCAATTTTGTTCTATATTATTATTATTATTATTATTATTATTATTATTATTATTATTATTATGTCTTGATTTTTATTTTTTGGTTGGGGCAGGAAGTTACACTGGGATATTCAAAGTTTACTCCTGGCTTTCTGTGTTCAGTGTTACTCCTGGCAGTGCTCAGAGGAACTTATGAGGTACTGGGAAAATGGAACTAGGGTTGGCAGCATGCAAGGTAGTTCCTAAAGCTCTATATTATCTCTCATACCTTAGTAATTATATATATATATATATATATATGGTTTTTGGGTTGCACCCGGCTGTGCTCAGGGGTTCCTCCTGGCTCTGCACTCAGAAATCGCTCCTGGCAGGCTCGGGGGACCATATGGCATGCCTGGATTCAAACCACCATCCTTCTGTAGACAAGGCAAATGCCCTATCTTCGTGCCATCTTTCCAGCTCCAGTAATAATATTTTTATAAATGAAAGAGTTCCTTAATATTTGTAGGACACTGTTTGGCAAGAGGCTGCCACCTGGTAGATGTAGCACTAAGGAGTGGTACTCTAAAATAAATTTGATATCAAGCATTGTTAGGGTCTAGTCCAGAGTCGAAAGATGACACTCACAATTGGAGTAAAGTTAAAAAAGAAACTTTATTTCATCAGCCACAAGCCCCATACCGAATTGATCAGGGCCATCTCCCAGAGAAAAGGAAGGACTATGCCCTACATCATGTATGAGATTACATAGGGAGGGTCTAACTTCTGACAATCTTTAAAATGATTGTCTGTTGTCTAGGGTACTTTCCTACTGTTCTGGCACCAACTTGCACCAGTTTTGGTTTGACATCCTGACAATGAGGAAACGACAACAATTTGATCTAAGAACAGGTTACCCTATCTCATCACCTAGCAGTAGGATGAAATCAGAAGACACATTGTCCTTTGATCTGTGCAAAAACCAATATCGCTAACTACAGAAGACTGACTTTGACAACTGCTATTAAGCAGAACTTCTAGAGCCATAATTTAAAGACTATCTTAGGCTTTGGCCTAGGATCTGAGCAAAAATCAAAACCACTAATTACAGAAGATTGATTACAACAACAGTGATGTAACAGAACTTCTAGAACTGTAAGAGAGTCTCTATCCTAGACTTCGTCCTATGACCTGTGCAAATACCAAGATCACCAGCTACAGAGACCTGTACTGAGCAGAATGGAAAGTTGAACGGAAAGTTTACTGGCACCATAAAAAGACCTTGGGGTATGAAAAATGCGTGTATGAAGCCAGCAATGTGAGGCCTGCTGAGAGCTGAGACTCCTCCTCTCCTTGGCCCAAGTACTGGGGCTGCCCTAGGAGTGCAGCAAAGGGCGCTGGAGTGGGGCTCCTGCTTGCTTTTGTAGGGGAGCCTTTGGGTCGAGGGCCCGAGGGCCAGAGCTCTCCGACTGTGTCCAAAACCACAACCAACAGCCGCTGTCCACAGCTCACCAGGCCTATAGGACCTGCTGGAGTTTGTGACTTCTGCCTGGACACAAATGGGATAATCCCCATCACCTTCATAGATGCAAGGCTCTGAAGAGGATGTGAGGGGGCTCAAGAACTCTACAGGGTGGAACTGAGGCCCTTAGGCCCAGTGAGACCAGGCCAGGTATCAGCTGTCACTCACCCACTGTGGCTGTGTTGTGGCCAGTTTCTTTGGTAGCCTTTCTATTTTTGTTTGGGGGCCAGACAAGGTGGCCCTCAGGGGTTACTCCTGGCTCTGTGCTCATAAATTACTCCTGGCAGGCTCAGGGGATTATACAAGATCATGCATACCTGGGTAGGCTGCAACTTGCTCGCTTTAGTATTGCTCCAGCCCTTAGAGTCAGCAGCACCTTTGCTGCTGATTCCACCTTTCTCCTCCTGTCTTTCTATTTCATTTGTCCTGGGGGAGCTCAAGTGTCCGTCAAACAAGGGAGGGCAGAGCTGGGTGTGACCCCTGATTTATCCTGGGTGCTTCTCCCTCTTGGGGACCCTCTACTCACACTTCTCAGCACTCAGAAATGTGTTCCACTGGCCAAGGAGCTGTGATTCTCAGCCTGTTGTTTTTTTCAGAATTTTCTAAAGATGAGGAAGCAGCAAAGAAGAGAGGGAGTCCTACAGGCCTTTCTGCCCAGGAGCCTGCCCTCCTTGGGTCCTTTTTCAGTTTCTGGATGAGGCCTCTAAAAGCTTAAAAGCTTGTGGGCTCTTGGAAGAATATCTCTTAAGGAAGAAAGGGGTACGATACCAAGCGAACTTTTATTTTAATATCTATAAAAATCGATGCATTGCCTGGTTAGCAAACCTTTGATTTGTTGGGGCCAGAGAAGATATCACAGCAGGGAGGGTGTTTTTGCCTTTCATACTGCTTGCCCTAGTTTGATCCGTAGCATTCCATATGGTCCTGAGCACCACCAGGAGTAATTTCTTTGTTTTGGGTCACGCCCAGAGGCACTCAGGTATTACTACTGACTCTGCACTCAGAAATCACTTCTGACAGGCTAGGGGGACCATATGGTATGCCAAGGATAGAAGCTGGTCAGCCACATGCAAGGAAATGCCCTACCCACTGTGCTATTGCACACACACCTAACAGGAATAATTTCTGAGTGAATAGCCAGGAGTAACCTCTGAGCACCACTAGGGATAGCCCCAAATAAACAAACAAAAATTCACATTTCTTCAAGCAGCAGCTACCTTTTGTAATCCACCTATTGTTTCCCATAACTACCCTGCATCTACCATGATCTAGCTTGTGCCTGCTGCAGTTTCTTTTTTTTATTAATTTTTTATTTTTAATTATTAGAACAAAGATGCAAAGAAAGAGGACAAGGTAAAGTTACAGTGGAAGGACAATCACCTATAAACAGAATTCTCAGTAGACCCATTGCTGATATCTTAACTTTAAACTTAAAACCAAAGAACATTAAGAAAAATAAAACAGAACCCATATACAATTATTTTGTCCCTCAAGTCCCCAGATTGTAGTACATAATATTTCTTAGCAGCACACAAAGCAATCTAAAGACATAAAACTTATGTAACTCCTTAAACATGTAAGGCAAAGTACTTTTTTACATTTCCATGCACATGCATATTAGTTTAAGTTAACCTCAAAAGCTTAAGTGGGTTGTTTTCTTAAGGATTAGAGTCAAAGGAACACAGTGTATTACTGCTTTTCCCCAAATGTAAAGTAGTCTATTGCATCAAAAAAAAAAAACCACGGTGTTAGAGTGGCAATTATTGTTTGCATAGGCCCACCAAAATATGAGGGACATGGAAAGGAAAAGCCTTGGCCTAAATACAAGGAGACCCAACCCCTGAAGTTTCCTGGCATAAGACCAACTCTAGGCTCCAGGCAAACTAGTTTGTCCAATCCAAGTCATTGTCTGTAGTGCCAATACACTTTTATTTTTCACACAGACTCTTGTTGGTATCATGTTTCTGTATTAAAGATCCTGGAATCTGCATATTCTACATTGCAGTCAGGATGGTGCAGAGTGTCCTCTCGTTTCTCCTCACAATTAAAGGGCAATGCAGAGAACCTTGTCCTGTAAGCAGGTCGTTGTTGTTGTCAAGTCTTCTTTTTTTTTTTTTTTGGTTTTTGGCCCACACCCGTTTGACGCTCAGGGGTTACTCCTGGCTATGTGCTCAGAAATCGCCCCTGGCTTGGGGGGACCATATGGTATGCCGGGGGATCGAACCGAGGTCCTTCCTTGGCTAGCGCTTGCAAGGCAGACACCTTACCTCCAGCGCCACCTACCCGGCCCCTGTTGTCAAGTCTTCTTAGTGTTAAGGGAAGTCTCTTTTGAGCAGGTTGATGTCAGAGCAGTGGTAGGGTCTTCTCTGGTAGAGGATTGCTTCCAGGTGTTGTTATAAAAAACCTTGGATGTTTCGTAAATAGCTTCCCTGGTTCAGGAGTGAATGGAGGATGCCCAATCTTCTGAGGCCTGTGCCAGGTCATTATATCAATGTTCAGGATATAAGGTCCCATTGCACTACGAGATTTGTGTTTCCAATATCTATTAGATAAGAACTTATATGTATTTATTATATTTTCCCATTTTAATGTGCCTACGCAAACAAGGAACAATGCACGTGGCATTATCGGTGCTATGGGGGCCATAAGAACAAGTCCAACAATCCCTGTGACATGGTTCAATCATAAGCATTAAACTGAGGGAGTCTTCCACCAAAATTCCTTATTGAACAGCTCACAAATCGTCACAGTAAAAGAATATTTAGAAAGAGTTATAGCTGTTAAAGAAAATACACAAAATATTCAAAAGACATATGTGTCAATTTTATGTCTTTTGACATAGTTGGGGGTTGTTAAATCCAATGCACGACTTTGGTCTGTGATTAGGACTGTGTAGTACTGAAGTTAAAAAGGGTAAATGTGGGGTACTCATGATTGGGGCTGAGAGAGTTAAGGAGTAATAATGAGCTTTGTAGGGGTGTGCAAAAGGGCAGAATCTGTTGGGGCAGGAGGCTGGTCTTGGTGCCTAACAAATTAAAGAACTGGGGGTAAAGAGGGTTAATTAAGGGGAAGATAACAAATCCGGATTGGGAGATGAGGGAGTAGAAGGGGCTCTGGTGTGGGGGAGGGGAAATATATCAGAGGGGCTATATACATTGTATAGCTAAATTGTTTATGGATTAGACTTGGCAATCAGAGAGGACCACTGTATAGAAAGTCACGTCTACATATACACTGATTTTAGAGACCTATTTGAATATTATCCTCCAAATCTAGGGAATTCCATTTTTTTCCCTAGAAACAGTCAAGAATTAAGAATATGTTTGCTTTTGAAAATGAATATTAGTAAGAAAAGAATTATTGAATGGGGCCCAGTATGCATAGAAGAAGAATTTCTCTTCCCCACCCTCCCCCCAGGGCCCGATTTACCAGACATGGCCCTGAAGACCAGTCTGGCGTGGGGGGATCTCAGTTCCCTGGACTAAGTGGTCAGCCCAGGGGGGCCTATAACTAGCTGTCCTGCCCAGAGCCCCCAGCATACCAGCTGAAGAGAAACAGAAGAACTGGCATGTGAAGTCTTCTGGGTGCAGCCCCTGCCTCTATAGTTTATGTATGCATAGGGGAGGAATTTCTCTCTTCTACCCTCCCCCCCCCCAGGGTTCGATTTACCAGGCATGGCCCTGAAGACCAGTCTGGCATGGGGGGATCTCAGTATCCTGGACTAAGAGCCTAGGGGGCCTATGGCTAGCTGTCCTGCCCAGAGCCCCCAACATACCAGCTGAAGAGAAACAGAAGAACTGGCATGTGGAGTCTTCTGGGTGCACCTGCTGCTGGGACAGCTGTTTCTTCTTAGAGCCAAATGCAGGAAGGTGACCAGCTGTTTCAGGAAGGTGCCCCTGTTCTTCTGTGTTTGGCTAAGATACTGGTCCTTTGGCTCTAGAGACTGTGCCTTGGTTTTCTGCATTTCTATGTGTTGGCAGGATGCTGGCCATGAGCACAGGTGGCAGAGTCAATAAGTTCAAAGCCAGGAGATGTGAGGGTCAAGCACTGACTCAGAGACCCAAGGCAGGCAGAACCTTGGCCCTGTGTTCCCTACACAGACCCCAAGTGGTCTCACTCCCAAAACCTATGATATGGAGCCCCAGCCTGCCTCATGTCCCCACATTAATGGGGCCCAGTGCTGAGGTTAGGGGAGATCCTAGATATATGCTCGTCCTCATCTAGACACTAGAGGGATGGCACCCAAACAGCAAGGATAAGGGCAAGGTAGAAACTGTCATGGTGGGTACTGCAGAGGGGGCACAGGAAGAACAGGGGAAGGAAATGCCATGGAAGTGCCTGACTGGTAGGAAATGTTTAGGGCTACTATCACCCGACTCTCCCTCTTGAGACACTCGGCAGTTTGTGAGACTTATAACCAATAGTGTAGACTCTTCTGGGGCCCCACTATCAGGCTTCACCTGGGAGTGTGACACCACTCTCCCAAATCCTCAGAGTGTTTGGTATGAAACACAGACCCAGAACCAGCCCCCTCCTATTAGGAAGTAAATAATCAAACCCATATGTGGGTTTCAATATGGAATGTCTCAGATTTAAGAAAGTGTGTGAGACCAGAGTGGTGGCACAGCTGTAAGGTGTCTACTTTGCCCCACTCTAGCCTAGAACAGACTGCAGTTTGATAAGTCCCATATGGTCCAACAAACCAGGAACGATTTCTGAGCACATAGACAGAAGTAACTCCTGAGCATCACCCTGTGTGGCCAAAAATCAAAAACAAACAAACAAACAACAAAAAGTGTTCTCAGAGTATGGTCCACTTTCTCCATTTTGTGTTGAATTTCTTACAGCCTGGAGTGATGGTGGGTGGTGGACCCATAATAGTTGTGGCTAAGACCTGCCTGAATGCTTCCCAACTTTTATAGTGGAAAATGTGGTTGGATGAAGGACCTAAAATTAAGCTTAATAGCCTATAGATCACTCTGGAAGGATGGTTGCAGGGGTTACATTGTATTATGGGCTGTTAACAGGGCAAGGGGATTTCTCAGATACAAGCAAGCAGGTGAAATTACCCCATGCTGTTTTGGGATTCCTTAGAGAGATTGCATTGAAAGCTTGGGGGAAAAGCTGATGCATATGCCAAATTCAAGGGCAGCTTTACAAAAATCTTTCAGGCAAAGAGCCATATGCAGAATTTCTGGGGAAACTGACAGAGGCTATACAGAGGGAAATTAAAGACAAGAAAGCACAACAGGTCTGGATAAAAATGCTAGCCTTTGAAAATGCAAATGAAAATGGTCAGGCTATATTATGTCCCACTAGTAAGAAAGAAGATGTCATGGTATTTTACATGCTTGTAGAAATATTGGAACATGCATTCCTAACTCCCTTTTACCAGCTGTGGGGAGAGAGGCCGGGAAATAAGGAGATTTCTGTACGCTTGACTTGAATATAAAAGGAAGTCTCTGTTTAGAGACTTGTGTCCAAGCTGTTTTGAGTACAGGAGAAAGTCATCCAGGTCAAACAACCTGTCTAGGCTAATAATGCCACAAGCATTGTAACCGCTATCTTTACATACTTCCTGATTTAATGATGCCATGGGCATTGTAAATGCTATCTTTGCATATCATTCAAATCAATGATGCCATGTACCTGTGACTGTTGTCTCTGCATACCATCTTGTTGCTGTAATGTCTAAGCTGTATTACCCACATTCTGTTTCCTGCCTAAAATTTACCCTTAAAAGCCTTGTCCCTAACTTAAATAAATGAAGTCCATTGCTTTGACAATACTTCTCTGTGAGTGGTCTGTGGCTCACGGTCTTCTCTCTCTTTCCCGAGTCTGGCCTAGAGGCCACAGGCTGGAAGAGACCCTTACCCACCCTTGCATCGGCCTTGTTGGGGGACCTGGTGCCAGAACCCTACGCCCAGCCTATGTAATACAGAGGCAAACTCCAGGGAACCAGACAGAATACAATTATCCTGTTAGAGGATATGGTGGACTCCACCCAAGGAGAACACCTGGACTTTGCCCAAGATGTGGCAAAGGATTTCATTGGGTTAGAGATCGTTTCTCATTTTCTATATCTTTTTTTGTTTTGTTTTGTTTTTTGTTTTTTTGGCCACACCCGGCGGTGCTCAGGGGTTACTCCTGGCTGTCTGCTCAGAAATAGCTCCTGGCAGGCACGGGGGACCATATGGGACACCGGGATTCGAACCAACCACCTTAGGTCCTGGATCGGCTGCTTGCAAGGCAAACACCGCTGTGCTATCTCTCTGGGCCCCGTTTCTCATTTTCTTATTATGTCTTGAGCAACTGGGGAAGGGTGTAAATCCAGCCCCATGAGTTCAGGTCAGATGCTGTACTGGCTGCAAAATGGGACATTTACGTAGAGACTGTAAGATACTACAGTCTGCTCTGGCTTTTCTTCTCTGGCTTCCAGAGCCACCCCCTCAAGGCCAAGACTTAACCATCTCTTAATCATCCAGTCTTGGAAAACTGGGCCAGGAGTCAATTTCAGGCCCCACAAAAATCAGGGAACATTTTCATCAACAATTCAGCTCCCCAGACAATAAACACCTCAGAGACAGAGAACAATGAAGACCAAGACACCATTACATACTGGTTGGCATCAAGAGAATCTGGCATGAATGACCAGGTGACCAAAAGATGATTTCTAGTTTATGATTATACTTTTTTATCATATAAAACACACCCACCTGCTCCATGATGATTAAAAATTGTCACAGTTATGACTAAGTATAGTTAGAATCTGGATTACACTTTTGATTTTAGGAAATTTCCGCCCTACTGTCCACTTTATTGGCTTATATATCAAATACCTTACCCCTACTATACCTATATAAAGTAGAACATTGCATCAACATGACATGACTTTTTCTGGTATATTCCACTTCTGAATTTCAGATTAGATTATACTTTGAGGAAATTGTCTCACTTTGAATATGGCTGACTCAACAATTGCCTGTATACTGTTTCTTGAGTGTACACTATTTTTAATAATGGATTTTGGTTTGATCAGTGTGTGTGTGTGTGTGTGTGTGTGTGTGTGTGTGTGTGTGTGTGTGTGAGATACCTAACAGCCCTCAGGGGTTACTCCTGGCTCTAAACTCAGAAATCACTCCTGGCAGGCTCGGGGGACCAAATGGGATGCTGGGATTCGAACCACTGTCCTTCTGCATGCAAGGCAAATGCCCTACCTCCATGCTATCTCTCCAGCCCCTGAGTGTACACTATTTTTTTTTCTTTCTTTTGGGCCACACCCGTTTGACGCTCAGGGGTTACTCCTGGCTATGTGCTCAGAAATCGCCCCTGGCTTGGGGGGACCATATGGGATGCCGGGGGATCGAACAGTGGTCCGTTCCTTGGCTAGCGCTTGTAAGGCAGACACCTTACCTCCAGCGCCACCTTCCCGGCCCCCTCTTTTTTTTTTTTTCCTTTTTTTTTCTTTTTTTTTTTTTGGTTTTTGGGCCACACCCAGTAACGCTCAGGAGTTACTCCTGGCTATGCGCTCAGAAGTTGCTCCTGGCTTGGGGGACCATATGGGACACCGGGGGATCGAACCGAGGTCCGTCCAAGGCTAGCGCAGGCAAGGCAGGCACCTTACCTTTAGCACCACTGCCCGGCCCTGTGTACACTATTTTTAATACATCTTTTTCATTCTTTATTTCTCTAACTGAGGCTTAAATATTTTCTTCTGGTTCAAAGGAATATGGCTCTTGGATAAGGACCAAACAGCCATGATTCTGACTGTGTATATTCTGCATCTCATTTTTTTCTTTTTCAAAGCAGCCAGGAGGATGTCATTTACCTAGGTACCTGGCCTGCCTCAGTATCCAACACTTGGAGTAGTCAGTTTTGGACACACAGTAAACTAATTAACCCAACTTGGAATAACTTTGGGGGCTGGAGAAGGGTTGCAACTCCAGGAAAACTTCATCACTGTTTCCATTGTCCCCATACCTGTCTGCCTAATGCAGATCCTGAGTCTGGAGGTGGTGAGAGCTGGCTTCATACTGTGTTGAAGGAAGATACTATCTGACTAGTGACTTTGAAGAAGCAAGGCAGGATCCTTAGCATAGTCCTTCAGACTCTGGTATTCTCCTTAACTAACTTTCTCTCTTAACCCTCTCACCACTTGTGAGAGGTTCACCCAAACAACCTTGCACAACACTGAGTTCATTCTCTCTTCTCCTCCCCTCTCTCCCTCTTTTCTCTGATCCAGGACAAGTTGGATACAATACAATGGGTATTAGGATCTTTCTGACTAACTCGCTCATGAACCTGCTTGTGGAGGAGATGGACTAGTCACTGAGGTTTGTCCTGCCTACAAGATCAGTTCCTGGCAGTGACTGCCAAGATATTCTCTTAGAGGATTATTTTTTTAGCTGGTGCGTGGGACTTTCTTTGTGTTATCATTCCTCCCCTCATCTTTTCATACTAGTCTCTCCATTGCACTCTCTTGATGTTTGTGTTTCTGGTTTTTGGGCCACACCTTAGTGACACTCAGGGACTATCTCTGATCTGCACTTAAGAGTGATCTTGGAGTTGTCCAAGGGACCCTCTGTGGTACAGGGGATGAACCAGGATTACAGTTGATACATCCCCATGTATTACCATCTGTACCTTTTCTCTGGACTCGTGGATTTTGCTCAAAATAATCCATGAGAATTTGCTCAAAAATTCTTCATGAAAATTCTTTAAATTTTTTCCTTTTTTTTTTTTTTTTCTGGTTTTTGGGTCACACCCAGCAGCACTCAGGGGTTATTCCTGGCTTTACACTTAGAAGTCACTCCTGGCAGGCTCGGGGACCATATGGGTTGCCGGGATTTGAACCACCGTCCTTCTGCATGCAAGGCAAACACCTTACCTCTATGTTATCTCTCCGGCCCCGAATTCTTTAATTTTCACATAAATTTTTTTGTTTTTTGTTTTTTTTTGTTTTTTGTTTTTTTTTGGTTTTTGGGCCACACCCGGTGACGCTCAGGGGTTACTCCTGGCTATGCGCTCAGAAGTCGCTCCTGGCTTGGGGGACCATATGGGACGCCGGGGGATCGAACCGCGGTCCGTCTCCTAGGCTAGCGCAGGTAAGGCAGGCACCTTACCTCGAGCGCCACCGCCCGGCCCCTTGTTTTGTTTTTTTGGGCCACATCCGTTTGATGCTCAGGGGTTACTCCTGGCTAAGTGCTCAGAAATTACCCCTGGCTTGGGGGGACCATATGGGACGCCGGGGGATCGAACCGTGGTCCTTCCTTGCAAGGCAGACACCTTACCTCTAGCACCACCTCGCTGGCCCCCACATAAAATTTTTAAGTGTGGGCCGGGAAGGTGGCGCTAGAGGTAAGGTGTCTGCCTTGCAAGCGCTAGCATAGGACGGACCACGGTTCGATTCCCCGGCGTCCCATATGGTCCCCCAAGCCAGGGGTAATTTCTGAGCGCATAGCCAGGAGTAACCCCTGAGCATCAAACGGGTGTGGCCCAAAAAAAAAATTTTTTTTTTAAGTGAGTCCATCATCACTGTGACTATTTGTCTGCCAAATACCCTGGTCTTTTGGGTGGTTTGAAATACAATCTTTCATGTTATTTTACTTCCCCAAGTAAAGCTTCTCTTCTCGGGTCCCCATTCTAGCTACCATAATGTGACTAGGCAGTAGGTGATTTAAATCAATTTATTATTCTCCTTAAAAGTTGTTTTCAAAGGCCAGAGAGATAGCATGGAGGTAAGACGTTTGCCTTGCATGCAGAAGGAGGGTGGTTCAAATCCTGACATCCCATATGGTCGTGAGCCTGCCAGGAGCGATTTCTGAGCATAGAACCAGGAGTAACCCATGAGCACTGACGAGTGTGACTCAAAACAAACAAACAAAAAAAGAAAGTTGATTTCTTTTCTTTTCTTTTTTTTTTTTGGTTTTTGGGCCACACCCGGCGCTGCTCAGGGGTTACTCCTGGCTGTCTGCTCAGAAATAGCTCCTGGCAGGCACGGGGGACCATATGGGACACCGGGATTCGAACCAACCACCTTTGGTCCTGGATCGGCTGCTTGCAAGGCAAACGCCGCTGTGCTATCTCTCCGGGCCCAAGAAAGTTGATTTCATTGATACATGTTTGCGATGAGATACCAGAGCAATTAGATCACATCAGGCTGTAGGACAGCAAATTCCATTTGCCTTTACTTTTTGCACACAAGACAAGCATCAATTAATGAAAGCTTGAAGAAAAATATGCAGGAACCAGGGAGATAATGCAGATATTAAGGCACTTGCCATGTATGTGGTTGGACCCTGGACATTGCATATGGTCTCTCAAACATCTCCAGGCATGATCCCTGAGCACAAAGCCAGGAGTAAACCTGAGCAGTCAGAACCATATACATAACAAATCAATCCAGAATCTTCAGAGGAATCAGCTCTCTTGGGAACTGATTTCATTATCCAATCAACCCTTCATGATTTATAGATATTATGAATTTACAATGAGGTAAAAACTTTTTCACCCCCCAGCCACCTCAACTTTTGGGGGGGGTCACATCTGGCAGTGCTCAGTGGTTACTCCTGACCCTACACTCAGAATTGGCTCCTGGCTGGCTTGGGGGACCATATGGGATGCCGGGATTCGAACCACCATCCCTCTGCATGCAAGGCAAATGCCTTACCTCCATGCTATTTCTCCATCCCCCATCTCAACTTTTTTTTCTTTTTTTTTATTGTAAGAATTTATTCAAGAGACAAAATTGATTAACATAATGAGGTAAGCTAACATAACATAATATAGTGACATAACATAACATATAATATAATTGATATAATAATAATACATGTAAGTCAAAGAAAGTTTCTAATTAAAAACATATTTTTTTCCATAATGGCTTACATATCTTTCACAGTAGTGTTTTAGGTACATATTAACATTGAATCAGGGGAATACCCATCACCAACTATGTCCTCCCCCCTTCCAGTTCCCTTTCTACAACCCATATACCCCACCATCACCCCCCGGGCTGCTAGAGTAGGTGGACCCCTCTTTGTCTGGCTAACTATTAGTGATCTCATATCTGTTTGGTCCTGGAACCCTCGTTTCCCCTTCTATTTAAGAGGCAGAGCTAGAAAAATTGAGGTATGTGGTTTTGTTTGAAGGCAAGAAAAGCAATAGAATGGGGTACAAAATAAGAGGAAAAAAGAAAAAAGAAGAAGTCAAAAGTCAAATACGCTGAAAATGGGCTGAGTCTCTCCAGAGGCTTCCAACCTCAGTTTGAGAGTGGATGTGAAAAAGGTAATTGAAATACCACAAAAATACAGAAAAAAATTATCAAATTAAATAACCGGTGAGCACTACAGCAATAAAGATAGGCACCACACAATAGTCTCGGTTCTGAAATCAACTCATGCTCGAATGCAAAAAGAAAGAGAAAGACAAGACAAACACCTCAACTTTTTTATTTCTATTTAAACACCAGACTTTACAAAATTGTTTATAATACAGTTTTTTTTACATTCAATGTTATAACACCATTCCCATCACCAGAATAACATTCTCCCCATCACTGCCCCCAGTTTCCCACTGCCCCCTAAACTTGACCCCTTGGCAAGCACAAAATAATGTATTTAATATTGCCTATTACGGGACCGGAGAGATAGCATGGAGGTAGTGAGTTTAAAACTTTTTTGTTTTAAAAAAACCTTCCATAGGTGAGCAAATTTACGGGATAATAATATTTTTCTTATTATTTTTACTTAATAAAAACTGTCATTGAAAAAGTTCTCTAAGGTTGAAGAGTTAGCATGGAGGTAAGGCTTTTGCCTTGCATGCAGAAGGATGGTGGTTTGAATCCCAGCATCCTATATGGTCCCCCGAACCTGCCAGGAGCGATTTCTGAGCATAGTGCCAGGAGTAACCCCTGATCGCTACCGGGTGTGACCCAAAAAACCAATATATATATATTGCCTATTACAACTAAGTGCTCCTGAAATTATTGAAAAATACTTCACTAAAAGAACATTTGAGAGGCCGGCATGGTGGCGCTAGAGGTAAGGTGCCTGCCTTGCCTGCGCTAGCCTAGGACGGACCTAGGTTCCCATATGGTCCCCCAAGCCAGGCGTGATTTCTGAGCTCATAGCCAGGAGTAACCCCTGAGCGTCACCGGGTGTGGCCCCCCCAAAAAAAAAGAACATTTGAGAGGGGCCAGAAGATAGCACAGCAGTAGGGCGTTTGCCTTGCATGCAGCCAATGCAGGATGGATGATGGTTCGAATCCGGCATCCCATATGTTCTCACGTGGTTGCCAGGGGTGATTTCTGGATGCAAAGCACAGCGAGGAGTAACCTGAGTGCCACGGTGTGTGACCCAAAAACCACCGCCCCTCAAGAAAAGAATATTTGAGAAGATTATTATACAATGAGGTCAATAAATCATTTCCTGAGAGTTTACTAAGCTATTTGCTGTTAGCTGAGCCTTTTGTGTTATTGTTTTTGTTTATTGAGTTTAGTTGGCTTCTATGCTACTTTCCCATCTAATTTGCTTATACTCCTATTGGGTGTCAGTATTGAAGAATTTGGAAGTGTTGCATAGTCACTGTCACATGGCCACTGCATGACAGCAGGGCAGGGACCACGCTATCCCAAGTGAACCCCAGAGCTTTCAGCCAGAAGATCCGCATTCCTGAATTTTTGCGGCTTGGTTTGCATCTCTTTTGAGACTAGTCTTCAGTCTGTGGAGCTAGGCTGATGAGCTTATTGGATGGCAGCTGTGGGATGTGGGTGTGTCACAAACTTCTTTAAAACAACTCTCAAGAGTCACAGAGTTTTTGACAACAGGGATAAAGTTGAAAAGAATGAAAGAAGGATGCTGACAGGAAACAAAAGATCTCAATATTTAGCAGTGGCCGTGAACTCCCCATAATCTTGGGGATGAGACTCTGAGTTAGAATAACTCGAGCACACACCTACTTAAAAATTAGAGCTAGAATATTACCAGGCAACTCCACTTTTCACCATTAGAAAAACATGAAAACAGTAATGTGAATCAACACCAATATTTATTGAAGCTATATATATATATATATATTTGTTGTTTTGGGGGTAATTCCAGGCAATTATGCTATTTCTCTGTCCCCTGATGCTTGATTTATAATAATTAATATATGAAATCCACTAAAGTGTCTGTCAGTAGTCACTGGATAAAGAAGACACTTTACATTTAGACAAGGGATAAAAATGTGGCCATTTACAGCAAAATGAAGGAACTGGCTTTGTGGACATAAATTATACAAATTTATATATGCAGTGGAATACGTTAAAGAGAAAAGAACAAGTATTGAGGATAAATGTTGTTATAAAAAATAAATAAAATCAATGAACAAACAAAAAAATAAAAGTAAACCAGCGGGCATTAATAGCAAAACTATGGTTGTCTGAAATGTAGGCTGGAGGAAACAGTATGAGAAGTGTAAGGGATGGTAATTGGCTTGAAATTCAACAAGATATATAGATAGGCGGTATTACCCTTCTATCTATTACATAAAAACTGAAATCTCATACACCAAATAATTATTTTCTTT
The DNA here is from genome assembly GCF_024139225.1 of Suncus etruscus. Lineage (NCBI taxonomy): Eukaryota > Metazoa > Chordata > Mammalia > Eulipotyphla > Soricidae > Suncus > Suncus etruscus. The sequence continues at coordinate 83,947,025 of NC_064848.1, forward strand.
CTTTCTTTCCTTTTTTTTTTTTTATTTTATTTTATTTTTTTTATTTTTGGGCCACACCTGACGGCGCTCAAGGGTTACTCCTGGTTCTTTGGGATGCCGGGATTTGAACCACTGTTGGTCCTGGGTCGACTGCTTGCAAGGCAAACATCTTACCGCTGTGCTATCTTTTCGGCCCCCAAATAATTATTTTCAAAGAAAAGTGAAACCTACAAGTAAACCAAAACTGTCTAAAATTGCTTAGTCATCAGACATCTGTAACTGGTTGGGGTATAGCACCCTCTCTTGGATAAATTTGGAATGAGCATACATTCGGTTAGGATGAGAAGTGGATGAGGCATCTGTGCTGAGTCCTGCCTGGAAAAGTCTGTCTCCTTATGCTAGTAGGTTGAGGATATATATGTATTCGGAGTACACTGTGATCAGTGAGATTTTCTACTCACCCTAATTACAAATGTCAGAGAAGTGGAAAATCAGCCACATGGTACATCTTTGCAGAAGTAAAACATGTCCAAACAGTTAAGAGCGGTAAATATTAAAAATGGAACTATTCCCATTGGAAACCTCCCATCTTCCTACAATTCTTCAACAAGAGATTGTTCTTTCAGAATAAAGAAGCAGGTTGTTTTTGTTTTTGTTTTTGTTGTTGTTGATTTTTGGTTTGGGGATCACATTTGATGGCACTCGGGTTATTCCTGGCTCTGCACTCAGAAATCACTCCTGACAGGCTCGGGGGACCTTATGGGAATCTGGGATTCAAACCACCATCTGTCCTGGGTCTGCTGCATGCGAGGCAAATGCCTTACCGTTGTGCTATCTCTCTGGCCTCAAAGAAGCAGCTTTTTAAAAAAATAATTATCTTTATTTAAACAACGTGATTACAAATAGGATTATAGTTGTATGATTACAGTCATGTAAAGAACACCCCCCTTCACCAGTGCAACATTCCTACCACCAATTTCCCAGATCTCCCTCCCACCCCACCCCCCCACACACACCTGTACTCGAGACAGGCTTTCTACTTCCCTCATTCATTCACATTGTTATGATAGTTTTCAGTGTAGTCATCTCTCCAATTGCACTCATCACTCTATGTGATGAGCTTCAAAAGAAGCAGCTTTGAACAGTTTTTGTTGTCATTGTTGCTGTTGCTTTTTATTTGGTTTGTTTTGGGGTTTGTTTTCTTTTTTTAATTTTATTTATTTATTTTAAATGAATATATTTTTCTTTTTTTCAATAACTTCTTTATTTAAACACCCTGATTACAAACATGATTGTAGTTGGGTTTCAGTCATAAATAGTACACTCCCCTTCACCACTGCCACATCCCATCACCAATGCTCCCCATCTCCCTTTTCCTTCTCTCCCCTGTATTAGACACAGGCTTTCTATTTCCCTCATTCAATGACATTATTATGATAGTTCTCAATGTAGTTATTTCTCTAATTGCATTCATCAGTCTTTGTGATGAGCTTCATATCTTGAACTGGTCCTTCTGGTCCTCATCTCTGGGCATTATTACAATAATGTCTTTTATGTTTTTTAAACCCCATAGATGAGTGACACTATTCTGTGTGTGTCTCTCCCTCCTTCTGACTTATTTCACTCAGCATAATAAATTCCATATACATCCATATATAGGAAAATTTCATGACTTCATCTTTTCTGATGGCTGCATAATATTCCATTGTGTTGATGTACCACAGTTTCTTTAGCCATTCATCTGCTGAAGAGCATCTTGATTGTTTCCAGAGTCTGGCTATTGTAAATAGTGCTGCAATGAATATAGGTGTGAGGAAGGGATTTTTGAATTGTATTTTTGTGTTCCTAGGATATATCCCTAGGAGTGGTATAGCTGGATCGAATGGGAGGTCAATTTCCAGTTTTTGGAGGAATCTCCATATTGTTTTTCATAAGTGCTGGACTAGATGGCATTCTTACTAGCAATGAATGAGAGTTCCTTCTCTCCACATCCCTGCCAGCACTGCTTGTTCTTGTTCTTTGTGATGTGTGCCAGTCTCTATGGTTCAAGATCATTCTGGTTCAGCCTTTGGAGGTTGTAGGTGTTCAAAAATTTATCTATTTCTTCTAAGTTCTCTTGTTTTGTAGCACAAAGATTCTCAAATTAATCGCTGATTACCCTTTGTATTTCTGTAGGATTTGTAGGAGTATCCCCCTTTCATTTCTAATTCTGTTTATTATTAAGTTTCTTTCTTTCTCTTTGTGAGTTTTAAAAATGGTTTAGTAAGCTTGTTTATTTTTTTCAAAAACCAAATTTTTCATTGATCTTTTTGATTATTTTATGGAATCTAGTTCATCAATTTCTGCTCTCAGTTTTATTATTTCCTTCTGCCTGCCTACCTTTGGCTCCTTTTGTTGATCAGTTTCCGATTTCCTAAGCTGTGCCATTAAGTTATTTATGTAGGCCTTTTCTTCCTTCCTGATGAATGCTTGTAAAGCTATCCATTTTCCTCTTCATACCATTTTTGCTGTGTTCCACAAGTTCTGATAATTCATGCCTTCAGCTTTTTGTTTCCAGGAAACTTTTTTTTCCTCCTTGATTTCATCTTTGACCTGCTATTTTTTTTTTTCAAGTAAGTATGAGACAGAGGTAAAGAGAATAAAGAAAAAGACTAAAATACAGATACATTGGGGGCTGGACAGATAGCACAGCGGTAGGGCGTTTGCCTTGCACACAGCCAATCCATGACAGAAGGTGGTTCGAATCCCAGCATCCCATATGGTCCTCCATGCCTGGTAGGAGTGACTTCTGAGTGCAGAGCCAGGAATAACCCCTAAGCTCCGCCGGGTGTGACCCAAAAGCCAAAAACAAACCAAATCAAACAAAAATAACCAGATACAAGCAAAAGGAAGATACAAAGCAGATAGAAGTAAAAGTAAAGCGCAATGCTGGTTTTGATTTAGTTTCTGCTGCCCCTCCTTTATAGTCTTTATAAAAAAAAGTCTTGGGGCTGGAATGATAGCACAGCAGGTAGGGTGTTGCATGAAGCTAACCTGCATGGCCAGATGGTCCCCTGAACCATCCAGGAGTGATTTTTGAGCACAGAGCCAGGAGTAACTCATGAGCACCGCCTGCTGTGGTCAAAAAAAGACACTGGTGGAGGATCTTGAACACTTCAGAGGTGGTAAAGTTGCAAGAACTTTTCACATCAAAACCAAAAGGAAGGGAGAGATAAAGGAAGGAAAGGGAGAAGGGAGAAAGAAAGGGGGAAGGGAGGAAGATGGAAAGGAAAGGAAAAGGAAAGGAAAGGAAAGGAAAGGAAAGGAAAGGAAAGGAAAGGAAAGGAAAGGAAAGGAAAGGAAAGGAAAGGAAAGGAAAGGAAAGGAAAGGAAAGGAAAGGAAAGGAAAGGAAAGGAAAGGAAAGGAAAGGAAAGGAAATGAAAGGAAAGGAAAGGAAAGGAAAGGAAAAGGGAAAGGAAAGGAAAGGAAAAGGGAAAGAAAGAAGGGAAAACAAGGAACTAAGTAAGAAAAGAGAGGAGGGAGAGAGGAGGAAGGTAGGGAGGAAGGAGGAAAGGAGGAAGAAGGAAAGGAGGAAGAGAGGAAGAGAGGGAGGTAGGAATGGGAGAAAGAAGGAACAGGGGAGGAAGGAGTGGAGGGAAAGAAAAAAGGGAAGGGAAGAGAAGGGAAGGAAGGAAAGGAAGAAGAGAGCATTACTGCTATGCTGAATCACTACAGGTTTATCTAACTAATCTGTCTGTCTATAGTTTCCATAAAATATCAGAAGACTCATGATTTCTGGTAGTATAAATTTTAAAAGGCCTCCCACTTAAACAGAATATATTTCCTTCTCCCTCCCTCCCTCCCTCCCTTCCCCTTCCTTCCTTCATTCCTTCCTTCTTTTCTTCCTTCCTTCCTTCTTTCCTTCCTTCCTTCCTTCCTCTCTTCCTCCCTTCCTTCATTCCTCCCTCCCTCTCTTCCGTCTCCTTTTTGTTTTTATCTAATCTCCTTCCTCCTTCCCTCCTCTTCCTCCCATTCTTCCTTTCTTCTTTCCAACACAAGAAACTGCTTTGGGTTTCTCCTGGCTCTGTTACTGGGGCTGTGTCTTCATGGTGCTCAGAAACAACGTGGTACTGAGGACTGACCTAGTGCCTTTAGCATTTAAGGCATACACAGAGTCTTTAGGTGGCTATCTTCCTGGCTCTCTGAAATTTGTTGTTGTTCAGGTGGCATGAGTTGGGATCATGCCAGGCCGTGCTGAGGGGCATTAAAGTCTCCTCCTCCTACTGTATTGCAGTAAATGCCATCAGGCTTGTAGTAGTTACTTTATATTTTTTATGCTTTTTCATTTGGTGCATATGTTAATGTATATTAAGTCTTCTTTTTTTTTTTTTTTTTTTTTTTTTTTTTTTTTTTTTTGGGTCACACCTGGCAGTGCTCAGGGGTTATTCCTGGCTCCAGGCTCAGAAATTGCTCCTGGCAGGCACAGGGGACCATATGGGACGCCAGGATTCGAACTGATGACCTTCTGCATGAAAGGCAAACGCCTTACCTCCATGCTATCTCTCCGGCCCCATATTAAGTCTTCTTGACTAAGATCTTAATCATTACAGTCATTTACCTTTTGTTATATCTATTTTTTTTGTTTGTTTTTGTTTTTGTTTTGGGGCCACACCTGGCGGTGCTCAGGGGTTACTCCTGGCTGTCTGCTCAGAAATCGCTCCTGGCAGGCATGGGGGACCATATGGGACACCGGGATTTGAACCAACCACCTTTGGTCCTGGATTGGCTGCTTGCAAGGCAAACAGCGCTGTGCCATCTCTCTGGGCCCTATATCTATTTTTTTCTGACATTTCTAGGCTACCTCATTATATTTTACCTGCATGATTGTCTTTAAATCTCATGCTTTGAGCCTATATTTATTCATGGAGCTCAAATAAATCTCCTGTGGTCCACAGAGAAGGTTGGGTTTTGTTTCCTGCTCCATTCTGCCATTCTGTGCCTTTTTTATTGGTGAGTTCAGGATACTGATGTTTATGAAAGCTATAAAAGAAATTGCATCTGGAGCAAAAGTACAGTGGGTGAACAGGGCATTTGTCTTGCATGGATTTAATTTCTAGCACCCCATAGAGGCCCCTGAACACTGCCAGGAGGGATCCCCTGAGTACAGAGCTGGGAGTAAGCCCTGAGCATAAAAGCAAAAACCTAGATATATAAAATAAATAATATATAATAGACGTATATATTAAATATAATATACAACATTGTATATGACATACAATCTGTGGTATATGATAACTTTTATATATTAAATATATAATATAAAGTATTATATAGTATATACAATATATGGTATACAATGTATAATAATCATTATATAAACAAAACTTGTCATTTTCCTATATGATTCTTTGTGCTAATGCAATTTGTCTTTATTCCTTTGCTCTCCTCCTGTACAGTTTTAACTGTCTTATGTAGTGATTAGGTTTCATTTGCCTTTCTTTATTCATTTCTTCAAAGTTTTTTTTTTTTTTCTTTTGAAGTGAACAAGAAGTTTATATTTAGGGCTTATATCCCAATTTGAATTAAAAACAAGTAAATCTTGAGTTAGTTCTCAAAGTCCCCAATATTAAATTCCTTTCTCTTTCATTGCAGCATGTTTTTTAAAGGTGTCTTTCTATTTTTAAGTGCGGTTTCCTTTCCATTTAGAGAAAACTTATTTTTTCAGTTAGTTTAATGGCAATAAAGTTCTTAGCCTTTGTTTATCTGAAAGGCTTTCTATAACAAATAGAATATTCATTATTCTAAAGCATTTGAAAACACTTCAAATCTAAGTGAAAAAATTCTCACTATCATATTCTCAGTTGAACATTTTTGTCATTCAGCACTAAATATATCACACCATTCTCATCCTGCCTGTAGAATTCCAGTTGAATTCTACTGTGAATTCTAGCAATGTTCCTTTTAATGTTGAGTTGTTGTCTTTTTCCTTGCTTCTTTGAGGATTTTTTTTTACATGTCATTTAAGTTATAATATATCTTGGTGTATGTCTATATGGATTTTGGGTTTGTTTGGAAGTTTTGGGGCTCTTTCCTCAAGATGGGCAACCCCTTGATGATGATTTTTTCAATGAAATAATTTTTCCCCTTTCTCATTTTTTTCTCTAGAATCCTAATGATGCAAGTGTTATTTCTCCTGATGCTATCCCATAAAGTTGTTTTATTTAAAACAATCTCTCCCCATGCTAATTCTTTGGTGATGCTCAGGGGTTTTTCCAGGCTATGCACTCAAAAATCGCTTCTAGCTTGGGGGACCATATGGGATGCTGGGGGATTGAACCGCTGTCCGTCCTACGTTAGTGTGTGCAAGGCAGATGCCCTACTGCTTGCACCATCGCTCCAGCTTCATTCGCCAATTTTTTGTTTTGTTTTATTTGTTTTTGGCAAATTTCCAGGGTTCCTTGTGGCCCCTTATGGTCATATATTCTTAGGTTGTGTAGATCAGTGCTAGGGCCTGGTGATGTAGTGCTGGTTCTGTTGTGCTGAGAGCTACCCAACAGCAGTATGGCCTTCCAGAGATACATCCAGTGGTGTTTGGGGGTCATTTGGATTGGGAAATGAATTCAGGTTCTTGTACATTCAAGACAATTTGACCCCTGTATTAGATTGCAGACCACATTTCTACTCTTCTTTGATAATTTCCTCTATGTTAACCTTAAGTTCACTGATTTGATTTTCAGTTCTGTCATCTCTAGTTAAGTCTCATTATTCATTTTTTTTTTTACAATCCAGCTATTGTATATTTTTAGTGCAGTCATTTTAGTTTTTCAGTATTTTTCTACCCATATTAAATTTCTCTTCTGTAGGTTTCCTTGTTTCAGTGTTTATCAGTAGGATGGTTGCTTTGAATATGTATCAGCTATGACTCAACCGGGGGTTTTAACAGCTGTAACATCCAAGGAGGTCCTTCTCAGACTTTTATCTTCATCTACTAATGTGGGGTGAGAGCCTCTTTTTTCTCATTATACTTTATATGTAATGATCAGAAGTGTACATCCCTGTTTTATTTTATGGTGGTGGGGTGGGGTGGTTGTGGTTGTGGCGGTGAAGTCCTTGTTTTAGTGATCATGGGTGGCATAAGGTTTCATGACTGCAGCTGCAGATTACCTGGGCAGTGAACAGGAGTTTGAGCTCTTGAAGTGCCCTGGGGCACTTTGTGCACCAATATTGAGTGAACCTGATGGCTACATAGGATTCACTGTCCTGATCGCCCAGTGGTGGTTAGGCATCAAGTTTGAACAGGTCTGGTGAACGACTTAGGATTCAGGATCTCACATACCAGGAACCTCCAATGCACCAGAATTGGGAGGCTTTTGGTGGCAATCAGGAATTCAAGGTTACCAGTGCCTGGCAACCACAGACTGCCAAGGTTGCACAGATCAGGGTATGAGTGAGGAATCCATGCTACAGTGGAATAAGAGGAAGCTGAAACTGCCATAGAGCATGTCTTTGGAAGTTGGCAGGGAACATTGGCAGTAGTGGGGCTCCTTTGTTAATGGTCTGTGCTTTTCTGGTTTGTTTTGCTTTATAATTTTTTGGGCCAGACAAGAAATGCTTTGAGCTTACTCCTGGCTCTACACTCAGGGATCATTCCTGGTAGGTTCTGGGTACCATGTGGTATTCCAGGGAGCAATCCCAGGTTGGTTGAGTGCAAGGCAAGTACTCTACAAGCTATGACTCCAATCCATGTTGCTGTTTTGCTTTTTTTGTTTTGTTATCACATCTGAGATGTCCAGAACTTAATTCCAGATGTTCAGGGGTCCATATGGGCCTATATAAATTGCTGGCTATTAAAGATGGGTCATATACATGCAAGGCAAGTGTCTTATACTGTGTACTCTCTCTCCAGCCCCAAACTCACTGTGCTTTGGGAAGTCTAAAGAGAGCTTACTGACTGGTGTGTGAAAATAGTCATGGAAATTATCTCAGTCTCTAGCTAACAGAACTATTTCCTAGAAGTAGAAGAAGCTCTCTTCTGAATTTAACTTTGGGACTCTGTTGCAATGGAGAGGGAGATTCAAATCATTGACCAGAAAGGTTGTAAGATGTTTCCACAATAGTATCTACTGGTGATAATGACCCTTGAAAATAACCTATAATTTCTTGCTCTTGTTCCAGTAAATCCAGGATTGTAGGATCAAGTATCATTTGGTATCATCTCTTTTCCCAAGTCCCCAGGGTAGATAGAATTCCACACCTTAGAAATCTCTTCCCGAGCCTGGAGAGATAGCACAGCGGCGTTTGCCTTGCAAGCAGCCGATCCAGGACCGAAGGTCGTTGGTTCAAATCCCGGTGTCGCATATGGTCCCCCGTGCCTGCCAGGAACTATTTCTGAGCAGACAGCCAAGAGTAACCCCTGAGCACCGCCGGGTGTGCCCCCCCCCAAAAAAAAACCACAAAAAAAACAGAAATCTCTTCCCAATAGCAGTTCTCTGCTCAATGGTGACATTTCTTTTAATGATGAGGCTCCTCCTCTCCAATCCATGCATATGCTCTTCCTTTGTCCTTAACTATTAAGGCTGAGAGCTCAGGGGGCTTCTGTACAGATGAATCCAAGTTTTGGTAGGTATTTTGCCATTATCACAGTCAAGTACAAACATAGGTGTGCCTGATCTGGTCATCTTCAAGTTATTTATTCTTATCCTTCTTTTTTTGGGAGGATATGACTTTTATTGATCTTATCCGTATTCTTTTTGGGGGGCACACCCAGTGACACTCAGGGGTTACTCCTGGATATGCACTCAGAAGTCGCTCCTGGCTAGGGGGACCACTCAGAAATCGCTCTGGCTGGGGGACCTTATGGGACTTGGGATTGAACCAGGTCCATACTGGATCTTCTGAAGTGTGCAAGGCAAACGTCCTACCACTGTGCTATCACTCCAGCCCCCATATTTTTATCCTTTTAAGTCAATTGAGATGTTCCCCATCTAGATTGATATTAACAATCTAGTGGATTCTTTTTTTGTTTGATTGTTTTTGGGTCACACCTGACAGCGCTCAGGGTTTTCTCCTGGCTCTGCACTAAGAAATTGATCCTGGCAGGCTCTGGGGACCATATGGGATGTCGGGATTCAAACTGTTGCATAAAAGCCCTTTGGATGGGGCTGGATGGTGGTGGATGGTGATGGAGGGACGACAGGCCTTTCTCCTCCAGCCCAGAGCCATGTGTCTCCAACTCCCTTTGGCCAGCGGGTCCCCAACTTCTGGATAGCAGCTGGGAGAAAACTCACAGGCAGTCAGGCTTCTGAAGATATCATCTTTATTCAGTCGCCAACAAGTGTGGCCCATTATCTTAAACCTATTTAAGCAAGCTCTCCTCAGCTTGCCATGCATTTTAGCTTCTTTCAGCCATCTCTGCTCAGGTTCCTTCAATCCTCCAAAATCTTCTAATCCCCTCCTGGCCTTCCGGCCAAATCTTTTGAGACCTACCCAGGACTCCTCCCAGAAATAGGCAGGTCTTACTCTAAGGTAAAGTTATGTAGAAGATGGGGATGGGGTGATACAAACCACCCTCCATCATGGATTGGCTGCCTGCAAGGCAAATGCCCTACTGCTGTGCTATCTCTCTGGGTCCAATCCAATCCAAGAATTAAGTGGATTCTTAATAGGTTAGTTGAGTCTTTTCTGTTTCCATTAATTTTATTTCTCTTTGATGTATAGTACTTATTTTCATATATATATATATATTTTGTGATATAAAACAGACAATATATCTAAATATATAAAAAGGTACATATTTATATTAAAAAAGATAAATAATTTATATTTTTAAAAGAATTATATAAAAAAGATTATATATATATTAAACCTTGTTTCTTTTTTAGTTTTGTTTTTTTTTTAATTTTGGGTCAGCCTGGGTATGAGTGCTCAGGGGCTACTTCTGATTCTGTGCTCAAGAATGATCCCTGGAAGTGTTCATGAGGACCATGTGACGTCAGATAAGGTCAGATATGCACAGAGCAAGAAACTTACCTCCTAGCTTCCAGTCCCCTTTTCCATTTTCTTAATGTATTGTATCTTAAAGTTTATTTGCTTGCCACCAACCACCAGGATAGATGTTCTCTGAAGAAGAAGAGCACATGTTGCTCACTCTCATGCCCCCTATATCAACAATAATGACTTAAACTATATACCCAACAAATATTTATGGAGAAAAATGATAGGTACAATTTATTTGAGGCAGTGTTACAGCTCTTTCAGAATTTGTCCAGCAGTCCTTCTGGTTTCCACCGGAAGGCCCCAAGAAAAAGAAAAAGAAACAAAAACAAAAACAATTTATTTGAGGTAAGTTTCTTCGTGTTGTTGAATAGGACCACACACTACTTGAGACATTATACTGGAAAACATTTTCTAAAATTCAGATTATTTATTAATATTTTTATTTAATCACCATGGTTACAAACATGTTTGCAGTTGGGTTTCAGTCATTAAAAAATGTACATCCCCCTTCACCAGTGCAATCTTCCCACCCCCAATGATACCCATCTCATCTCAGATTTAACTGAGCAATGTATATTTTTTCTGGTAACCCTCAAGAGAACACATTTGTCAACAATCTGGAGTTCTTTTGTTTGTTTTGGTTTTTTAATGGTCATGGCTGTGGCAGTCGTATTTCTGGCACCTGGTGTGTACACCTTGGGGAGCTATGAAACAGTTTACAATGCAGGGAAGACACAACGTATTTTCCCATTAGAAATGGCAACAGCAGGGGCCGGACAGATAGCATGGAGGTAAGGCATTTGCCTTGCATGCAGAAGGCCAGCGGTTCGAATCCCGCCATTCCATATGGTCCCCTGAGCCTGCCAGGAGCGATTTCTGAGCGCAGAGTCAGGAATAGCCCTTGAGCGCTGCCGGGTGTGACCCCCAAACCATAAATGAATAAATAAATAAATAAATAAATAACTGAATAAATAAATGAAGGAAAGGAAAAAGAAAGGAAGAAAAGAAAGGCAAAAGAAAAGAAAGAAAAGAAGGAAAGGAAGGAAGGAAGGAAGGAAGGAAGAAAAGAAGGAAGGAAAGAAAGCAAGAAAGCGAGCAACAGTATCTCCCTCCTGGACCCACTGAGCCACGTCGTCGGTCCACGCTGCTTAGAACACTTTATTTCCTTGCCTTTTGCCTACTTTCTTTTAAGTTTTATTTTATTTAAACAATCGTGATCTACACAATGATATTTCCCTGCCTTTTGGAATTCAGAACCGAGCTGCAAGAAAAAGGAAGGCATCGCCCCTCTCCAGTCGCTCAGCATCACCAGCTGTCAAGCGCAGCCAGGCACAACCAGAAAAGAAAAGGATGCCTATACAGGGAATGGCATCCGCTCCTTCAGCTACGGAAGCCGCCCGGGGCCAAACCGGAAGCGGGACTCGGCGAGGCGTCCGTCTCCCTAGCAACGGAGGCGGGGCAAGTGGCGGCGGCCGCCTCCGAGCCCAGTGCGCCTGCGCGGAAGCGTCGCCCGCGACTCGGAGCTGGGCCGGCGTGGCCGAGGTGGCCGCGCCCGCCGCTGAGTGCGGGTCAAGCGGCGGCCGAGCTCGGCCGGGATGGCGCCGCCGCTCGCTCCCGGGCGGGGAGCCGGGGCTGCGGGCCGGGGCTGGTGCTGGTGCTGGTGGGCGCTGCTGGCGCTGCCGCTGGCACGGCCCGCGGGCGCGCTGATGGAAGGACTGTACTGCGGCCCGCGGGACTGCTACGAGGTGCTGGGCGTGAGCCGCACGGCCGACAAGGCGGAGATCGCGCGGGCCTACCGCCAGCTGGCCCGGCGCTACCACCCCGACCGCTACCGGGCCGAGCCGGGCGACGAGGGCCCCGGCGGGACGCCGCAGAGCGCCGAGGAGGCTTTCCTGCTCGTGGCCACCGCCTACGAGACGCTCAAGGTGAGCCTGTCGGGCGCGGCTGCACGGGCCGCGAGCATTCCGCCTGGCAGGCTGCAGCCGGGGGTCCCGAGCGAGAGCGAGCCCAGGGGCCAAGGTGGGCACCATCTCCTTGGGCCTGCTCCCCCTGGGACCCCCCTCTTTTGCTCACCCCCAAGCCCCTCCTGTTATTTTGCCCCCTCGTGTGAAGCTTTGGACACTGACACTTGGGGAAAGCATGTTAGAAGCATGTTGCGAGAAAGCAAGGTGGCTCGCAGTGGCAGTGGCAGGATCTGTCAGAAAAAGATAAGGCTGGGTTACGTGAGTGACAGTGTGAGCACGCCCCTTGGACGGGGCTGAAGCTTGATTTCTGGGCGTTCCTGATTGATTGTGACATTTAGCTGGGGCTTAAGGCTCTGAAGCTTACAATGAATCAATGGTTTTTTTTGACCCTTGGCGCCCACATGGCCCTGTAACCTTGGATCATGACTTCATATGGCCCCAAGTGCTTGTTTGTTCGTTAATATCGTGGTACCTCCTCCCAGGGTTATGATGGAGATTAAGTGACAAGTTTTAGGAGCCCCCCACCCCACACACAGAGGACGTGGAAGTGATATGTTTCATGGTTTGGGGGATCAAGATGTAGAAATTTCTGGTAGGAGACGTTTTGTGCTGATACATACTTATTTGACAGGTTTTGAATCCCAGGGATATAGGAGACTTGTTTTTGCCTTTTTTTTTTTTTTTTAATTCTAATCCTATATGCCGACTGCAAAATTCAAACATGTAAAAGATCACAAAGTATAAATCAGATTGGGTTAGATGTATGACATCTCCATGTGGAAAGCAACATTGGTTATAGTTGTATTTCCCACAAGCCTATTTTGTTTGAGCTTGTTTTGTTTAAACATACTCTTGCACTATAGGTCCTGTCCGCTTTTAACGGACTCCTCTGAGTGGGCATGCTATAAATTTAACAATGGATTATTTCTCCAGATTAACTTTCCAGAAATGAAAATACTGAGTCAAGGAGTGGAAGGTCCTTCCTGCATTTTAGGACAGTTTAGGTAACGTGAATTTTTAAAATGAGTGTACATAGAGCACTCATTGCTCACCGGCCATGGTGAGGTGGTGGTTTTGACTGACAGTTAACTCATATTGGCTTGGGGAGTTGGAAAGTGTTGTGGTCAAAGAACTTTTCCCATTTTTAGGATCAGGAGTAACTGGAGAAAAACTTTTAAAAAGGGGGTGGGCAAAGAACTTGATTACACGGGGCTATTCAGCATCTGAAACCCCAATCTGTTTTTCTGCAGTGGAAAAGTATAATGAACCAGACAAGTAGCCAGAAGGCCTGCTGATGGTCTTCTAAGGCCCCCTTGGTGGCACAGAAAGGAACACTGTATAGAGAACTTCCGGGGGTAGAGACAGCAGAAACATGGCAGCTGTTTCCTGTCTCATCCTGGGTTGTAGATGGGCAGGCCTGTGGTAAGAATCATAAGCATGTTAGTAAAATAAGTATCGAAAAATAGACAGTAGATATATTCTTGCTGAGAAGAACCCAAGACGCTAATATATTCTTGCATTTTCTTATGTGAAGAACAGACTGATCTGGCATATACACTAGAGGGTTCTTTCTTTTTTTGTTTTTTGTTTTGGGCCACACCCGGCGGTGCTCAGGGGTTACTCCTGGCTATCTGCTCAGAAATAGCTCTTGGCAGGCACGGGGGACCATATGGGACTCCGGGATTCGAACCAACCACCTTTGGTTCTGGATCAGCTTCTTGCAAGGCAAACAACTCTGCTATCTCTCTGGACCCTTAGAGGGTTCTTTCTAAAGGTTTCTATCTCTACACATTAGCATTGACTTTTCAGCAAATAAACTTGGTCTGCTCAAGAACTAGAAGCTTTTGGGCAATTAAGTATGCAGAAGAAAGTAACTCTGGTTCAACAGGTTTTGTGGTAGCAGTTGGCTTTAAACAGATTTAGCTTCCTAGCCCACCCAGTATGACTATAGGAGAATGAAAAATATTTTGTCAGAGAAAAAGGGTTATTGGAGTATGTATGTCCCTTGAAAATTAACTAGATGACCTCTGCGATTTTCATGTTAAACCTGGTGGAGATGACAGGTTCCAAGTGGCACATCTCCAGAAACATTATTTTGCTTACAAGGAATTTAATTTGTGGTGTGTGGAAAATGTTATGTGTAGCTATGTGACAGAGCATCTGCTTCCTTGCATGAGGCTCCAGGTTCATACATACTCGCCCCACCAACCATAAACATCCTGTTCCCCTGCCCTTCCAAAATCAACAGCAAACAAGTCTTAAATTGGATGGTCTGATATTACTTCTGTCACAGTGAAATTGTGAGGAGATTGTCAGAGAATATAATTTTTGTATATGCAGAGATTTAATGAGCGGAATATAGGCAGTCTCTGAAGGCCTTCCAGATTATTCCAAGAGGCAAGACGGATGCTACTGCTATTTGGTTTAGACTGTTTCTGGTAGGCTGGAATGAGAGCTTATGCAAGATAGGAGGTTCACATAGACTTAGCTAAGAGTCAGAGAGAATTATTTGAGAAGTTGATGAGTTCTAGTGGCTTTAGAATACAATCAGAGGAGCCTGTCTGGAATTCAACGTATCATGCACGAAGGCAGCTCTATGGACCGATATTTCATTTCTCTTTATTCTGTGCTACATCCTTGTATCTGTCTCCACAAAGAACAGTAAATTCTGTTAGAGGTGGCTTTATCCAGGACAGTTGTTTTAAACCTCTTGCATTATTGGCTGCCACTGTTGGATGACAATACCACAGTTCTAGTGTTGAAGAGATAGTACAACATAGGCTTGCTTGCCTTGCATCCTGACACAGTGACCCGAATTCCATTTCCAGCATTTCCTTTGGTCCCCCAAAGCATTCCCAGGAGTAATTCCTGAGTGCAGAGCACTGCAGGTATGTTCCAAAAACCAAAAACTAAAACCAATCAAATAAACAAATAACCTATAAAACTCCCCCCACAGTGCAAGACTGGTGGTTTCAACCCTTTTCTTTTATGGGGACTAAACATTTGGTCTGCAGAACTGTGGTTGAGAACTAATGTTGTACAAGGCAGCTAAAGAGGGAGTAGGAAAAGACCATGTCTTCTTTTGCAGCCAATTTTTCTGTAGCATGGAGGAAAATAGTTCTCCCTTGAAATCTGAAAATAATTAGTTGCAAAATTCACTGTAGTCAGGAGCCTCTCCCCCCACTATATTTTTGAATAACCTCTCTATTTTCTCTTATACTGGTTTGCTCAGTGTTTTTGATTTTTTTTTTTAATGTACCAGTGTCTGTAATATAAGAAGTCACAATCTATCTTCATTTAGCCTTACGGTCTGATGTTCCACCCAAACTTCCATGTTATTCATACATACATCACTGAAAGGGGGACTCAATTTGTGGAAGATACTGGGTTATGTCACTGAGGTTTATTTGGTCAAATAAATTTTATGTAACAAAATTATTAAAAAAATAAACACCATTGGTTAAGACATGGTGATATAGTCACACTTGGTATTGTTTATTTTAGCAACATAGATGCTTCCTGGGTATAGAGAAATATGGGATGGGAGTGGAGAGTAGTGGTTACCAGAAATGATGACAAGTTCGTAGGACCTTGTCAGATGATTTTACCAAATTATGCTTAGTTCATAATCTTAAATAATCTACACTTTCAGATCTCTTGGCAGAACTTCAAATAATTATGATTTTATACTGCTTTGCTCTTTTGCTTTCTAAATTACGAGTGAAAGAGTATTTGCAGCATCCAGCAACCTTGGGATTAAGGGAATTCCTGGACTCTGGGAGTTAAGCGAATACTTCCTCTGTCAACATTGGCTCTCAGAGGTGGGAAAAAATCTCGTCCCACTTCTCTATTTTTCTGTGGCTATAGCACTAGCACATTGTGTTAAAAATGCTGATAATAATAATTAATAATAATAATAATAATAACACTGAGCAAAAACTACTGCCCCCGATCATTTAGCTGTGGTCTTCAGTTTTTGTATGTCTGTCAGTTGTAAAATCACCCTATGCTCTTTATCTCCACCCTAGGTAAAAGAGTCTGAATCAGGGGTTGCACATGAAATAATCCAAACCAGGCGGGAGGTGAAACACGTGTAGTCTGGCAATCTTCTGCGGATCTCCCCTCAGCTGCCTGCCAGAACTGCTGTTTTTTATTGAGTACAGAGACCACCCTTGGGTGGGTCAGTAAGGACAGATAGCTCAAACTATCATAAGCCCAGTCCCACCCAGGTTCACAAGTAAGACAATCTATTTTTGGGGTAAATCTAAGTTGTAAATAAACATTCAAAGAACCAGCAATGATCTTTGTTTTAGGTAAAATAAGGTGTAATCTAACAATCAATGGTACCAAGCACTGTGTCTGGCACATGAGATAATGAATTTTAAATACTTGTATTTAACTTTTATCTAGAGAGTGATTTCAGAGAGAATGGACAGAGAGAATGACGTGGAAGTCAATTTCAGGTGTTTCAACATTGTTACCTGAAATCTTCTGTCATTTTACCCCCACCATTAATTTAGCTTTCAAGTGGCAGATAGAGTGAATGGCTATGAATAAAATATTAATGCAACAGAGGAAAAAAAAACTACACTTGTGTTTTTAGAGAAAGTGTGTTCCAAAGGATTTTAACTTAGAACATCAGTCAATTCTTTTTTTTTTTTTTTTTTTTTTTTTGTTTTTCGGCCACACCCGTTTGATGCTCAGGGATTACTCCTGGCTAAGCGCTCCGAAATCGCCCCTGGCTTTGGGGGACATATGGGACGCCTGGGGATTGAACCACAGTCCTTCCTTGGCTACCGCTTGCAAGGCAGACACCTTACCTCTAGCGCCACCTCACCAGCCCCAACATCAGTCAATTCTAATATGTAGGTATTGGATGGAATCAATGAAATTGAAGAGATGGCATAGAAAATAAGCAGATGAGAATAGATGGAAAGGATGCATTTAAGGAAAACTATTACCAGGAGGCATAGGAAAGCAGAGTTGGGCAGTATTTTGCAAGACTACGAAAGAAGAATATTGAAGAGGTCTTGGCATAAGTTATGTAAGTTGAAGAAGTTACAGAATGGGTCCGGAGCGGTGGCACTTGCCGGGTGCTAGCCCAGGATGGACCACGGTTCGATTCCCGGCATCCCCTTATGATCCCCCAAGCCAGGAGCAATTTCTTGAGCACATAGCCAGGAGTAACCCCTGAAGGTCACTGGGTTTGGGCCCGCCAAAAAAAACAAAAGAAATTACCAGACTTTTTGCCATAGCCATATCTTAGCAAGGAAGTGTCAAGAGAACACTTCGGTTTTTACCAGTTTGATTGATGTATCAGGAATGGAATACTTATGAAGACTTTACCACAGAGGATCCTGAACACCTTGCCCTGTTGTTTACCTTCCTGGTTTTTTGTTCTTTTGTACCTGTTCTCCCTTCATTCTTTGTCTTATCAGTACTGACTAGAGTGCTGTGGGTGGACCAAAACAATGCGAATAGCACAGTTCCTTGCCTCTAAGCTTTTAATATAACAAGTAGACTGATACTCATTGTTCGGTGATTATTTATTTAAACTGTTTAAAGATACGTGTTAGATTATGTTGCAGTACTGAGAGGACTCACATATATTCTTGGGGATTAGAGAATATACTCTTTGATTCGATTTATAACAATGTCATTGAGGTTAACAGGACTGGACATTTCTAGAGGAGGGAGAAGGGAAAACTTACCATCAAAACTAGAATGCCCATCTTTGTGCCAGACTTGTTCTGTAATGAGATACAGTTTGGAGAGGTATTTTAGAAATGAGTATTTCTTTACTAGGATCACTTTTTTTTGGGGGGGGGAGTGTGGGTTGGTTGTTTGGGGGCCATATCTGGTAGTTCTCAAGAGTTATGCTTGAATTTTTACTCAGGAATCACTCCTGCTAGTGTAGAGCATGCACCTTACCCACTGTACTATCTCTGATCCCTTCGAGATCCCTTTTAATTACTCTTACGAGCTTTTCTTAGGTGCAGATAAAATAAAAACTTAGTTACATGGGGTTTGGGGCATCTTGATGATGTTTAAACAAGGTCAGTCTCGGATCAGTTGCTTGCAAATTATATAAGTACTGTACATGCAACTGCTGTACTGTTGCTTATGCCCAATTCTTTTTTTTTCTTCTTGTAAATGGTTTTATTCACTTGAAAGAATCATGCAGCAATCCATAAATATTGCATCCTTGATGTCCCCCAGTCGTAGTCCAGGGATGTGAGGGGGACACGCTCGCATTGCACCTCGCATACACCATCCCATACGGCCATCACATACGGCCATCCCAGGGAGCCGCTTTGTGTGTGGATCTGTGCCACGGGTGTGTGTGCCCTTGTGGGTGGTGGCACGGTGGGGGTGGGACTGAGAGCCAAGGGAGCCCCTTCAGACCTGGGTGAGTTCCTGGGGACAGATAGGCTTTATCTGTCAGTTTGTTCCAAATAGGGGGCTGATTTTGGATAGCCCATTGGGGTTAGTCTGCTAAGACCTAAGGAACACAGGGAGAGTAGGGAGATGCCCAATTCTTATTATAATATTTGGGGGAGAAATTCAACTCTGCTTATTTATATTAGTTTTCCTTTTCTATTATTGGTCCAGATTTTAGTCATTTGTTGGGTAGTCAGAAAAGTAATATAGATGATAAAATAATGAAAGATAAGTGGTATATAAATATTAATTCATTATACTTATTATTTATATATGTAAATAATATATAAATAAATAAAGATAAATGCTGTTTTAGTCATGAATTATAAGAAACAGCCCAAATTCAGTAAACATGCATACCAGAAATGACAGATCATTTTTATACCACATCCCCAGAAATCTCGTAGTTCTGAAGTTCTTGTCTGGGTTTAGTGGGAAAGCTAACATATGACATACTCAGCAGTGATTTTTCTAATATCCCAGAAGGTGTGGGGTAGCTTATGTGCCTATGTATTTGCTGTTTTTTGCTGAGAATTCTGTTGTTTACTTTCCCGATCCCTTCATTTCAACTCTTAGCCCCTACTTATGGCCAAGGGTGATTACGGTATGCATTGAAACCCAGGCTGTGATTAACCAGAAACACGATGTCATCAGCATCTAATTGAGCTTTTGATCAGCACAGAAATTATTGAGCTTATGTAATTCTAAGCCAGAAACTGAGTGCTTGACATTTGGATTCTAGCCATGTTGGCCATTTCTCTTGGTAAAACAGAACATTTGGAGGATTTTCATGGCTCTAAAACCCTATTGCATTTTTCTCAATTTTAGAGAACCCTACTACTTTTAGATTAGGAATTTGTGAGATTCATGATAAGGAAACACTTTGCAGAGTTGGAAAGTTCTTTGAGATTAAATGATGAACCACCATTTCAGACATGCTTAGGAATTGAACTTTATGAAATGAAAAGTTAATAGGGGTTTCTTAAGTGGAGAAATAGAATTAAAAATATTTTTGGAGGCTGGAGAGATAGCATGGAGGTAAGGCATTTGCCTTGCCTAAAGAAGGACGTTGGTTCGAATCCCTGCATCCCATATGGTCCCCCGTGACTGCCAGGGGCGATTTCTGAGTGTAGAGGAGTAGCCCCTGAGCGCTGCTGGGTGTGACCCCCCCAAAAAATTTTTTTTTTGTTTTTTTTTTGGGTCATACCCACCAGTAAGCTAGGCGTTACTCTTGGACTCTGTACTCAGGTTCACTCCTGGCAGGTTCAGGGGACAACATGGGGTGCTCTGGATACAACGTGGATTGGCTGCATGCAAGGCAAGCTTTCTGCCCACTGAGATAGCATTTTAAAAGTTTATTTCAGAAAAAAAAAATTCTGGGATGTTATTGAAAATGGGTTGGGGGAGGCAAAAAGTTTCTCTTTGACTGACTTAGTTTTATTTTCACCTTCCGGGTTCCAGAATCTTCTGGAACTCTTCTGGAACAGACTCTTCATTTCTCACTACCCTTTGTAAACTTTATAAACAAGGAACAGGGCCCTCCCATAATGCTAGACTGAAACCCAGCTATGGGAGCCCTGAAAAGTTTGGTGCTAGGGATCAGCAACTATGTAGTTTGGGAATTCAGGACTGTTCAGTGCTTGAGTGACGTTCTTCAGGCCACCAGGGCCTATGTAGTGACAGGGTGTTGAAACTTGAAGTCTCTGTCGGCAAAGAGGGCACTACAGCTTTTTTAAGTGCCTCTCCCAACCTTTTGAGACTTGATGTTGTGGACAATATAATTCTTTTTTTGTTTGTTTGTTTTTGTTTTTGGACCACACCCGGCGGTGCTCAGGGGTTATTCCTGGCTGTCTGCTCAGAAATAGCTCCTGACAGGGCACGGGGGACTATATGGGACACCGGGATTCGAACCAACCACCTTTGGTCCTGGATTGGCTGCTTGCAAGGCAAACGCTGCTGTGCTATCTCTCCGGGCCCACCGACAATATAATTCTTAAGTTGTTCTCCTTTGATGTCATTCTCTCCCATTTTTTCATTTCTTCTAGTCATTTAATGATTTTTGGGTTCTTTGGTGTATGTGGGGAGTCATCCCAGCATTGCCCAGGTTACTTTCAGTGCCAAAGCCAGGAAACTTGGTCCTTCCACTGTAAAACATGTGCCCTTTGAACTTCTTTGAATCCTTTGAACTATCTCCTTTGGCCCTGTTTGTTGTTTGTTTGTTTGTTTGTTTTGGTACTGGTGTCAAACGAAAGACTTCACACCAGTGAGAGTCCTGTATTCTGCCACAGCCCTGTAGCCATCTCTCTCTCATTCTTACCACCTTCTGTTTCTGTCTGTCTGCATTTTAGATATTGACTTTAAAGTTCATCCCTTGAGTCCTCTTCTTTTCTCTGGGGTAAGCACTTCTTGATTTCAGTCACTACCTTTTCATTGATACCTCTAAAATCTGAATGCTCTCTGGTTCACTAGCTTCTTACCCCTGTCACACAGGTACTCAGAATTAAACATGTGGGACCCAATCTTGTTTTTGGTAAACAATAAGCTTTAAAAGAGGATTAATCAGACGTATGTCTCCTGGACTGATGTGTTGTTACTGTGTAGACGTGTGCGGCTGGCTTGCGCATATGGTGCCCAAGCACTTGTCATCCGCACCTCCTCTCTTGAGATGTGCACTTTCCTACTTACATGTTGGGTACTGGGGCTCCCTCTCTGCCATTGGAGAAAGGAGCCTTTCTTGGTACTTTCTTTCTTTCTTATTCTCCTACCTGTCCTTAGAATAAAGCCTGAAAGAGGGGAAGGAGAGGAGGGAGGGAGAGGGAAGGGGAGAGAGAGAGAGAGAGAGAGAGAGAGAGAGAGAGAGAGAGAGAGGAGAGATGGAGGGAGGAGGGAGGGAGGGAGGGAGAGGAAGAAGGAGAGAGAGGGGAGAGAGAGAGGAGAGAAGGAAGAAGGGAGGGAGGGAGAGGGAGAGGAAGAAGGAGGAGGGAGGGAGAGAGAGAAGAGAGGATGAGAGAGAGAGAGAGATGGAGGGAAGGAGGGAGGGAGGGAGAGAGAGAGAGAGGAGAGAGAGAGGAGAGAAGGAGGAAGGGAGGGAGGGAGAGGGAGAGGAAGAAGGAGGGAGGGAGGGAGAGAGAGAGAGAGGGGAGAGAGAGAGAGAGAGAGAGGAGAGAGAGAGAGAGAGAGAGAGGAGAGATGGAGGGAGGGAGGGAGGGAGGGAGGGAGGGAGAGGAAGAAGGAGAAGAGAGAGGGGATGAGAGGAGAGGAGAGAAGGAAGAAGGGAGGGAGAGGGAGAGGAAGAAGGAGGGAGGGAGGAAGAGAGAGAGAGAGGAGAGAAGAGAGAGAGGAGAGATGGAGGGAAGGAGGGAGGGAGGGAGAGGAAAGAAGGAGAGAGGGGAGAGAGAGAGGAGAGAAGGAGGAAGGGAGGGAGGGAGAGGGAGAGGAAGAAGGAGGGAGGGAGGAGAGAGAGAGAGAGAGAGGGAGAGAGGAGAGAGAGAGAGAGAGAGATGAGATGAGAGAGAGAGAGGAGAGAGAGAGAGAGATGAGAGGAGAGAGAGAGAGAGAGAGCTCTGCTAAGCAGTGAGCCCTGGTTTTGGGAAGGGGATTGAACTGGGTTCTGCTTCAGGAAAGACAAATTGCCTTACCTCTCTGTGTGTCCCAGCCAAGTTCAAATAGTTTTGTCTTTTTGATAAATAAAAACACATCTCTCCTATGATCAAATTATCCCCTCAAACTTCAGGGATTGAAAATATACCCCAGTGGGGGCCGGGCGGGTGGCACTAAGGTAAGGTGCCTGCCTTGCCAGCGCTAGCCTTGGACGGACCGCCGGTTCGATCCCCCGGTGTCCCCATATGGTCCCCCAAGCAGGAGCGACTTCTGAGCGCATAGCCAGGAGTAACCCCTGAGCGTTACCTGGGTATGGCCAAAAACCAAAAAACAAAAAAACAAAACAGAAAATATACCCAGTGGATTTTTTTTCCCATTTCAAAAATCCTCTGCATCTTCTCTAAACTTGTTCTCTCACTCTGTCTTGATGGTAAGAAACTTTGGCACCCATTAACCCTTTTTTTTTGGGTCATACCTGGTGACATTCAGGGTTACTCCTGACTATGCACTCAGAAATCACTCCTGAGTTGGGGAATCATATGGGACGCCAGGGATAGAACCTAGATCTGTCCTGGGTCAGCCTTGAAATGCCCTACCGCTGTGCTATTGCTCCGGCCTCCCACATTAACTTTTTAAATTAATTTTAGGCAACTTACAACCTCTAAAGTTTTAACTGAAAACACAAGAGCAGAATGTATTTTCCACACACATTAAAATTTGAAATAACTTAGAAGTGTTCAGGATATACCTTGGAAATTAGAGATGGAAAATTGTGTGAGAGTATAGGTATCTAATGATAGAGTAATGTTGAACAGATGATAGGGATATATATATATATCACCTATTTATATTAGGGTATATGTGATAAGTATAATGCTTGTTGCCTAAAGGTGAATAAGTGAAAGATCGTTACAAATTCATGTATGATCATGTTATGGGCGTAAGATGAATAGGGTATACTCTATGTGTCTCAGTGATACGATATAATGTATACAGGGGATATTGCACAAAGTATGTGTGTAGCTAATATAAATTATATTATATGGTGAACTAGTGATAAAGAATAGTGTTACAGGTAACAGTGTATAGGTAGGGAGTGTTTAGTATAAACCGGTATATATAGGTATATAGTATATAGGTATCTAGGTGAACAGTGATAGGGTGTAGTGTATCAATTATTATAGAGTAAAACAGGTTATTGTCAGTTAATGCATAGAACTGAGAAGAGAATATACTTGGTTTTAGTCTCTGATGGGCACAAACTAGGAAAGAAAACAAAGGTGAAAGAAGTTTTTTTTTTTCTTTTTAGTAGAATGTAATGGCCTGAAGAAAACCTCAGGGAACATACATATATAGATGTACATACATACATACATATATATATATTTGTATATGTGTATATATATGCTTCACCCAGCAATGCTCCGAGGTTACTCCTGGCTTTGTAGTCAGGAATCACTTTTGGTGGTGCTTGGGGAACCATCTAAGATGTCAGGAAACAAACCTGGGTGAGCCACATGGAAGGCAGGTGCCCTACCCCACTGTATTATCTATACCATTTTAAGAGACTTTTTTTTTTTGGTTTTTGGGCCACACCCGGCAGTGCTCAGGGGTTACTCCTAGCTGTCTGCTCAGAAATAGCTCCTGGCAGGCACGGGGGACCATATGGGACACCGGGATTCGAACCAACCACCTTTGGTCCTGGATTGGCTGCTTGCAAGGCAAAACTCCGCTGTGCTATCTCTCCAGGCTCGAGAACACATTTTAAAAAAACATATATGCCTCTTTTAAATATAAGATTAATACATAGTTTTGAGAATGACCAAAAATAACACTTTTCATGTATCAATGTTTTTCTGGCTTTTTACCATTCTAAATGGTTTCTGCCATATCTGTAATAGAAATTTCTCATGTAACAGCTCTAGGATCAACCAGTGTATTATGATTTATGTCATGAGATCAAACCACTCGTTATTTCAAGGCAAGAACGTGGTCTTTTGGTCCTTGGGAGGGGGCGGTGATCCATTTCCTAAGAGGAGAAAGGGTTCCATGCTTTCTTTGCTTGTGGGTTTCCTCTTGTTCACTTTTGATCTAGATATTGGTGGTTATGTTCCAGTCCTCCTGCACATGCCCGAGAGGATTGGGAATGGAATGGATTCCAGCAGAAGCACCAGTTTTTTCCCGTAGAGATTAGAAACAAGGAGATTATTGCCCTGCTTGCCAAGGTTCAGGGCAGAGAGGAGGAAGAAACGAGTATAAAGGTTATGGTTTTGGAAGAAGTTGGAATCTCCTGACCTTGGGACCTTAAGATCCACAAAATTGCTGAAAGAAAAAGTACTCCCCTTATTGAAAGGTAAGACATTAAACTGTTTTAAGGTTTAAGCCATGTCAGCCACTTCAGTCTATTTTTGTAAGCTCTGAACCCAAGTAATGTTCCTGTTGAGCCACGGTTTCTGTGACATAATCACCCATCCAGTCTTTCTGCTGAGTGGAAACCTGTGTGGCTGGAGAGCTGTTTAGAAAGAGACATTGTTTTTCAGTTGATAGGACATTTGGGGGTGTGGAAGGAAAATGTCAGGCACAATTTAGGCCTTGGATAGATGGAGATCAAGTCACTGCATATGCCTTCTAGAAATTCTCACTCTAGAATTTCTAGGAAAAGAAGAAAACTTAGGCCAGAAGTATAGTACAGAGGGTAGAGCACCCACCTTGCTTGAGGCTGACCTAGGTTCAATCCCTGACATCCCATATGGTCAGCTGGGCCTGCTAGGAGTAACCCTTGAGCATTGCCAGATGTGGCCCAAAAACAAACAAGCTATGATTCCAGTGTGACAAGAGCTATAATAAATTGTAAGAAATAGAAGAATGGGCTAATTGTTGAAGGCCGAAGCCTTTATATCCTAAAGGATTAATAGGAGCTCATAAAGTAGCTCCTATTTATTGGAAATAGGGATGGACATTTTTTATTAATATCTTTATTTAAACACCTTGATTACAAATATGATTATAGTTGGGTTTCAGTCATGTAAAAAACCACCACCCTTCACCAGTGCAACATTCCCATCACCAATAAGGGATAGACATTTTGAGTGAGAAATGATGTGTCTAAGATAGAAATCTGAAGGAACAGGTGCTATTAGGAGAACATACCAAACTCCAGAAATTGCTATTTGAAAATGTTTGCTTTGGGCAAAGGAAGGTGGTTAAGTTTGTGGAGAACAGGAAAATTTAATTCACATTCTGAGAAATTGGGAAGCATTGGTGATAAAACATGAAAGAGGGGAGCCCAGGCTGGAGTGAGAGCACAGCAGGTAGGACTAGGGCACTTGCCCTGCATGCCTGGATTAGATCTCCGGCATCCCTTGTTAGTCCCCTGAGCACTGTCAGGAGAGATTCCTGATTGCAAAGCCAGGAGTAACCTCTGAGTATCATGGGGAGTGGGGCAACTCAGAGTCAAAAGTTCTGCATGGCAAGTGTGAGGCCATGGGTTTAATCCATAACATCGCCCCACAAGTGCTTACTTTGATCCAATGTGACCCCCTGCCTCTCAATAAGTCACTATCACAAAAACGGTTGACAGGGAAACTGGAGCGAGTACAGAGGTAGGGTGCTTCCTCTGTACACACCCAACCCAATTCTCATCTCTAGCATCCCACATGGTCCCTCAAGTTCCACACAAGTGATCACCAAGCTCAGAGCCAGGAGTAAATCCTGAGCACAGTTAGGTGTGCCCCCCAAAAAACGTGGGGGTGCTTAGCAGAGAGGGGACTAAAGTAAAGGGAAAAAACTCGAACCTTAGTTCTTAATGAAGAGAAGAACAAATAAACACATTCTGTATCATTCAGAATATAACTGTTACTCTCTAATGGAGTCTTAAGCTCTCTCTCTTTTTTTTTTTTGGTGCTAATATTCTGAGTATCTTTATGATCTCCCCCCCCCATCTTTATGTTCTTAACTAGGTTAATTCTAGTTAATTCTTAACTAGTTTGATTCTGCACATTGTATAGGTCACTAATGCTCACCTTCAATTCTTGCTTTCTGAAAAACAAATGTTTTTTTTTTTTTTTTTGCATGCTCAACCTAAAGATTCTGTTCTTTTTTTCTTTTTTTTTGGTTTTTGGGCCACACCCGGTAACGCTCAAGGGGTTACTCCTGGCCTATGTGCTCAGAAGTCGCTCCTGGCTTGGGGGACCATATGGGACACCGGGGGATCGAACCGCGGTCCGTCCAAGGCTAGCGCAGGCAAGGCAGGCACCTTACCTCTTGCGCCACCGCCCGGCCCCAAGATTCTGTTCTTGATTATCTGGAAGAAAGCTGTGTGGAGGAGCAGAGATTCTGACTGAGGAAAGGTTCTGTCTAGGAGGGAGCTCAGTGAACTTCTTTCCTTGACCCAAATAGGGTTCTATATTTTTGGTCACTCCAAAGAAAAAAACTTATGAAATATCAGACTTGAACCTGAACCCATTTTCTGGACTGAGATTAGCCCGGCAACACCCTAGAGATCCCATTTCCAGCCCATCCTGGCTCTGGTGGCAGTATTGAGGCCAGACATAAGTTCTGGTGTGGGTTTACCTTGTGCTGGAGTCTTGGTCTAGGAAGCCTTTGAGATCTGTGTGAAAGGCTTGAAGAGGAATGCTTGTATGTTTGTGGATTCAATAAGATAAACACGAGAATAGTGGAAGAGATGGGTAAACCACTGAATGGTTGGTGCCTTTAGAGCGTGTCAGATTTCAGTGACACTTCAAGATCTTGGAGTATACTTGCACACTTGCAGTATACTGGGCACAGCACAATTTTACCAGGCAAAAGGTGCCATGGAGAAGATAGAGCTCCGATGCTGGGTGTTGTGGGAACCTGATCTCAGCTTGGCACTCTCAAAACTGTGTCTAGCTGGATCAAGAAGAACGTGTTTGAAAAAATTTCAAGATTGGAGAGACTGAGTTAGTCAGAGATTTTCAGATCCCAAATCCAAAGCTGAGCAGTTGATAAAAAAAAAAAAAAATCCTCCTCCCCCAAAATAGGAGAATGGAAAAATATTCCCAGATTTATAATTTAGACATTATAGAAGTTTTTCAACATAAGATGATTCAAGAAACTTAATCCGTGAGTCGTTTACATGGGCTACGGAAGTTTTATCCTCTGTAGCTTCAGAGGTCTGTCATATGATGATGGTTACAGAAGAAATAATGGTTGATTTCAAACAAAAAGTGTTCTGTTTTGATAGATGAGAACATCTAAAAAGGGTTTTGGAAAATCATAACCTGAGTTCAATTTTCCGAGTTGTATTTAAGTCTTACAGACAGTTCTCACGTTGGGGTTCAGGTAGTGCTGTGGAACTGACTTTTAATAGACACTGGATGTTAGTTTGTCTAGTTTCAAGTTTTTATCAAAGGTTGAAAAAAGAGTTTGAGTATAATTTAGGGGCCGGAGAGATAGCACAGCAGTAGGGTGTGTTTGTCTTGCCTGCAGCCAATCCAGGACAGATGGTGGTTTGAATCCAGCATTCCATATGGTCCCCTGTGACTGCCAGGAGTGATTTCTGAGCGCAGAGCAGGAGTAACCCTGAGCTCTGCCAGGTGAGTGCTGCTGGGTGTGACCCAAAACCAAAACAAACAGAAAAAGAGTTTGTGAGAGAAACAGAATTGTCACTGAGAGTGTTATCTTTCTTAAGAGTTTTAACACAAAAATACACAGTGATTTTCCTGGGTATAAGATAGATTTCATTATTTGAAAAACTAGTTCTTTTAAAAGCTAAAAAAACTGAGTATTCCAGGACTCAGGAGAAAGCCTAAAACTGACTTCAGATCATCTATTTACAGTGGCAAAGGTAAAGATTTTGGGGGTGTTTGGCCTATGAATCTGTAACTTAATTAATATTGAGTAATTTATTCTTGGCTAAGAAAGGTTTTTGGGGGCCAGAGAGATAGCGTGGAGGTAAGGCATTTACCTTTCATGCAGAAGGACAGGGCTTCGAATCCTGGCATCCCATATGGTCCCCCTGAGCCTGCCAGGAGCAATTTCTGAGCATAGAGCAGGAGTAACCTCTGAGCGCCTGCCGGGTTGTGACCCCCCTCCAAAAAAAAAAAAAAAGAAAGAAAGATTTTTGATTTTCTCATGATTTCTGTTACATTCACAGATGTATTAAGAAATGTGGTAGAGGGGCCGGAGAGATAGCATGGAGGTAAGGCATTTGCCTTTCATGCAGGAGGTCATCGGTTGGAATCCCATATGGTCCCCCGTGCCTGCCAGGAGCAATTTCTGAGCCTGGAGCCAGGAATAACCCCTGAGCACTGCCGGGTGTGACCCAAAAACCACAAAAAAAAAAAATAAATAAAATAAAAAAAATAAAAGAATGTGATAGAGGCTGGAACAATGGCATAGGGCACTGTCTTGCATGCAAGCCAACTCGGGTTCAATCCCTGGCACCCCAGATGGTCCCCCCGAGCACCACCAAGAGTAAGCCCCGAGTATTGTTGGATATGGCCCTTCTCCTCTTCCTTGCAAAAGAAATGTGTTGGTTGTGAACATCAGAGTGATTCTTCAGTGTTCTAATTTTTTTAAGTGCTTGCATGATAAGGAGTACATGTTGTTACCTCATTTTTGAACTGGGAGATGACAGTGTTTTAAAAGTAGATTATTAGATAATTGTTACATGCTTTTGCCTGATGAATGGTCAGTCGATACTGTAGACAATCCTGTAACAACAGCAGGGCAGGAATTAATCGCTCTGTAACACTGCCTGCTGCACACAGCTTGACTTGCACCCTTATTCCGCAGCTGTGGCTGATTGCATCTTCGAGATGAGCATCATTTACACTTCTACAGTCACAAACTGGCCTCATCTACTCTTTTGTGGTCTTAATCTTTGCTTTCAACAAAAATTTTTCTATACAGCTGAAAAAATGATTCTGAATTATATAGCAGAAAGAAACTTCACTTTCTCATAACCATTCTTTCCTTCTCCCTCCATCCCCCAACCTATTTTTTTATCTTCCTATCAGCACTCTCCAGAGGTGGTGTCAACATGCTTCTTAAGACAATCTCCTTGTTAAGCCAAAGCACTGATCAAAGAGACATGATTAATGGTTGTTAAAGTTTTTTTTTTTCCGGAGGGCTAGCAGTATTCCAGTAGTTTGGAGAAGTATTTTTTGTGGTGCTTAATACCTCCTACTAACAATTCTGGGTGCTGTTGAGGAATCAAGAGCTTTTTATTAAAAAAATATATATATATATATATATATATATATATATATATATATTTTTTTTTTTTCCTTCCCCACAGTTCTTTGACTTGGATTGCTCATGTATGATTATAAAAAAAATCTTAAGCCTGACTTAACAAATTGTAGAGCTAGGTCGTTTTGTGAAATGTTTTATGCAGTCGGATGTCTTTTGCAGGATGAAGATACACGGCGTGATTATGACTACATGCTGGATCACCCGGAAGAATACTTTCGACATTACTACCACTACTACAGCTGGCGCTTGGCCCCCAAGGTGGACGTCAGCGTGGTGATTGTGATCAGCGTGTGTGCCATATCCTTGTTTCAGGTACGGCTTGCTGGAACCGCTGGCAGCCACCAGGCAAGAAGACTGAGAGTTTTTTTTTTCCTTTGGTTTTTGGGTCACACCTGGCAGCATTCAGGGGTTACTCCTGTCTCTGTGCTCAGAAATCGCTCCTGGTAGGCTTGGGGGACTATCTACTGGGATTCGAACCACTGTCTATCCTGAATTTGTTGCATGCGAGGCAAATACCCTACTGCTGTGCTATCTCTCTGCCCCTTGGCTTTAGGTATCTTACAATAGAGACAGATTTAATTCAGCTTGATGGTAAAAAATGGAATTTTCTCTGTGGATATGCTGAATCCAAGAAATCGATGCTGAATGTCATTATATAGCTATCAGTATCTCCCCGAACAGGAGTCCCAGGGAGATAGATAGCTTGGGTAGTACTGGTGATGTCTTGGGTTTTTATAGCCCCCCCCCTTTTTTTTTTTTTTGGTTTTTGGGTCACACCCAGCAACACTCAGGGGTTACTTCTGGCTCTGCGCTCAGAAATTGCTCTTGGCAGGCATGGGGGACGATATGAAATGCTGGGATTTGAACCACTATCTGTCCTGGATTGACTGTGTGCAAGGCAAACGCCCTACCGTTGTGCTATCTCTCCGGCTTTTTTGATTTGGTTTTGGAGTCACGGTTCAGTTGTGTTCAGGGCTTACTTCTGGCTTCTGCACTCAAGGATCACTCCTGGAGGGCTCAAGGGACCAACCATATGAGATTCTGGGTGTTGCATTAATTATTAAGTATTGAGTCCTAGTGTGGTTGGTGGAATGGACGGATGGTGAAGCCTTTCCCAACCTGGTCCAGCTTTTGCAGCCCCTTCAGCCTGCAAGTCATAGATATCAGGGTGACGGCGGAAGAAATGATCCACAGCAGTCAAATGAAGTTTCAAGAGTCATCCAGCTTTATTACAAGGCTCTAACCGCCATGTACATATTCCTCACATGGCCCTCTAAGCTAACCAGCCTCTCTGCACCAAATCTGTGTCTTTTCTCTATCTGTTGCATCTTCCTTGCTGACTCTCTCCCTCAACCCCTCCCCTTAGGCCACTCTTAATTAACCACAGACCCCTCCAGCTGTGGGAGGTCTCCCTTCTCCCAGTGAGATAGGCTGGAAATTGGGGGAGGGAATAACACTGGGGAATCAAACCCAGGTGGGATGTGTGTGTATTATTTGATGTATTATCTTTCTGCCTTCCCTTTTTTTCTTTTTAAATAGGTAGTATTTATTGAAGCATTTTAGTAAAATATTTTATGTCCCTTTATAGTGATAAAGAGCCAATAAAATAATTGTGCATAATAGAAGAGGCTCCACTTGCCCTACCAGGGGTCCTCAAACTTTTTAAACAGGGGGCCAGCTCACTGTCCCTTAGACCATTGGAGGGTCTAACTATAGTAAAAACAAAACTTATGAACGAATTCTTATGCACACTGCATATATCTTATTTTGCAATGAAGAAACAAAACAGATACAAATACAGTATGTGGCCCGCGGGCCATAGTTTGAGGAAGCAAAAGAGTCTGAAGCAAGGGTGCTGCAAGGATTAAAACAAGACAGATTTAAGGGGCCAAAGCGATAGCACAGCTGTAGGGCTTTTGCCTTGCATGTGGCCAATCTGAGATGTCCTAGGTTTGATTCCAGGCATCCCAAATGGTCCCCTGAGCCTGCCAGAGTAATTTCTGAGCACAGAGCCAGGAGTAACACCTGAGTGCTGCCTGGTGTGGCCCGCAAAACAAAACACAACAACGAAGACAGATTTTTTTTTTTTTTTTTGGTTTTTGGGCCACACCCATTTGACGCTCAGGGGTTACTCCTGAGCTATGCGCTCAGAAATCGCCCCTGGCTTGGGGGGACCATATGGGACGCCGGGGGATCGAACCATGGTCCAGTTCGTCTTACTCTAGCGCTTGCAAGGCAGACACCTTACCTCTAGCGCCACCTTCCCGGCCCCACGAAGACAGATTTAAGGGAGTAAAGCCAGGGTGTTTTCAGCCTCAGGAATGAGCCCAAACTGTCCTCCTTATCTGGGGGATGCAGAGGTAGTTATCAGACAGACAGAAGTTATCCATCTAATACTAATCAAGCCTGGGTATCCTAGGTCTTTACATCTCAAGGGAAGTGGAAGCTAGGTCAAAGTCTCTGTTTTGGGGAAATCTAAGTGTGTGCTCTTGTGTGTTTAGCTACATACATACTTATAAAACTATTTTTATATATAAAGAGATTTATTATAATGAATTGACTCACAAGATTCAAAAGGTTTGTCAGAC
This sequence comes from Suncus etruscus, assembly GCF_024139225.1. Lineage (NCBI taxonomy): Eukaryota > Metazoa > Chordata > Mammalia > Eulipotyphla > Soricidae > Suncus > Suncus etruscus. Next base: position 83,978,812 of record NC_064848.1, read on the forward strand.
CAATCTGTAAAGAGTGAACAGGCAGGCTGGTGACCCAAGGAAGAGCCCTTACTCTGGTTTGATAACCGGCAAGCTGGAGACAAAGGAGAGCTTATGGGACAGCAGATGATTGTGTGCTGTGGAGTTCTCTCACTGTGGGATTGAGTCTTTTTTTCCCAGTTGTCTGGTGAGATGATAACCCCCTGTATCTCTCCCCAGCTCTGCTACATTTGGCCCTGGTGAACCCTGGACACCACTGGAAGTGAGAGCCCCAGGCTGTCACTCCAGCCATTGGTATAATCCCTTTTTTGGTTGTTTTTTGTTTGTTTTTGGGCCATACCCAGAGGCACACAAGTATTACTCCTCACTCTGAGTTCAAAAATTCTCCTGCCTGACTGGAGGGACCAAATGGGATGTCAGGCATCAAACCTGGTTCAGTTCTGTGCAAGGAAAATGCTCTACCTGCTATACTATCACTCTGGCCTATTATAATCCCTATTTAATAAACCCAGGGGCCAGCAAGATTGCTCACAGGGCTGGAACACTCATAGGGGCCAAGGAGATTGCTCACAATGCTGGAATACACATAGAGACCCCAGGTTCCATCCTGGCACTACAAGGCCTCCCCAGGCACTGCCCCACAGAGCAGTGCCACATCACTGGCTGAGCACTGAGCTGCCCAACTGGCACATCTAGGCTAAGTAGTGCCATAGTGGCTCCTGTGCGCCTCGGGGGGGAAATACAAACCCTAAATAGCTTTTTTTTCTCATTTTCCCTACAAAGTAATTTCGATACAGTAGCCAGAGTGAATGTTAACCATATCATATGTTACTTTTATAGTGCTTTTCATTGATTTCCCATTAAACTTGGGACCCATCTGAAATAAATACTCCAAGTCTTGGCACCTGTCCAGCAAATTTCAGTTTGTCATCTTCTCTAGCTTACTTTCAGAAAGGAGATTTAACTTTAATTTTGTTTTTTTAGGCCACACCTGGCAGTCCTCAGGGATTATTCTTGGTATTGCCTGGGGACCATACAGGGTGCTGGGGATTGAATCCTGGTCTGCAATATGCAAAGCATATTACTTGCTGTAATATCTCTCCAGCCTTAAGATTCACTTTATCTAGGCAGATGAATTCCCGTTATAAACTAAAGCTGTATATTTTAACTATATGCTTTTGATGAATATTACATGATGTGATACCCCTAAATGTTTTTGTTATTAGTCATAATAATTGTTACTCTCATATTTGGGGGATAGTTATTATTGGTATAACTTGTATTTATTCATTAAAAGAGCACAATTTGTAAATCCTTTGTAGTTGAGTAAATGTTGTAGAGTCAATGTTTTCCTATCCAAGTAGTTGATAATTCAGACATCTAAATGCTTTGGTTCACAACAGAGGCTCCCAGACTTAAGGTTTCTAAGCTTTGAACCCTTTTCAGAACAGAGGTACTTAGTGCCCCTCTTGGAAGTCAACCTTCTTTAAGTGAACGAGCAGAAAGTGTCCCCCAGTTTTATATACGGTCAGGACCATTCCTTGGATCATTTCTGTATCCCCCAGGTGGGTGGTATCACTCACTTTGGGAAATACTGGTTGAGAACATGACATTACTGTGGTTTATTTAGAGGGCTTTGGACAGAATAGGAATGTATAGAGTGTTTTACTGGACTTTTTGTGGGGAAAAGACACCCCTAGTAGTGCTCAGAGTTCCCACATACAAAGCCTCTGTTCCAACCCTTTGAACTGGCTGTGCTCAGGCTTTACTCCTGGTTCTGTACAAGGCCAGGAGACATTCCTGGTAGTTTTGGAGACCATATGCACTATAGGAGATTGAACTGGATTCAGCTGCATGCAAGGCAAGCACTTTAGGTCCTGTACTATCTCTCAGCCCCTGCCCGTCACTCCTAGATTTTTAAACATCGTATTTCTGCCAGCTAATTCTGTCGTTTAGTTTTTCTTCCAGTAAGTAGATGGTAGTCTTAGATCAAAAGCAAACAGATTTCTTGGTAGTACTCTAGGCAAGAGCCAAATAGTAAAGATGTGGGATTTGTCAGTATGGGCATTTCCAATCGAGCCATGCTCTGATCTTGAGTATTTCTCATTTGCATCAATGATTTGGGGGCTCAGCACAGGATTCCTAAATTATCTAGCCTTGGGATGCCTTGTACACATAGGCATCATGCTTAATTGAATATTTTTATTACAGAATCAGATGCTTCAGATTCCTGTTCTGTTCTTATTATTTCTTTCATTGAGGGGGCCATACTCGCCAGTGCTAGGAAGCCTTTCTGAATCCCCCAATTAAGGCTCTGTTACTCATGACACATCCTTGGCCCTTAAGGTCCCTGTGTTTTAATCAGAATGTATTCAGGCATCCCATATGGTCCCCTAAGCCTGCCAGGAGTGATTTCTGAGCGCAGAGTCAGGAGTAACCCCTGAGTACCACCAGGTGTGGCGTGGCCCAACAACAACAACAACAACAACAACAACAAATGAAAAAAGAGTATGTGTTCAGGCAGATGGTGTTCACCAAGATGACGTGGCCATAAATTGACCCATTTTCTCTAATTCTAGTTTTTCAGCTGGTGGAATAGCTACGATAAGGCCATCAGCTACCTAGCCACAGTGCCTAAGTATCGCATCCAAGCCATGGAGATTGCCAAGCAACAGGGATTGCTGAGAAAAGCCAAAGAGAAAGGCAAGAACAAAAAGTCCAAAGAGGAGATTCGTGGGGAGGAGGAGAACATCATAAAGAACATTATCAAAAGTAAAATAGATATAAAGGGGGGCTACCAGAAACCCCAGATCCGTGACCTTCTGCTGTTTCAGATTCTCTTAGCCCCCTTCCACGTATGCTCATATATAGTGTGGTATTGCCGGTGGATCTACAACTTTAACATCAAAGGCAAAGAATATGGAGAAGAAGAAAGACTATATATTATACGTAAATCTATGAAGATGTCAAAGTCTCAGTTTGATAGTCTAGAAGATCATCAGAAAGAAACTTTCCTTAAACGGGAGCTCTGGATAAAGGAGAATTATGAGGTAAGTAGTTACTTGGGTTATTTTCCTGAGTTAAAATTAGATCTGTGATAAGGCATCACACTATGTGCTCATATTTCTGAGATCTGAGTAAAATACATTTCAATTTATGTTAACTTTTATGAAAGTATGACTGATGATGGGGCAGTGACTTTTTTCTAAAAAAAAACAACAAAAAAACTTCACCAGTGCAACATTCCCATCACCAGTGTCCCAAGTGTCCCTCCGCCCCACCCCACACCAGCCTGTGCGCTAGACAGGCTTTCTACTTCCCTCATTCAGTCACATTTTGTTATGATGGTTCTCAGTGTAATTATTTCTCTAACTGCACCCATCACTCTCTGTGGTGGGCTTCAAGTCGTGAGCTGGACCTTCCAGTCCTCCACTCTTTTGTCTCTGAGAATCATTGCACAAATGTCTTTTATTTTTCTCAAAACCCATAGATGAGTGAGACCATTCTGTGTCTTATCGCTCTCCCTCTGACTTATTTCGCTCAGCATAATAGATTTCATATACATACATGTATAGAAAAATTTCATGACTTCATTTCTTCTGACGGCTGCATAATATTCCATTGTATGTATATAGATGTATATATGTATATATATGTACACACACACATACACACACATACACACACACACACACACACACACACACACACACACACACACATATACACACACACCACCATGTGCTCCCTTTCTGCTGAGCCTAAAGCCAGCACTGCCTTCTTTATTCAAAACAACTTCCAATACCGAGGTGGGAGTCACATAGAAAAGCAACTATCCAGTGGGCTTTTACATACCAAAAGAAGGGGTTAGGGAAAAAAGGGATTTGGGGGAACACCTTTGTTTAGGCTTTTACCTAGGTTCACATTACAGTTTGCAATACTTTTACTGAAAGGCTATTGTGTATCATTGCACCTCATTTCAGCACTCAGAATGATCATAATATGAGTTTTTTATCTCTTTGTAATATTTAGAAGTAAAATTGTTTCTAAAATTTGATGTGGAGCAAAACTGGTTCTGAAAATATATTCCTTTTGCTTCAGTTGCTGTCCACTAAAAGTTATCCTTAACCAATGGTCTTTAACCATCTTTGGAAATGTAATAAGAAAATATTTGGAAAACCAGTAATTATTTTTGAAGATAGAAGTATATAGATATGGGCCCGGAGAGATAGCACAGCGGCGTTTGCCTTGCAAGCAGCCAATCCAAGACCAAAGGTGGTTGGTTCAAATCCCGGTGTCCCATATGGTCCCCCGTGCCTGCCAGGAGCTATTTCTGAGCAGACAGCCAGGAGTAACCCCTGAGCACAGCCGGGTGTGGCCCAAAAACTAAACAAAACAAAACAAAACAAAAGAAATATATAGATATTAATTTGGAAACAATGTATTAATATATATGAATTTATCTGATAATTTTAGTATTGTTGATGTGTCCAACAGAATGACTTATTTATCTGTGTGAGTATATATATATGTACATATACATATTTATACACATTTTTTTTTTAGAAACATTTGCTTAAAAGTTGGATCTGAAAAATATAAATCATGACTGACATAAAACTAATTTTTTTCTCTTGGGCCATAAAGTCAGTTATTGGTATTTGTGCTTACAGATTTACAAACAAGAACAAGAAGAAGAACTTAAGAAAAAATTAGCAAATGACCCTCGCTGGAAGAGATACAGGCGGTGGATGAAGAATGAAGGGCCAGGCCGGCTAACTTTTGTGGATGACTGAGAGGTTAGGGGAGTGCTGGGCCAGGCCTTCCTTGTCATTCCTTTCATTACTCAGCTCTCTTAGACATGTACCAACTGCTCCTCAGCAAGGAATGAAAGTTCCTCAAGTCTGATTAAAACAAAATAACATAAAATTGTAAATTAACACTTAAAAATTTCTAAGACATTTATGATTATCCAGTTTTTATAATCAATTTGTGAATATTGTTAAAAGATTTGACATGAAGATTTTTCAGTTGCCATTAAAAAATATTTGTTTAATTTAAAGATTTGACAAAAAAAAATTGATTAGATATCATTTAAAATTTCTTCGTGTTAAGGTATTCTTCCGAAATGTTTCCTTAATTCTTTGTTATATAGTACATTATTTTTTTGCTTTCATAGCCTCTAATATTTTCACAGAACATAAATTATAGCAGCTTTTAATGATGTGATTGTGTCTTTTTAGACACAAACTTCTTCCTCAAATGATTTTGACTATCAAGCCATCTTCATTCCAGTCAATCTAGGATTGAAATATCTTCAAAAATCTCTCTCTGGGAGAGCTTTCTGCTAGAATATCTTTTACTCTTCCCCCACCAGTCATGAAATTCTTAAATAAGATCAGAAACTCTCCAGGAGAGTGAATCTGCCTTCATGTCCTTGTAGGATGAGCCTGGTTACAGTCATTATAGGACTATAATTGTATCCTCAAATATTTCTCCAGAAGAGATCTTGAGAAAAGACCTTGTGTATACCATAATAATGCTTTCTCTTCTTTCCCCTTGTCCCATTCAATTTCAAATTAAAAAGAAAATGTCGGAGCAGAAATAGCATCCTGAACAGTTGTTCATTATTATGAAGTCCCTGAGCAGTGAAAGATTCACCAAACCCTGAAAGAAGCACAATGGTTGTGTGCTGTGCTTTCAGACAATAAAATAGAAATGTTCTATGTGTGGAAGTAAAAGTAATTCACATAATTTTACTGAAGCAAATATGATACTAAGTACTGTGTCAATATACACTCATGACAGTAAATCAATATTCCTGTCAAAGGTTTGGTCCCATTGCTTCGTAGTAATCAAGTGGTTGCAGTGTCTCCTAGATTTGTTGGTCTGGCAGTTTAAGTCAAAGGTTCATAAAAGATTATTACTATTGTATCACAATTTTATTTTTAAAAATAAAAATTTATTTTTATTAATTACAATTTGATTCGTAACACTTGTTACTATTTGAACATGTATCCTTTACTTTTTATTGTGGTGGTTATGATGTCACATACTCAGCCATGGTACTTTTTATTTGTGCTTCCTGACACACTTACCTGGGACATTGGACATTCATATGACAGTGTTGCTGGGACCACGCTCAGTGTATACCTGGAAGTGCTCTGGCTGAACTCTCAGTCTTATGTTTACAAGGCGGAGCCTTTGCCATTGAGTTCTTCCTGGACCTGCCCTAATTACATCATTTTAAAAGTACTCTTGCATAGGATGGGGCCAGAGCGATAGTGCAGCAGTAGGGCATTTGCCTTGCACACCAATGATCCAGGACCCAGGATGGATCTCGGTTCAATCCCCCATATGGTCCCCAAATCAGGAGCGATTTCTGAGTGCATAGCCAGGAGTAACCCCTGAGTGTCACCAGGTGTAGCCCCAAAACAAAACAAACAAAAACAAAACAACAGTACTCTTTCATAGGAAGTACTTAGTTTATTTTGAACAGAATTAAATTTCTCCTCTTAAGAACTCAATTCAGAGATGTAAATATTAGAAAAAGTCAGGTGGGAAGAATTTTATCTTTGCAAACTTCTCAAAGATCTGAGGAGTTAATTTAATCTGTGAGACCCCAAGGGTCTCAGAAACTCTGGCCAGAATATTGCTTTGGGTTCAACTCTATACTTCTATTTTTGTAAACTTCAGAAGAAAGTATTTTAGGTATCTGCTATTTGTGAGTAGATAGGAACATTACAGCCCCAAATTATAGGAAGCTTTTGTTTCAAACCTCAAATGTTCAACTTTTAACCATAGAAGAATGCCCTTCAAAAGGCCATGATTATATACATATATATATATATATATATATATATATATATATATATATATATATATATATATATATATATATATATCTTGTCAGCAATATATCATAGCAAAAGCGTTGCTGTGTTCAGTATTTAATGTTCAGTAGTGGATATCTAAGAACAAAAGTATGTGTTACATGTTATATTAAGACCAAAAATACTGGGACTTGGCATTCTAAAAATTCCAAAGTAATCTTGATTGACCATATATTTTATTTTCTTTGACCATATTTTTAACCTAGCAATAAGGAAAAGCAATAGGACTGGATATGTTATCATTTTAACAAGTATGATAAGATTGTATCCTCTTGAATATTATTTTGTATAACTACTAGATTACTATATTATTTTGTATAACTACTAGATTACTATATTCCTGTCTTTTTTTTTTTTGGGCCACACCCGTTTGATGATCAGGGGTTACTCTTGGCTAAGTGCTCAGAAATTGCCCCTGGCTTGGGGGGACCATATGGGACACCCGGGGATCGAACCACAGTCCGCAGACACCTTACCTCTAGCGCCACCTCGCCGGCCCTATATTCCTGTCTTTTTAGAAAAATTATTTCTAGCCATGACTCCAGCAGGGCACTCACTGTTAAAAGTTTGGCATCTTGGGGCCGGAGAGATAGCATGGAGGTAGGGTGTTTGCCTTGCATGTAGAAGGACGGTGGTTCAAATCCCGGCATCCCATATGGTCCTCTGAGCCTGCCAGGAGCGATGTCTGGATAACTGAGCATAGAGCTAGGAGTAACCCCAGAGATCTGCCGGATGTGACCCAAAAACCAAAAAAAAAGAGGAAAGGTTTGGCATCTTGGATTAATGCCAAAAATGCATAAGCAATCCCACAAATAATCACAGGTTAAGATGAACTTTCCTTAAAGAGGAGTCCAGAACAATAGTACAGTGGGTAGGGTATTTGGCTGATCTGGGTTTGAAAACCTGCACCCCATACAGTTTCCCATGCACTCTCAAGCATCATAATAGGTCTATATGATTTAAATTCTTACATTAAAATAAGAAAGAGGATTACTATAAACAGAGCCCCAGGCTCCAAAACTAGGATCTGGTGAGACTCTGGCTTGGTTGCAAACATCATTGACTCAGGAAATAATCCATGCAGTGAAAGAGTGCAAGAATGGGTTCAAGAATTCCAATACTCAGGGTAGGAATGCTACCACACAAGCCTTCTAAAAACGGAAAGCAGCCTAGTGGAAGAAGACCTATTCCTTTCTCAAAGCCCAGGATTTTATTTGCAAGAACCAGGCCAACACCCTAGGGTGAAGAATGAGTGATCCAGTAATTCCATCCATAGGTCACACCCTAGGGTGGAATATGAATACTGATTAGGGTAGGACCAATAATCCAACAAATTACCAACCCTTTGATACTATAGATGTTCAGTGTGTGTTCTGCCTAATTAGGGGAGCACTAATGTTTAGAAAACTTTAGTTTGTTTCCTAGGACATTTTAGAGGGGCCTTGATAGGACAGACTTGACATAATACATGGTTAACACTTAACATTGCTTCAGTGAAGCTGCCACCGCACCCAACCAGCTAGTGCCATGGAGCAGTCTGCTGGCCTCACACAAACATTTTGTACAAATGAAAGAGAAATGATTTAAAACACAATAGTATAAACATTAAATTGGACATGGTTTCTGCTGAGTTATAATTATTGCAATTGAGGCAGAGAAATGTTCATTTTGGCACAAAGTGTTGTATATAGGTGAACTATAATCAACCTTATTTGTAAAATGTGATACACTTCATGTTTAAATATAATCTAGAGTCAAGTCTAGAGCCTAAGGAAAATAAATTTAAGTGTATTTATATGTGTGTATATATACATATATAAATACATATATATCTGGTTTCCTCATCATTGAAAAGGAGAGGATCTTTAAGTCAGGATATGAAATGCCATAAGCAGATTCTCATAGGTCTGAATGAAGATTAGCTTGCATCCATTTGAGAAATGTAACATGTATTTCAGTGAATAGACTTCATAGTTGTAAATTTATGAATTGCTGTCTTAGAGGTCTCAGCATCTTTGATAGCTGTGTATGGAAGTGGGAAAGTTCTACCCTGAGTGACATGGAATTCCTCTGATAACTCTAGGTGCCAGTTGAAGAAGTTGCGGTCTTGGCCATTTCCTCCTCTTAAAACTCCAAGGAGAGGGGCCCGGAGAGATAGCACAGCGGCGTTTGCCTTGCAAGCAGCTGAACCAGGACCAAAGGTGGTTGGTTCGAATCCCGGTGTCCCATATGGTCCCCCGTGCCTGCCAGGAGCTATTTCTGAGCAGACAGCCAGGAGTAACCCTTGAGCACCGCCGGATGTGGCCCAAATACAAAAAAAAAAAAAAAAAAAAAAAAAAACTCCAAGGAGAGAGAGCAGGAGGCCATAACAGCTCCAGCTTGATCGAAGTCAGAGAAGTTAAGGTTTGGTTTTTGGTTGCACAACTGCTTGTAGTGGACTGTGGACACAGTTTAATCTCAGAATTGAGTTCCTCATCTTCAATAGCAGGGATGGATACTAACTAGAGTTATGATGTTGAAATGTTCCCTGAAATGAACTTCCTTATCTTCAGCAGGAACAGGACAGAATCTCATTTGTTAAAATCCATGTACTGAAAGTGGTGTTTAGTTTGTGATGGTCAACCCCCTTGTTTGTTCTTTTTATGGGTGTTTGATTCCTTTGTGCAGTAAAAAGTGATTCCCCTTTATCTGGGCTGGAAAGCTACTGGGTATGCCTCCCTTCTTTTTCTTACCTTTTTGGGTTGTACTCCTGGCACTAAATGGGATGCCCAGGATCAGCCGCGTCCAAGGCAAATAAATGTCCTACCCGTAGTATGATCTCTGATTTCTCTTGACTTCAAGGGTGGCTTTTGTTAGCCTGGAATTTGTTAGCCTGGAAGAGGATTTAGTTCAATGCCTCCATTCAAAGGAGAACTTGGGGGGGGGGGGGGCTGTAATTTACCCTACTCCGGAGGCTGAGTCAGGATATCTAATATCTAATAATCTGGTCCTTCGGGCCCTGTCTCAAGGAGGGCTTGGGCTCGTGGCGCCCAGGAAATGTATGCTGATAAGGTAGAAAGCCAGTAGGAACTAGCCTTTTCCTGAGCTCAATCAAAGCAGACTGGCAACTGTGCTTCCCAACACCAGTGATGAAACGCGGCCCAAACTGAGGAACAAAGCCAAGAGTCGTCAGGGAATGGAGAGCCTGGAAGCTATTATTTAAGCAGATTCAACTCCTTAAAAGTCCCTGAGTTTTTCAGCTGCACAAAGCCAACATATTTCCTCTTCGCTGTACCACGCTTGGGCCAGACACAAAGGTCTAGCAGCATAAGGAGGAAGTATTTGGGAGACAGAGTGACCAAGCAAGCATCCACGGACCACTATTTTCTCCCGAGTCACGGTGCCAACCACGTCAACAAACGTGCGCGCAAGTTGCCAACAGAAAAGAAGGGGCGCACGGCCTTGCCCCTCGGCCTTTCGCCCCTAGTCCCTGGCTCACTCGGACTCCATCCAGCCGCTGGAGGGGCGCAGGGCGCGTGGCGGGCGGCCCGGGGCGCGGATCCGTTGGGCGCGGTCGAGTGGCGGGGCGGGCCCTGGCGCTTCCCCGCCCCGGGGCGGTGCCCGAGTTGGCGGCCCTTCGGCGGGGGCTGCCCGGCTCCCCGCGCCCAGAGGGAGCTTCGCCGCCGCCATGTCTTCCGGGGCCAGCTTGAGCGCCCTGCAGCGCCTGGTGGAGCAGCTCAAGCTCGAGGCGGCCGTGGAAAGGATCAAGGTGAGGCCTCGCGCGCCCAGATCGCGCGCTCCGGGGACCAGGGGCGGCCGGGATCACGGATGGAGGCGGCCGGGCCGGGCCGGGCCGGGCCAAACTGAGCACTGGGCAGGCGGCCCGGGCGGGGCGCGACGTCGGCGGGGATGGATCAGCCGGGAGTCCCCGGGGGGCGTGGCCCCTCCGGAAAGCGGCCTCGGGGGTCTCGGGCGGGGGTGGGAGTCGGCCGCGGATCCGGGTGATGGGAAGCGGGAAGATCGGGGAGCCCGGCGACGGATGAGGGGCCTGGATGTGCCAGGGGGAGAGAAGCTGGAGGCCCCACAAGGCGGAGGCGGCTGCCGGGTCGGGCCTGGGCGCGAGGGATAGGGCGCCTGGGCCGGAGGTGTAAGTTCTTTGGGGCCGGGTACGGCGGGATGAGAGCGAAAACAATGTGTGTATTGCAGATCGACACCGGAGTTGGGGAACCCAGGCCCCTCAAATAGCTGGCTGAAGAGAGAATGAGAAAAGGCAAGAGAGGAGGGAGTTTCCCAACTTTGGGGGGGCTTAGCTTGCCCCTGTATTTGTAAGACTAAAAAGGCATCTGCTGTCTGATTGTGTTCAGCAACCAGCATTGCAGTGTGGTGTGTATTGTGGGAATGGGGTTGTGACGACCTGGAACTGCAGTATAGCATAGGGGTGTGCATCCTAAGTGATTCTGGCTGGAAGGAAGATACACCAGAAACATACTAACCGGTGTGCCATAGACTTTTTAAAAAAAAAAAATACACATAGCCTCCAGCACAGTTCCTAACTATTGAGATCGGTCAAAGTGTTCTTCCCCATCTTAAGTGCTGGAAGTTGAAGGCATTGCACAGGAATTGGACTCAGACAACTCTGAGCTGATGGGGTGGAGTGTGGACCTGGAGAAAGCTGGGAAGCTCAACTCGCTTCTCCCACATCTTACTCTTCCCTTCTATTTGACTGTACCAGAATCATATACTTTTCTTTATTTTTACATCAGCGATCTAGCACATTCTTGTGAGTTCTGTGTGCCCATCCCTTCAGCACATTAACCAAACACAAGAAGGTCTCATGGGCCTGAGCCTTTTTATTTTAATTAAAAATATTTTAAATAATTTTTAAATTGAATCACCATGAGATACACAACTACAAAGATGTTCTTGATTGAGGTTCAGTCAAACAGTGTCTTAACACCCATCCCTTCAACCAGTGCACATTTATCCCCACCAATGTCCCTAATTTCTCCCCACCCTACTTCCCATGGCAGACTTTTTCTTGGGGGCCACCCCCAGACTTAAATGCGAGATGTCTCTTTCTCCCTCCGCCCTCCCTGTCCTCTTGTATCAATAAGATAAGTTTAGATAAGTGGTATGAAAATGACTTTTAAAACAGCGAAAAAAGAGCTAAAGAATGTAGAAGAGGTTTCAATAGCAAGGGGCTAAGGAAACTTTAAAAAGTCTACTTTGAGGAGGGCTGAGTCGTAGTACAGTGGCTGGGGAACTTGCCTTGTCCGCTGTCACTGGGCTTTACCTCAGGCATCCTATATAGTCCCCTGAGGCTGCCAGGAGTAACTCCTGAGCATTGCCTGTACCTCCCCACCCCACCCCCCAGTCTAGTGTAAAAGAGGAAACAAACTTAGGAAATGTAAAGTCATATGTTGTAATTAGAGGGAGGGAACAAACTATTTTTAGGCCCAGGGGACAAAACATGGAGAATTGGAAGTAGAGCAATTGGGGAGCCTGTGACTGGAGGGTCAACTTCTGAGAGTAGAAGAGCAGTAGGGAAAGAGAGTGTAAAGATTGATGTTTCTAGATAGGGATTCAGAACATGGTTGGTGTTTTTCTTTGTGAAACAGGAAGCTAAGTTTTCTTGTAGGACAAAGGAAAGGGAACTAACAGTCACAGTAGTGGGAATCACAAGAGGACTGAGCCCGAAAGTAGTAGAGACAGACATACCTTTAGATTAAATTTGTGAGACTGGAAGCTGATGTCCATTGAAGCATATTGTCTTTTACTGGTGACATATATATTCATTCTCTTCTATAGCACTTAGAACTGGGATGGGGGGCTCTTTTTATTTGGGACCCAGACCCAGTGGTGCTTAGGACTTGGCTTAGGAGTCTTGGCTCTGTGTTCCAGAATCACTGCTGCTGCTGCTTGGGAATCATTTGTCTTGTCAAGGATTGAAAGTGCCTTCTGTTCCTTCCTATACTGTCTCCTGGCCCCCATCTAGAACTCTTTTTTGGTTTTTTGGGTCACACCCGGCAGCGCTCAGGGGTTACTCTTGGCTCTACACTCAGAAATCGCTCTTGGCAGGCTCAGGGGACCATATGGGCTGCCGAGATTCGAACCACTGACCTTCTGCATGCAAGGCAAATGCCTTACCTCCATGCTATCTTTCCAGCCAGGAACTCTTGTGCTCAAGATGATGGTTGTTAAACTATGCAGTGGGTTGACAGGGCAAAGAGATGGAAGTTGGAGTGGGAGGAATAGTATAAGGATCTGACCAGAAAGAAGTTCAGTCCAGGTGGGATGGAGAAGCAAGAAAGCCAAAAACACCTGACTCTGGACGAGACACACAGATCCTGAGAGTCAAAGAGCAAGTGTTTTGGGAATAAAAGAATTGAGCCCTGAAAGAGAGGGGAGGTGATCAGGAAAAGAGCAAGTGTAAGATTCTAGCTACCCAGTTAGTTGTTAATGTGGAGGGTTTTTTTTTTTTTGTTTTTTTTTTTTTGGTTTTTGGGCCACACCCGGTAACGCTCAGGGGTTACTCCTGGCTATGCGCTCAGAAGTTGCTCCTGGCTTGGGGGACCATATGGGACACCGGGGGATCGAACCGCGGTCCGTCCAAGGCTAGCGCAGGCAAGGCAGGCACCTTACCTCTTGCGCCACCGCCCGGCCCGTGTGGAGGGTTTTTGAAGAGAAGGTTGGAGAACTGAAACTAGGCTGTTCAACATGCTCATGATATTGGAATTTACGGTGGGAAAGAAAATTGAACCAAATTCCTATCTCCTGTATTAAGTAGCTCGGAAAAGAAACTGAAATGGATAGTTGTGGGCAATGAAGCTGACTGAGACTTCAAGTGAGTTGCTCAAGGTCACAATAATTAATTTGGCGGAATGTAATAAAAACGTATACCTGTTATATATAACTATGATGATAACAAATATGAACATGTAAAGTGTCAAACTTCTGTTGAGGGGAAAACTAATAAAATGTTTTGTTTGTGTTAGGGGCCGGTGAGATAGCATGGAGGTAAGGCATTTGCCTTGCATGCAGAAGGACAGGGCTTCGAATCCTGCCATCCCATATGGTCCCCCGAGCCTGCCAGGAGTAAACCCTGAGCAAAGTTTTGTGTTAGAATATAGGCTAGTGTACATAGAATATAGAATAAACTTTTGGGGGGCCACACCTGGCAATGTTTAGAGACCACTCCTTGTGGGGCTTGGGGGACTATATGGGGTGTTGGGAAACTCACCTGGGTTAGCTTTGTGCCTAGAATAGACTTCTTAAACGAATGCAATCTAAATTTTTAAAGTAGTCTAGAAACTGAATAATTGTAACATGAAGTTAATTTCCTGATGACTGGGAGCTTGGAAATTTAAGACAGCCCAGTGGTAATACCTGAAGAGTAATCGGAGCCATTTTTATACAATATAGTGAGTTTTGAATGCAGAATTCATTTCCAAGGAAAATGAGGAGAGCCTCTACATGAATATGCATCAGTGAAGGCTTAAGAAGAGATGGACTGGGCCTGGAGAGATAGCCGCTCAGCGGCGTTTGCCTTGCAAGCAGCCGATCCAGGACCTAAGGTGGTTGGTTCAAATCCCGGTGTCCCAGATGGTCCCCCGTGCCTGCCATGAGCTAATTCTGAGCAGACAGCCAGGAGTAACCCCTGAGCACCTCCAGGTGTGGCCCAAAAACCAAAAAAAAAAAAAAAAAAATAAGAAGAAAAAAAAAAAGAAATGGACTAATACTGTATCTGTTTTTATTTCTTAACAAAACTCCAAAACTTGTTAAGTCAAGAATTCATAGGTCAACAGTTTGAGCTCGGTTCCATGGTATAGCTGACCTTTGTGAGCTCTTCTTTCTATCTACAATCAAATGGAGAACTGGCTGGAGGCTGATGAATTGGGATGGCCTCACTCAAGTTTGGGGGCATTGGTAGGCAGGTGACTGACTAAGGGCTGGCTGACTGATTCTCCTCCACAAAACCTCCAGGAGGCTAGCTTGGACTCCTTTAGGTGTAATCTTTGGGTTCCAGCTACAAGAGGGCAGAGCTACAATACAGCTTCAGGCTCTTGCTTTGCACACTGCTGACCTGGTATCCCCTATGGCCCCGAGTGTGTCAGGAGCAATTCCTGAGTGCAGAGCCAAGAGTAACCCCTGAGCACCACTAGTTGTGCCCCACAAAAATAAATAAAAAAATAAAAATAAAGGTAACAAGAAATTATTTCTGCCACAATTTTTTAATTTATTGTTTTGTTTTGGTTTTGTGGGTCACATCCAGCAGTGCTTAAAGGTACTCCTTGCTCTGCACTCAGTAATCAATTCTGGTGAGTTCAGTGGATTATATGGGATGCTGGGATCAAAACTGAATCAGAAGTATGCAAGGCAAGCACCCCAGTTGCTATACTGTCCCTCCAACCCCAGTTTTTCCGCTACATTGACATTAGTTCAAAGCAAGTTTAAATTCAATGCAAATCTAAATTCAAAGTGTGTGTTAAGATTCTACCTCTTGGGGCCGGAGGTAATGCATTTGTCTTTCATGCAGAAAGTCATTGGTTCGAATCCCAGCATCCCATATGGTCCCCGAGCCTGCCAGGAGCGATTTCTGAGTGTGGAGTCAGGAGTGACCCCTGAGCGCTGCCAGGTGTGACCCAAAAACCAAAAAGAAACTATTCCTTGGTGGAAAGAACAACAAAGTATTGTGACTTCAATCTGTCATAAATGTATTCATCACTATCAGCTCTATTCTAAATGTATTTCATGTGTCAACTTATTAATCATGTCATTCTTACAAAGAGTGGGTACATTTACTATAAATACATTCCATAGATTAGATAATAGGTAAATTAAGTAATTTACTAAATGCCTTTACAGATAGAAGCAGAGCTGAATTTGAGCAGACTGAATAATGCTCCATCCAACCTTAGAAACATTAAAACTGTGCTCACATGGCAAACTTCAATAGATCACTATATACTTTAAACTTAAATATTGCCGGTAGGGCATTTGCCTCACAAATGGCTGACCTAGGACGTCGCTCCCCTGTCATCCCATATGGTGTCCCCCAAGCCAGGAGTGATTTCTAAGCACAGAGCCAGGAGTATTCCCTGAGCACTGCCAGATGTGCCCCCTTCCAAATCTAAAATTGTAAAGCAAACACTAGAACTAGTAGTCTCAAACTTAGGATTTTAAGACCTTTTCTTTCCTTTGCTAAATAAGCAACTAACTCCCCCCAAATCCTTAATCAAAACTCATAGAAATTGTACTTGTCCCTGGGGCCAGAGCAATAATATAGCGGGTAGGCACTTGCCTTGCTTGCTTGCAGAGCTGGACTCAATTCCCAGTATCCCATATGGTCCCTAAGCACTGCCATCAATAATTCCTGAGTGCAGAACAGGAGTAACCCCTGAGCATCATGTGATGTGACCCTCAAAACAAAACAAACCCCAACAAACTGAAAACAATTTAAAAAATTGTTAACATTGTTAAAACTTTCAACCAAAAGGAAACAGGGGCTTATATCAAAGTATATCCTTTATAAAATTGAAAGACCAATTTCCAGACTATCAAATGCCTGTAAGCAGCTGCCAAGCTTTTTCCCCTTGTTTTAGGTCTCCCAGGCTGCCGCAGAGCTTCAGCAGTACTGCATGCAGAACGCTTGCAAGGATGCCCTGCTAGTTGGTGTTCCAGCTGGAAGTAACCCCTTCCGGGAGCCCAGATCCTGTGTTTTACTCTGAAGACTGGTGAGCAGAGCATTCATCATTCTCATGGGACTCTAGTTACTGAGCTTTGAATACCTACCCTTCTTGGGGTAATTAGAATAAGAAACAAAATGCACATCTTCCTTAAGGGTGGCTTCAGTTTGCCTGCCAGGGGAATACTTCTAATTAGGCAACCTCTTTGGCATTGACTCCTCAGATGTTAATATCTCTTTTGTACTGAGCTCTTTGAGTTGGTAATTTCTTGTATACTTCCAATTAAGTGAATCTCCATCCTCTTTGGCGCTTATTCATGAAATGTTAATATCCTTTTGTACTGAGCTCTTTGAGTTGGTAATTTCTTGTATGTGCATACTAGAATCCCAGGACCCTTTCACACATGTAAATCAAGTGCTCAACCACTGAACTTTAGCCCTGGTGCTGAGGTAATTTCCTTTTTTGTGGGGTGGGATGGTGTCTCTCAAGCAATTTTCAGGAGACCCTGGGGCCTCTCTTGGTGATCTCATTCAGCCAGACCAGTGGTCCTGTATAAGGCTACAGTGCTGTGAGCATTCTGCTAGAAATGCTTGGAGGACTTCAGGGCTGTGCCCAGAGATGTTTGGGAGCCATAGGGTGCTGAACATCAATGAGGTCTGCTACATGCAAGGAAAGCATCTAAGCCTTGTACTTTTCTCTTAACCCCTATTGGTAATTTCTTGACCATAATCCTACTCTCTCTCTCCTACCAACCCAGAGCTGTGATTTGCTAGTTGGTACTTCGAAGTGAATTGCTACTCTTGGAGCAAAAAAAAAAAAAAAAAAAACCACTAAAGAAAAGGAGATTTGTTCTTAATTCCAGTTCTGATTCTCTTGTAAAAAAAAATTGGGGGGGGGACGACGACACACTCTGTGACACTCAGGGGTTACTCCTGGCTTGGGGAACCATATGGGAGATCAAACTGAGGTCTGTCCTGGATCAGTGACGTACAAGGCAAATGCCCTACTGCTGTGCTACCACTCCGGCCCCTCTTCTAAAAATTTTAAAGATAAGTATCTGTTTTAATAAAGGGAGCACTGTAGATACAAGTGGGGGAGTACTTAGGTTAAAATAAGTTTTGACAACCTCTGGTGGCACGTTAAAAATTAATGTTCTAGGGCCCGGAGAGATAGCACAGCGGTGTTTGCCTTGCAAGCAGCCGATCCAGGATCTAAGGAGGTTGGTTCGAATCCCGGTGTCCCATATGGTCCCCTGTACCTGCCAGGAGCTCTTTCTGAGCAGACAGCCAGGAGTAACCCCTGAGCACCACCAGGTGTGGCCCAAAACAAAACAAAACAAAAAAAATTAATGTTCTAAAGAATCCTTTTCCATATACTTATAAAAGGAAATTGTTTACATTAAGGAGAAGGAAATGGTCAAACAGTCAGGTACTGTCATACTTTTAAATGGAAAATGTTACTTGTAGGCTAGGAAGGTGGCACAAAGAACTGGAGTGCCTGCTTTGCAAATGGGGCCCCAGTTTTGATACCCATCACTGCATGGTCCCCCAGGCACTGCTGGTATGATCAAAACAAAAATAGTTTTTTAAATTTACATTACATATATAGTTTTATTTCCATGGGTGCCATTGCTTAGATGTTTTTCTATTAACTTGCTACTTTCTATTTTGAGAATATTAAGGAGCCTATGAAATTACAGCTAGTTAATTTTATGTCTAAATCTTTCTAATATGAAACCTACCAAATTCTCTTTCCAGTACAGAAGAAGTTTGCTGAAGAATGTTTTCCAGTGCATATTATGAATGGCTGCCTCCAAGTTCCAAGAAAACACTTATCTCTCGTCAAATTACTTTAAGATATTTCAGACATTTCCTATGACTTAGACCTAGAGCCAGAATTATACAGAAATTTGCCCTAACCCAAACCCAATAAAACTAGAATAGATTTAAATAATAATGATTTGAATTTTGCGTGGGAGAGGGTGAGAGGCTAATACTCTGTACTTCAGACAAATACTTTATCACCAAAAATTCCAAAATGGACCTCTTTCATTAGTAAATTTGTATTTGTATACCTGGCATATTATGTATGTTTTGTTTACTGTATATTTACATTTTGGGGAATGAATACTTGTTTATTAAAAAATTTTTATCATTTGTTGTTCCTGAATAAGATTTTTGTATCATGGCAAGATTTTTTTTCTAGTGAACTTACAATTTCTAAATGAGACATAAAATTGGAAGAAATAGACTTCAATAATCAAATGATATCTTGAACTTTCTTAATTAAAATTTTGTTTTAATTTAAACACTATGAGAACAGTAAACTTTTTTTAGAAAGACTAGTGTTACAAGATTGTCCATCTGTGTATGAAGCCAAGTTAATCTTTGCCTTTTATAAGTTTCTTTTTTTCTTTTTTTTGGTTTTTGGGCCACACCCGGAGTTACCAGAAATAGCTCCTGACAGGCACGGGGACCATATGGGACACCGGGATTCGAACCAACCACCTTAGGTCCTGGATTGGCTGCTTGCAAGGCAAACACCGCTGTGCTATCTCTCCGGGCCCTTTTATAAGTTTCTTTACATTGTACTTATACTTCAAAAAAGAACTATTATTATCTCATCTTTTAAAAATGTTTAAAATATGACTTAAGGAACATTGCATATTATTAAAATCAAAGTAAAATGAATATCTTACAACATAAATGCATTCTTTTTTTGTTTGTTTTTGTTTTTTGAGCCACACCCTGCTGTGCTCAGGGTTTACTCCTGGCTCTGCTCAGAAATGACTCCTGGCTAGTGGGACCATATGTGATGGTCACAGATCAAACTCCATAAATGCATTCTTGATGGTAGAAGTGTTTGATGATGTGCCTTTAATTTGGGACAACTTTAATGGATATATTGTGTCTATAATCTTTAAAAAGCTTGGAAATAAAATTTGTTTAATTCATTATTTTCTGTCAAAGTAATTTTTTTGTTAAATTGTATGGGGTTTTGTTTGTTTATTTGGGACCACACATGACGGTGCTCAGGACTTAACTCATGGCTCTGCATTCAGGGATTACTTGTGGAGTTGGGTTGGCACACCATATGGGATGCCAGGGATCAAACTTGGGTTGGCCACTTGCAAAAGTCAAGTGCCCTCCCCGTTGAATTATCTATCATTCTGGCCCCCTGTTATGTGTTTTTAAGGCTTTCTGAATTTCTGTTTGCTTATGAGATTGATCTCTGCAGGTAGGTAAAATTTTTGTTTATATAAATATTTGTACAACTTACTTTTTGGTTAAGAAAATAGCTCAGAAATAACTCAATAACTGACAATATTTACTCTTTGAAAGTAGTATATAGGGGCCGGAGAGATAGCATGAAGGTAAGGCGTTTGCCTTTCATGCAGAAGGTCAGTGGTTCGAATCCTGCCATCACATATGGTCCTGAGCCTGCCAAGAGCGATTTCTGAGCATAGAGCCAGGTACCCCAGAGTGCTGCCGGGTGTGACCCAAAAACCAAAAAAAAAAAAAAAAAAAATAGTATATAAGATCATAAATATCCTTTTGTTGGGGAAAGTCAAAGAATCAAGATTGTAGCCAAGGTGATAGAAGAGAAAAATGTTTGTGTGAGAAACAAGATTGTTCAAGTATCCCTGGATACTCTTGGTCCTGAAGAAAGGATACAACCTGTTTTTATTTCCTCAAAAGTGGAAAATTGAACAAGCAAGAAAGCGGGTTTACACAAATAAAATTGAATTTAAGGCTTTTGTGTCTTTGAAGAACACGGGTTTTACACTACAACTAACTTTTGCTTCAATGTTTAACAATTTGGGTGCCTCCCATACATGAATTTTCTTTATCTTGTTTTCTTCTTTTTGTTTGTTTGTTTGGTTTTTGGTTTTTGGGTCACATCCGGCAGTACTCTGGGGTTACTTCTAGCTCTATGCTCAGAAATAGCTCCTGGCAGGCTCAGGGGACCATATGGGACGCCGGGATTCGAACCACCGACCTTCTGCATGAGAGGCAAACACCATAGCTCCATGCTATCTCTCGGCCCTTCTTTTTTTTTTTTAAATTTCTTCCTTTAAAGCAAATGTCTTGTTAAGTTTTAACCTGGTTGATCTATCATAAGGTGACAAAGTAATGTTTAAGTCTCCCAGTATTATTGTGTTGCTATTAATGTCTCCTAGTATATTATCAGGGTTTTTTTTTGTTTTTAATATCTATTTAAGCACCATGTTTGTAGTTGGGTTTTGAATTATAGAAAAGTACACTCCCCTTAACCAATGTAACCTTCCCACCACCAATGCCCCTATTTTCTTCTTCACCCACCCCTGACCTGTCTTCGAGACTGGCATATTCTATTTCTCTCACTCGTACCATCGTCATGAATAGTTGTCAGTGTAGTTATTTTTCTTTTTTTTTTTTTTTTTTTTTGGTTTTTGGTTTTTGGGCCACACCCTGTGATGCTCAGGGGTTACTCCTGGCTATGCGCTCAGAAGTTGCTCCTGGCTTCTTGGGGGACCATATGGGGTGCTGGGGGATCGAACCGCGGTCCGTCCTAGGCTAGCGCAGGCAAGGCAGGCACCTTACCTCCAGCGCCACCGCCCGGCCCCAGTGTAGTTATTTTTCTAACTGAACTCTCCACTCTGGTAAGCTTCATATTGTGGGCTGGTTCTTCCAG
The DNA here is from genome assembly GCF_024139225.1 of Suncus etruscus. Classification (NCBI taxonomy): domain Eukaryota; kingdom Metazoa; phylum Chordata; class Mammalia; order Eulipotyphla; family Soricidae; genus Suncus; species Suncus etruscus. The sequence goes on from NC_064848.1 coordinate 84,000,023, forward strand.
CCTTCATCTCTATTGTCTCTGGGCATTATTACAATTGTCTTTTATTTTTCTTAAATCCCATAGATGAGTGGATTATTCTATGTCTATCTCTCTTCCTCTGACTTATTTCACTCAGCATTTCTTCTTTTGACAGAAATCTTCACCACCTGGTTTTTCTCACTCTGATGCTCATAAGTCCTTGTCAGCTATTTTTTTTATGCACCAGTTTTTCTCGTTTCCCTCACATTTCTAGCTGTCACTTCCAAATCTAAATGATACAAATCTCTTCCATCATTATAATTTAGTTATCCCTTTTCCAATCCCTTAGTTCTCTGGATCTGTTTTACTTCTGAAATGTTACACTGTCAATTAGCCTCTCTCCTCTTCAATTTCTCTGTTGGATCCTTTCTTTATCGTGTTTCATTGTGCATCTTAATAATATGCATGTAAAGTGATTACTGTTATATTTTCTGTTTTATAAGATGAGCATATTGGAACCGGAGTGATAGCACAGCAGTAGGCATTACTTTGCATGCTGCTGACCCAGGACCGACCTGGGTTTGATCCCCAGCATCCCATATAGTCCCCTGGAGCCTGCCAGGAGCGATTTCTGAGTGCAGAGCCAGGAGTAATCTCAAAGTGCCATCAGGTGTGCACCTCCCCAAAATAAGACAAGCATATCCTATACCATATACTTAATATTCCTAAGAGGGTAGATTTTATATTGTCCTCTCTCACACCTCCCCTCCACCCCTCTCTCTCTCACTCACATACATAATGAGGAACTTTTGGTGATGATAATATTATAGCATAAATGTGAAGGATAGTTTCAAACATGAAGGATGGTTTATACATCTGTGAAACATTTCCGTGTATCTCAAATTCATCAAGTATTGCCTTAATTATTTATAGCTTTGGGGGGGACAAGGAGTGCATACTCATTGGTGCTCAGGGGTTACTCCTGGTTCTGCTCTGGAATAACTCCTGGTGGTGTTCAGAAATAGAACCCAGATTGGTTTTGTTACAAGACAAATACCCTACCTGCTGTACTATCTATTTGGCTCCTGCATAGCTTTTACTAGTATGTATCAAAAGGAGGGGAAGAAAAAACAACTTCTCTTGATTCACTTTCCCCTTTGGTAAAAACCTGAGAATTCAAAAAAATATATAGAAAGCTCACTTATGAATATGTATTGTGCCTTTCAACATTTTTAGTTGTTTTTCAACAAAAGATAAACTGTTGAGGTGAAATTGGAGATATTTGGACCTGGTTACATTATGCTAATTAGGCTTAAAAGGTGCAAATTACAGGGGAAAAATATGTACTAAGAATTAAAATATAGAAACACTGAAAACTAACAATCAGTTCTTTTACTGTTATCAACAAATATAAGTCTTATCAAAAGCAATGGATTATGATACGTCACACCTTTTTTCTCTTTCAAAAAAATGTTAGACGAGTTTGTCCATCAACTCTACCAGGGACTTTTTCATATATGAGTCGTCGTTTTTTGAATTGTAGTTGTGAGCACATGCCACCTATAAAGGAGAAAAATAAAGATCACTTTATTATTGGTAAAATGATCAAGCTATTTCCCCCAGACATTCAAATGAATCCTTTCATTATCTGTCTCTAAGGTGTTGAATTTTCAAATGAGTCAAATAGTGACTATTAAATATTAAATTTCTTAGTATAAATCATCTATACCTAGTAACCAAATGCTGAGAATTGATGCTAGACACATTCATTTGTATATTTGTGTTTTACACAGATACATCTAATTTTAAGCCTGTAATGTGTTCAAATATGAGCTCTGATAGAGATGGTGGTTATATATGGCATTAACTTATCTGACATTATGTTACATTAGCTTAGAGGACAAAGATGGCAATTTTAAAAACAGAAAGCTAAAATATTTAAAGAAGTTTTAGTAATTATTCCTGGGGTTATATAGTCTCATCATATCAACTGTTGGATGCCATTATTTGCAAATAAGAAAGCAATGTAATGGAAAATCTTAGCATAGGTATAACAAATTTACATCTATAGAATAAATGGAAAATTATCTCGAAATAAATTTTTGAAGAGAATATGAGGGGCCGGAGAGATAGCACAGCGGTGTTCGCCTTGCAAGCAGCCGACCCAGGACCTAAGGTGGTTGGTTTGAATCCCGGTGTCCCATGTGGTCCCCCGTGCATGCCAGGAGCTATTTCTGAGCAGATAGCCAGGAGTAACCCCTGAGTACTGACGGGTGTGGCCCAAAACCAAAAAAAAAGAAGAAGAGAATATGAAATCAAAAAGATGTAAATCTAAAATAACATTTTCTGGGATCTTAGGCTACACAAAAAAGTTTACAGAATAGAATAAAATTAAAGTTTAGCTTCTTTTTCTCATGGTAAGTCTACCTTTGACTATTTTTATCTAGATGCTCTTGCTAATGCAGTAAGAAATAATGTGGAGGGCCCGGAGAGATAGCACAGCGGCATTTGCCTTGCAAGCAGCCGATCTAGGACCAAAGGTGGTTGGTTCGAATCCCGGTGTCCCATATGGTCCCCCGTGCCTGCCAGGAGCTATTTCTGAGCAGATAGCCAGGAGTAACCCCTGAGCACTGCCGGGTGTGGCCCAAAAACCAAAAAAAAAAAAAAAAGAAATAATGTGGAAAGATATAATTACTAATAAAGAGAAAAGTCAAATGTCCTGTAGGAAAAAATATTACAAATAAATGTTCAGAGATGTTAATCTAAGGATTAAGGGTAGTGACTAATTTAATTATAGAAATAGTGGGGGCTGGAGAGATAGCATGGAGGTAGAGCGTTTGCCTTGCATGCAGTAGGACAGTGGTTCAAATCCCAGCATCCCATATGGTCCCCCGAGGCTGCCAGGAGTGATTTCTGAGCGTAGAGCCAGGAATAACTCCTGAGAGCTGCCGGGTGTGACCCCAAAACAAAAATAGTGGGTGGAGCACTAATATAGTGGGTAGGATGCTTGCCTTGCATATGACTGACCCAGGTTTGATCTCTGGCATCCAGATAGTCTCTTTTTTTTCTTTTTGGTTTTTGGGCCACACCCAGTAACGCTCAGGGGTTACTCCTGGCTATGCGCTCAGAAGTTGCTCCTAGCTTGGGGGACCATATGGGACACCGGGGGATTGAACCGCGGTCTGTCCAAGGCTAGCGCAGGCAAGGCAGACACCTTACCTTTAGCGCCACCGCCTGGCCCCCAGATAGTCTCTTGAGCACTGCCAGGATTAATTCCTGAGTGCAGGGCCAGGTGTGACCCAAAACAAAATAGAATTAAGTAATCCACGTAAATGACTCAGACTGGTTTCTAGTGTATTAAGTTCTTAATGTTAGCTATAGTCTAACACAAAGACTGATTTTCAAATGTACTGATTTCTTTGTTTTATTTTGGTAAGTTAGATCTTTTCCATTTTTCCATTTTTAATTTCTTTTTTTGTTTTTGTTTTTGGGTCACACCTGGTGACGCTCAGAGGTTACTCCTGGCTCTATGCTCAGAAATCACCCCCAGCAGGCTCAGGGGACCATATGGGATGCTGGGATTCAAGCCACCGACCTTCTGCATGAAAGGCAAACGCCTTTACCGCTGTGCTATATCTCCGGCTCCCCTTTTTTTAAAAATTTTTTGGGGGGGTTTGGGCCACACCCGGCATTGCTCAGGGGTTACTCCTGGCTGTCTGCTCAGAAATAGCTCCTGGCAGGCACGGGGGAACCATTTGGGACACCGGGATTCGAACCAACCACCTTTGGTCCTGGATCGGCTGCTTGCAAGGCAAATGCCGCCGCTGTGCTATCTCTCCGGGCCCCATTTTTTTAACTTCTTAACTGGAACATTTAGTCCATCCAAAACTACAAGAAATTGATGCCATTTTGATGAATATAATTATTTTTTAATTAAATTAAAATTTTCCTTTGAACTAAGGTATTGAAGATTTTTGAAGTATATTAATTAAGACCAAAATTTTTATTTTTTAAGTTGAAAATGTTGCTTTTCAAATTATATCTGGAAGTGGTTTTTTATCAACTTTTGGATAACTTACCTGTTAATGATTCCTTTTCCCTTGATGTAGATGAAAATTCAGAATGCCTTTTCTGTCCTAACCATTTCTTAGCACTTTGCTTGATATAAGAATTATTGAATTCTTTTTGATTTACGTGAGAATCAGAAGTATGAAATAAATCCAAACTGGAAAGAGATGGCAGTTCTCCACAGACAGACTTTTCAGCTCCACAACTGGAACTTTCATATCTGAAACCTCCCAATTCGTCCAAAACTTGTTTTTGATGGCTGGTGAATAAATTATCTCCCTGGAAGAAACTCTTGTTACTTGTAGTCTGCTCTGTACTGTATGGTAAATTGATTAAGTGATGTTCCTGAACATTCTTTGCGATGTTCCAATGAGAGCATTCTGGGGTTGGAGCAGATGCTTCTTTCTTTATAGATCCTTCTGCTTTATATATTCCCCTTTCCTGATAATTTATAAAATTGGGGATAAATCTCTCCTGAGTATCAGCTGATGATATCGGTTCACTATACAATTGCTTCAGACCCGAAGAAAATAAATCTGTCTCTGAGTTATTCTGATTAAAAAAGGAGTTCTTAGCCATATTTCTTGATTCTCTATTAATCAAAAAAGGATTATTCTGCATTGTGTTGGGATTACAATTGGAGCCTTTCCAGTAGCTAGCCTGATAATAAGTCACAGGTGGTAAAAGGCCTGGTATCTGTTTTAATTCCATATAAGGACTGTTATAATTTGAAGTCATGTTTGTATCTCTCTGTTCTGTGTCTCCTAAGTCTAAATATTGGTAATATTCATTAGATTCTTGAATGACAGAGTTTAAAGGACCAGAAGCTGAACTCTGAGAAGCAAAGTTCTGAATGTTATTTTCTGGAGGTGATGAAGTTTCAGATGGATTTTTCATGGGAGAAGAACTAATCTTGAATAAGGAAGTGATATCACAAAATTGCTAAAAAAAAAAAAAAAAAAGTAAAGACAGATATTTGTCAAGAAAACATAAATACTGGTGCCCATCAAAAAAAGAAATAATAAAAAAATACAAACAATCTATTCATAAGTATTGCAATCATCCATATATTAAGCATAATATAAATAACTTCTATTTATAAAAGTTTATTTTCTGATCCACCATAGCAGTTTTAGTTATACAATTTATTTGAGTTTTTTGTTTACTATAGATTTGAAAGTATTATTAATAAGGCTACAGTTTCTTCACTGTAATGAAAATTGCTTGAAGGATCATGTAAAAAACAAGATTGTGTTAGTGTGAGTGCAGTAACATTTCAAAATTATTTAAGTGTTCTAAACAGAATGCATTGTTTTATCCATATGTAATAGCTTTAAATTGTATATTGTGTTTGAGAATTTGATAAGAATTGTAATTCAAGGGGCCAGAACGGTGGCACAAGCCATAAGGCATCTGCCTTGCATGTGCTAGCCTAGGACGAACCATAGTTCAATCCCCCATTGTTCCATATGGTCCCCCAAGCCAGGAGCAATTTCTGAGTGCATAGCCAGGAGTAAACCCTGTGTGTCTCCAGGTGTGGCCCAAAACCAAAAAAAAAAAAAATTGTAATTTGAATGAATTATTTCTTTGCTACGTGAAGTCTAAAGCCAATGAATAACTTTCATTTTGAGACCCCTTATGTTAAAAATAGATACTCAAGTGGAAAGAAAATTTACTCATAAGCATTTCAAATAACTGACCTTTAACACTTTCTTTGGCACTTCAGGTAAGAGTTCCTGAAGTTGAGAAAGAGTTGCTAATAATATCCAGTGCAGTGAAGGTCCTTTATTTAACATGAGCTGTGCCACCAATGGATTAATACATGGAAAGTCAAGTAAGTATATTTCTTCCTAGATGAGAGGTTAAGGAATAATCAATCAGTGGTGTTTTGAAAGTGACCAAATTTATTATACTTAACACAGTATATCAAATGAATTTAGGCTTCTGCTACACATTTGAGATACCTGGCCAAGTATGGCCAGGATGGCAAGAAACTTCTTTGGGTGTAAAGACATACACTGTCAGAACTAGGAAAATACTAGATTTTAAAGTTCGTTCAATCTAATTATACATTTGAAACAGATTATTATAGTGTATTTTCTTCAAATGACAGTTTTTTATCTAACAGAAGATTCTCTAATGTGAATCCTCTTATGAGATTTAATTTTTATACCTGAACGTTTCTTTATTTAAACTACATACTATCATTGTTTGATTAAGATGAAACATGTTTGTGTTATCTAAGAGATATAGAAATCATTTTAGAAAAGCCTTATGAAGAATATAGAATGCTCTGAATAGGAAATTAACTCAAAAGTCTAAAATGTATGTTCGGAGACTTCTAGAAATAGAGCCATCATTATCTTTTTTGTTTGTTATTTTTTTGTTGTTGTTTGGTTGGTTTGGGGGCCACACCCAGCAATACTCAGGGGTTACTCCTGGCTCTGCACTCAGAAATCGCTTCTGACAGACTCAGTGGACCATACGGGATGCCAGGAATCAAACCCAGGTTTGTCCTGGATCAGCTGCATGCAAGGCAAATGCTCTACCACTGTGCTTTCACTCTGGCCCCCCATTATCATTTATTGCCAAATTCTCACCCCACCACCACCACACCAGATTACATGGTTTTTACATTTTTTGGTTTCATCTAATGGTAGACTTGTGAGTAGACTGGCATACTTTAGTAGGAAGAAAATCATATTCATATATACATATTATATAGGTACCTATACATACTGATAGTATTATGCACAACTTAGCATATAAAATTTCTGTGACTTAATACATGAGTGCTCTTGAGTTATTTTATAATTGCATATTTTTCAGTGATAAAATAGTCATATGTTTCAAAATTTAAAAACTTCTGTTTGTGTTCTTCTACACTGTAAATCTTATGTGGTTGGAGTAAATAAACCCCTAGGGTCTAAAGACAAATGATATCTGGAAAATAGATGTGAGTCATATTAATTTCTTTCTGAACAAGCCATATCTACATGTGGTCATTGATATGTATTCTAGTTTTATTTGGCCAGCCCTATGACATGGGAGAGGGCTAAAGTCATCCATTCTTTTCTTGTTACAATGTTTTCTTCTATGGAAGTTCCAAACACCATCAAAACAGACAATGGACCAGTTTACACCTGCAGAATTTTTCAATCTTTCTGTTATGAGTGGCAAATTAAGCATATTACAGGAATACCTCATAATCCTCAAGAACAAGGTATAGTTGAATGTATGCATAGAACTCTTAAAATCCAGTTAATGAAAAACGTAAAACGGGGAATGCCTCTACTTGATTTTTCTACCCTTATCTTCTTTTTCTCTACATTTTCTACATTTCTACAAGGAGAACCCTATACCACTGTGGAAAAACACTTCCAAGAAGATCTACAATCTCAAAACAATTAATTCACCTATTCAGGTGAAAATTGACAAAAAATGGGTAGCAGGAAACATCATTATAGGAAGAGGCCATGCCTATATTTCTACTGAGGACAGTCCCAAAAAGAAATTTTGGGTTTCACTACATCTTATCAGATATCATCAACCTTGATTACAGGAAACAACAAAAAATAGTTTTTATTTTCTTCTTTTCTTGTCTGTGTGTGTGTGTGTGTGTGTGTGTGTGTGTGTGTGTGTGTGTGTGTGTGTGTGTGTGTGTTTTGGGCCACACCCTGTGGCACTCAGGGGTTATTCCTGGCTATGCACTCAGAAATCTCTCCTGGCTTGGGGACCATATGGGATGCTGGGGGATGAAACTGTGGTCCATCCTAGGTTAGGTGTGCAAGGCAAGCACCCTACTGCTTGAGCCACTGCTCCGGCCCCAGATTTTGTTTCTATTTGTTATTCTTCCCTATCATTTATTAGGTATTAAGAAGTCAAATTCTGACTATTCCACATGCCCCATATCAACAAGAAGTAGCTAGAAGATAATACCTGAATTCCTAATCTTTCAGAGATTTCACTCTTAGTTAAAATTATATTTGAGTGCATTTATTTTCAAAAAAGGATATATAGTAAAAAGTCTCATTTCAACTCCATTATGCCAGATCTTTTGCCTGAGGCTAAATCAATGCTAGTATCATGATTTCTTGCTTTATGTAGATATATTTTACTCTTGTTTTATACATTGGTACATTGTTAGTATATTGCATGCTCTGTGTTGCAAATGTTGGTTTTGAGGGGGGTTGTTTTTGGTTTTTGAGCACACCCGGTACCTCTCAGGCAATACTTTTGGCTCTGCACTCAGAAATCACTCCTGGGGCCCAGAGAGATAGCACAGCGGTGTTTGCCTTGCAAACAGCTGATCCAGGACCAAAGGTGGTTGGTTCAAATCCCGGTGTCCCATATGGTCCTCCGTGCCTGCCAGGAGCTATTTCTGAACAGACAGCCAGGAGTAACCCCTGAGCACCGCCGGGTGTGGCCCAAAAACCAAAAACAAACTAACAAACAAACAAACAAAAAATCACTCCTGGCAGGCCAAGGGACCATATGGAATGCCGGGGATCAAACCTGGATCAATCCCAGGTCTACTTCATGCAATGTGTTATTGTTCCAGCCCACAGCTTTCATTTTTAACTTAATATTTCTTTCTCTTTCTTTTTGGTTTTTAGGCCACACCTGGAAGTGCTCAGGGCTTACTCCTGGCTGAGTTCAGGGATCACTCCTAGTGGGCTGGGGAAATCAGATGGATTCTTGGTATTGAACTTATGCAAGGCAAATGCCCTACTCACTGTACTATCACTCTGATAGTCAGAATCATTTTTTTTATAATGCAATGTATTGTATATAATAATATATTGTATATACATTGTATTCCATTATTGAATAACAATATTTTTTTTCTTAACACCACCCATCACCAGTGCAACATTCCCATCACCAATGTCCCAAGTCTCCCTCCTCCCCACCCGACCCCCGCCTGTACTCTAAACAGGTTCTCAATTTCCCTCATACATTCTCATTATTAGGACAGTTCAAAATGTAGTTATTTATCCAACTAAACTCATCACTCTTTGTGATGAGCTTCCTGAGGTGAGCTGGAACTTCCAGCTCTTTTCTCTTTTGTGTCTGAAAGTTATTATTGCAAGAATGTCTTTCATTTTTCTTAAAACCCATAAATGTGTGAGACCATTCTGCGTTTTTCTCTCTCTCTCTGACTTATTTCACTCAGCATAATAGATTCCGTGTACATCCATGTATAGGAAAATTTCATGACTTCATCTCTCCTGACAGCTGCATAATATTCCATTGTGTATATGTACCACAGTTTCTTTAGCCATTCGTCTGTTGAAGGGCATCTTGGTTGTTTCCAGAGTCTTGCTATGGTAAATAGAGCTGCAATGAATATAGCTGTAAGGAAGGGGTTTTTGTATTGTATTTTTGTGTTCCTAGGGTATATTCCTAGGAGTGGTATAGCTGGATCGTATGGGAGCTCGATTTCCAGTTTTTGGAGGAATCTCCATATCGCTTTCCATAAAGGTTGAACTAGACGGCATTCCCACCAGCAGTGGATAAGAGTTCCTTTCTCCCCACATCCCCGCCAACACTGTTTATTCTCATTCTTTGTGATGTGTGCCATTCTCTGTGGTGTGAGGTGGTATCTCATCGTTGTTTTGATTTGCATCTCCCTGATGATTAGTGATATGGAGCACTTTTTCATGTGTCTTTTGGCCATCTGTATTTCTTCTTTGTCAAAGTGTCTGTTCATTTCTTCTCCCCATTTTTTGATGGGATTAGATGTTTTTTTCTTGTAAAATTCTGTCAGTGCCTTGTATATTTTGGAGATTAGCCCCTTATCTGATGGGTATTGGGTGAATAGTTTCTCCCACTCAGTGGGTGGCTCTTGTATCTTGGGCACTATTTCCTTTGAGGTGCAGAAGCTTCTCAGCTTAATATATTCCCATCTGTTAATTTCTGCTTTCACTTGCTTGGAGAGTGCAGTTTCTTCCTTGAAGATGCCTTTAGCCTCAATGTCCTGGAGTGTTTTACCTACGTATTGTTCTATATATCTTATGGTTTTGGGGCTGATATCGAGGTCTTTAATCCATTTGGATTTTACCTTCGTACATGATGTTAGCTGGGGGTCTAAGTTCAATTTTTTGCAAGTGGCTAGCCAGTTGTGCCAACACCACTTGTTGAAGATGCTTTCTTTGTTCCATTTAGGATTTTTTGCTCCTTTATCAAAAATTAGGTGATTGTATGTCTGGGGAACGTTCTCTGAGTATTCAAGCTTATTCCACTGATCTGAGGGCCTGTCCTTATTCCAATACCATGCTGTTTTGATAACTATTGCTTTGTAGTAAAGTTTAAAGTTGGGGAAAGTAATTCCTCCCATATTCTTTTTCCCAATGATTGCTTTAGCTATCATTGGGTGTTTATTTTTCCAAATAAATTTCAAAAGTGCCTGGTCTACTTCTTTGAAGAATGTCATGGGTATCTTTAGGGGGATTGCATTAAATCTGTACAGTGCTTTGGGGAGTATTGCCATTTTAATGATGTTAATCCTGCCAATCCATGAGCAGGGTATGTGCTTCCATTTCCGCGTGTCCTCTCTTATTTCTTGGAGCAGAGTTTTATAGTTTTCCTTGTATAGGTCCTTCACATTTTTAGTCAAGTTGATTCCAAGATATTTGAGTTTGTGTGACACTATAGTGAATGGAGTTGTTTTCTTTTTTTTTTTTTTTTTTTTTTTTTTTGGTTTTTGGGCCACACCCGTTTGACGCTCAGGGGTTACTCCTGGCTATGTGCTCAGAAATCGCCCCTGGCTTGGGTGGACCATATGGGACTCCGGGGGATCGAACTGCGGTCCTTCCTTGGCTAGCGCTTGCAAGGCAGACACCTTACCTCCAGCGCCACCTACCCGGCCCCTGGAGTTGTTTTCTTAATGTCCATTTCTTCCTTATTAGTATTGGTGTATAGAAAGGCCATTGATTTTTGTGTGTTAATTTTGTAGCCTGCCACCTTGCTATATGAGTCTATTGTTTCTAGAAGCTTTTTGGTAGAGTCTTTGGGGTTTTCTAAGTAGAGTATCATGTCATCTGCAAACAGTGAGAGCTTGACTTCTTCCTTTCCTATCTGGATTCCCTTGATATCCTTTTCTTGCCTAATCGCTATAGCGAGTACTTCCAGTGCTATGTTGAATAGGAGTGGTGAGAGAGGACAGCCTTGTCTTGTGCCAGAATTTAGAGGAAAGGCTTTCAGTTTTTCTCCATTGAGGACAATATTTGCCTCTGGCTTGTGGTAGATGGCCTTAACTATATTGAGAAAGGTTCCTTCCATTCCCATCTTGCTGAGAGTTTTCATCAAGAATGGGTGTTGGACCTTGTCAAATGCTTTCTCTGCGTCGATTGATATGATCATGTGATTTTTATTTTTCTTGCTGTTGATGTTGTGTATTATGTTGATAGATTTACGGATGTTAAACCAGCCTTGCATTCCTGGAATGAAACCTACTTGATCGTAGTGGATGATCTTCTTAATGAGGCATTGAATCCTATTTGCCAGGATTTTGTTGAAGATCTTTGCATCTGCATTCATCAGCGATATTGGTCTGTAATTTTCTTTTTTCGTAGCATCTCTGTCTGGTTTAGGTATCAAGGTAATGTTGGCTTCATAAAAGCTATTTGGAAGTTTTCCTGTTTTTTCAATTTCATGAAAGAGTCTTGCCAGGATTGGTAGTAGTTCCTCTTGAAAGGTTTGAAAGAATTCATTAGTAAATCCATCTGGGCCTGGGCTTTTGTTTTTGGGCAGACATTTGATTACTTTCTTAATTTCCTCAATAGTAATGGGTGTGTTTAGATATGCTACATCCTCTTCATTCAATCGTGGAAGATTATAAGATTCCAAAAATTTATCCATTTCTTCCAGGTTTTCATTTTTAGTGGCATAGAGTTTCTCAAAGTAGTTTCTGATTACCCTTTGAATCTCTACCATATCAGTAGTGATCTCTCCTTTTTCATTCCTAATACGAGTTATCAAGTTTCTCTCTCTTTCTTTCTTTGTTAGTTTTGCCAGTGGTCTATCAATCTTGTTTATTTTTTCAAAGAACCAAATTCTGCTTTCGTTGATCTTTTGGATGGTTTTTCTGGTTTCCACTTCATTGATTTCTGCTCTCAGCTTTGTTATTTCCTTCTGCCTCCCTATTTTTGGATCCTTTTGTTGAGCACTTTCTAATTCTATGAGCTGCGTCATTAAGCTATTCAGGTATGCCCCTTCTTCTTTCCTGATGTGTGCTTGCAAAGCTATAAATTTTCCTCTCAGTACTGCTTTTGCTGTGTCCCATAGGTTCTGATAATTTGTGTCTCCATTGTCATTTGTTTTCAGGAAGGTTTTGATTTCCACTTTGATTTCATCTCGGACCCACTGATTATTCAGTATGAGGCTATTTAACTTCCAGGTGTTAAAATTTTTCTTCTGTGTCCCTTTGTAGTTTATATATAATTTCAGGGCTTTGTGGTCAGCAAAGGCAGCCTGCAAAATTTCTATCCTCTTGATATTATGGAGGTATGTTTTGTGTGCTAACATGTAGTCTATCCTAGAGAATGTCCCATGTACATTGAGAAAAATGTGTATCCAGGCTTCTGGGGGTGGAGTGTCCTTTATATATCTACTAGGCCTCTTTCTTCCATTTCTCTCCTCAGGTCTAGTATATTCTTGTTGGGTTTCAGTCTGGTTGACCTGTCTAGTGTTGACAATGCCGTGTTGAGGTCTCCCACAATTATTGTGTTGTTATTGATATTATTTTTCAGATTTGTCAACAGTTGTATTAAATATTTTGCTGGCCCCTCATTTGGTGCATATATTTTTAGGAGGGTGATTTCTTCCTGCTGTACATATCCCTTGATTAATACAAAATGTCCATCTTTGTCCCTTACAACTTTCCTAAGTATAAAGTTTGCATCATCTGATATTAATATAGCCACTCCTGCTTTTTTTTGGGTGTTGTTTGCTTGGATGATTTTCCTCTAGCCTTTTATTTTGAGTCTATGTTTGTTCTGACTATTCAGGTGCGTTTCTTGTAGGCAGCAGAAGGTTGGATTGAGTTTTTTGATCCATTTAGCCACTCTGTGTCTCTTAACTGGTGCATTTAGTCCATTGACATTGAGAGAAAGAATTGTCCTGGGAGTTAGTGCCATCTTTATATTAAAGTTTGGTGTGTCTGTTGGTAAGCCTTGTCTTAAAGTATGCCGTTCAGTTTTTCTTTTAAGAATGGTTTTGAGTCTGTGAAGTTTTTGAGCTGTTGTTTGTCTGTGAAACTATGTATTGTTCCTTCAAACCTGAAAGTGAGTTTTGCTGGGTGCAGTATTCTAGGCGAAGCATTTATTTCATTGAGTTTTGTCACTATGTCCCACCACTGCCTTCTGGCCTTGAGTGTTTCTGGTGACAGGTCTGCAGTAAATCTCAAGGATGTTCCCTTGAATGTAATTTCTCTTTTCGATCTTGCTGCTTTCAGAATTCTGTCTCTATCTATGGGATTCGTCATTGTGACTAGGATGTGTCTTGGGGTGTTTTTTCTGGGGTCTCTTTTAGTTGGCACTCTTCGGGCATGCAGGATTTGATCACATGTATTCATTATCTCTGGTAGTTTCTCTTTAATGATGTTCTTGACTGTTGATTCTTCCTGGAGATTTTCTTCCTGAGTCTCTGGGACTCCATTGATTCTTAAGTTGTTTCTGTTGAGCTTATCATAGACTTCTATTTTCATCTGTTCCCATTCTTTGAGTAATTTTTCCATTGTTTGATCATTTGCTTTGAGGCTTTTTTCCAATTTCTTCTGCTGTATGTAATTGTTATGTATCTCATCTTCTAGTGTACTGATTCTATCCTCAGCTGCTGTTAACCTGTAGGAAATCTCAAACATGTTTTTCTTCAATTCATCTACTGAGTTTCTCAGACCTGTTATTTGATCTGAAATTTCTGTTTGGAGTTTTCTCATTTCTATCTTCATATTCTCCTGATTCTTTTTAGTTTTCTCTTCTATACTTTGTTTGAGTTCTTTGAACATGTTCCATATTGCAACTCTGAACTCCTTATCTGAGAGACTGACTAGGTGGTTGGTCATGTTCAAGTCATCAGAGTTGCCATCTTCATTCTCTATGTCTGGCACTGGCCCGTGTTGTTTCCCCATTGTCACACTAGTACTGCGTGTTTTTCTACGTGTTGTGATTGTATTCATCGGCTAAATGCTGTGCACCTTCACGAAGGGGAGCGGAGCAACCGTGCTCCTCTGGCTTCTCCCTTTCTGGGCGTGTCGACTCACCTCCACGGAAGGCTCACAGGAAGGCAGGCTGGCAGATGGGCTGCACCCAGAATGAAATCAGGCCAAAAATGCAGGACAGCAGAGTAGAGAGGCAGAAGTGTGCTGGCATCTGAGATCCAGCGAAGTTCAGTCACAGAATCATTTTTATGGACTGTTTGAATTTTATAATTTTGGGGCCACAGACAGTGGGTACCTAGAGCCTACTCCCAACTTGTTGCTTGGTGATTGCTCCCAGGGGTGCTTGGAGACCATGTGGTGCCAGAGATTAACCTGTGCCTTCCCTGTGCAAAACATGTTGTCCTTTGAGATATCTATCCAGCCCCTTTCATATATTTTAAAATAAAGATAACATTAGTTGACTTGCAAACAATGCATTAAATATTATACTTTAACAAAAATATTTCTAAAAATTATCCCACATATATTTACAATTCTACTTTCAATTCAAAAGATTGATTAAGTCATGGAATAATAGAATTTTACTATTCTAAAATACTTAATATAGGTAGAAAAAGTTGTTTAAATTTTAAAAATATTAAATATGTTTAATAAAATGTGCATAAGAACATAAATCTAAATATATTTGTAAATATAATTAATATATAAATACAATGTATTAATGGATTATATAGTTATATAATATAAACATGGTTAACATAAAGAATGATAAATAAAATATTAAAATACTAATAATATTAATTTAATAAACATATTAAAGTAATGTTTAATATTACACATTGAAGTCATTTGACATCCTATAAGTGAGACTTAAAAGTCACTATGAAAGATGGAATTAAAATAGTTCTGTCAAATTTTTTCTTTTTTCTTGTGGGATTAGATATGGGGCCTCATGTAAGCAAGGCAAATATTCTATTGCTGAGCTGTCATTCCTGGCTCTAGTTCTGCCAGTTTAAAACTCCAGATGATTCTATAAAATGATCTACCATATTAAATGTTGAGCATATGGTTACGAATATTCATGCCAATAATATTGGATAAAAAATGTCACCAGAAAAATTTCAAGCACAATTATATATATTTGCAAACATCTCAAGTATTTATTTAGGTAACATACTGTGGATGGTGAAACTTCAAAACCGGATTTATCCAGATAGTCATAAGGATCTCTCTTCGAGGTCATTAAATTATGGTCAGCTATTTGTCGAATTAGCAGTGCAGTCTCTTTTACTCCTGGGGAAATTATAAGCTAAAAAATATTTTCAATATGTTAGAATATAAAAATATTAAAGGAGTAAACATAGAATAAAAATTTATCTTTGTAAGGAAAAAGTACATTCTATTTTTGAACATTATTTTAGATATAATTTATCAAATTATATAATATCCAGAACATTTTGTTTGTGAGGATAATCAATTTTTTCCCTACATATGCTTTTCTGTGGACTCAAATTTTCAAACAGTTTTTCTTCACTTTTATTTGGTACATATTAGCAGTCTTAAATATACATGGTGTTGCATTATATCTCTGATAGAAGAAAAGCAACTTAGGGGCCAGAGTGATAGCACAGCGGTAGGTTTGTCTTGCACGCTGCTGATCCAGGACAGATCTGGGCTTGATCCCCAGCAACCCATATGATTCCCCAAACCTGACATGAGCCATTTTTGAGTGCAGAGGCAGGAGTAAATTCTGAGTGCCACTGGGTGTAGCCCCAAAACAAAGACAAGCAAAAATAAGAAAAGCAACTTAATATCACTAATAATAGTAAATACTTTTCTGTTTCTAGACTAAACCTACTGTTCTCAAGTAAAAACAAAAATTTTCAATTTATATTATCTATTGCTTGTATTTTGGGAATTGTTCTTTCAGTTTTGGCTTTATTAACATTAAATGCCCTTCAAGAATGTGTCAACATGGGGGCTGTAAAGATAGCATGGAGGTTAGGCCTTTGCTTTGCATGCAGAAGGATGGTGGTTCAAATCCCAGCATCCCATATGGTTCCCTGAGCCTGCCAGGAGCGATTTCTAAGTGTAGAGCCAGGAGTAACCTCTAAATGCTGCCGGGTGTGACCCAAAGACAAAAAAAGTGTGTTCAACAGAATGAAATTTAGCACTAAAATATTATTTCTGGGACCTAAGCAATAGTTCAACAGGTAGGGCACTTGTCCTCCCAACTGGATTCAATTCCATATGATCCCTGGGATATCACCAGGAGTAATTCTTGAGTCCAGAGCAAGGAGTAAACCCTGAGCACTACAGGGTATGGTACCTGCCAAAAGCAAACACAAAAACCATAAAATACCATTTCTTAATATCCTGTCACTTGTGTTTTCTCCATGTTTCTTTTTTGATATGGCAGCTTTTCTCCCTTTCACTTCTACCTTTCTCATCTATTTCATCTTCTTGATTTGGATGAAGAAAAGACAGTTCATTCATGAATAGTTGAATGTGAACAGAGAAAAAGTGTCATAAGTAATCATCCTTAGAAATATAAGTATTTTGGGGCCAGCCAGAGAGAAAGCACAGCGGTAGGACATTTGCCTTGTAAGCAGCTGATTTGAACAGAAGATGGTTTGAATCCCAGTATCCCATGTAGAACCCCGAGCCTGCCAGGAGCGATTTCTAAGTACAGAGCCAGGAATAACCCCTGAGTGTCGCCAAACAAAACAAGCAAAAATAGAAATATAAGTATCTTGTGTTGTAGTGGAAATTTAAGAAATTTAGACATATGAACCCTATAAAGTAATTATGAGTTTCTAACAAGAAAAGATATAAAACGATTACACCCTGGAAAGGTTCTATTTATATATGTATATATGTATACACACTGGTGTATATACACAGGGTATATGATACATTGGTGCCATATACCTTGTGTAGCCAAGGAATAAAATAATTTTCTAAAATATACTTGGGGATGTGTGTCATATGGTTCTGGGATAGGCTTAGGAGCTTCCTGCAAGCAAAGAATGTACTCTACCTTTTAAGCTATTCTCCAAGCACACAATGGTATAGTTTTTACAAAGAAAAAGGACCAACTTACTTCTTACCCTCCAGGGTGGAAGTAATGTGAAGAACTGACTGTGTACAAAAAGTACAAAGTATTATTGGGAGAATGGGAGGAGAGGTAAATTTTCTTAAAGGAAGTAGTATTTGAACTGGACAAAAAAATATCTAGGAAGGATGGCAGTGAAATGAGAGTAACATTTTTGGTGGAAGACAGGCCAGAATGCCATGTTTGTGAAATGGCAGAGAAATAAGAATGTAGATTGTACAATTAGAAAATGATGGGTGGAGTGAGGTGAAAGGAAGGTATACTGGTGTGAAATTGGTAGTGAAGTCTGAATTCAAGCTGAGTTTCAACTCTATTTTAATGATCTAGAAAGTAATGGGAGGAAGGCATCTAAATGAAAAAATTCAACTTAATAACAAGTATTTTGGGGCCGAAGAGATAGCACAGCGATAGCAAGCAGAAGATTCAGGACCTAAGGTGGTTGGTTCGAATCCCGGTGTCCCATGTGGTCCCTCGTGCCTGCCAGGAGCTATTTCTGAGCAGATAGCCAGGAATAACCCCTAAGCACCACTGGGTGTAGCCCAAAAACCAAAACCAAAACAAAACAAAACAAAAAATAACAAGTATTTAACAAGAGTTGATTTAGTATGTACATACCTGGGATTATGCTGTAGTTAGGAATAAAAAAATGAATAAACATGTTCCTCACCTTGTCCCCCCAAAAGTAAATGGAATAATAATATTACCATAAAATAAGTTTGGAAGAGGGTAATAAATTGTTTTAGACATGCAGAGTTGAAGTGCCTATGGGACATTAATATGAAGATTTTCAGTAGAATGCTAGAATATAGGTACAGATTTTAAGTCAGAAAAAACTTTAAGAATCATATCCCAAAATAAAACTAAAATTGTGGGAAAATATGAGTTTATGGAGAAAAAAAATAAGTACAGGTAGTTAAAATAAAAGAGCTAAGTCCTGGATTCAAAAGACTTCATTTCAGAACAGGATGCTGAAAAAAAAAAAAACAAAAAAGACCCAGAAATGAGACTAATTCAACATTCATATCAATAGATTTGCTTCACATATCAGATAAGTTCTTTTTATATCTCATTGTTTTGAAGCCATACCAGGCAGGACTTGGGTTACTCCTGGCTCAGTGATCAGAGAACTATGCACTGCCAGTGTTTCAGCTCCAGCCTTGTGGGAGTTTTTCTTTGCTTTGAGATTTTTTAATCTTGGTATTTTGGGGCCACACCTGACTGACTGCTCAGGGCTTATGCCTGGCTCTTTACTTTGGGATCACTCCTAACAAGGGAACACATGTTGAGTGCCAGGGATTGAACCTGGGTCTTCCATGTGCAAGCCAAGTGCCCTACCTACCTACTGTACTATCTCTCTGGCTCCCAAGTCTTAGCCTTTTGTATGCCAGAAAAGCACTTTAACCCTTTGAGTTACCTCTCTGGCTCCTAGATATTGTCTGTTTTGTTTGGTTTGGTTTTGGTTTTGGTTTTGGTTTTTGGGCCACACCCGGCGGTGCTCAGGGGTTACTCCTGGCTGTCTGCTCAGAAATAGCTCCTGGCAGGCACGGGGGGACCATATGGGACACCGGGATTCGAACTAACCACCTTTGGTCCTGGATCGGCTGCTTGCAAGGCAAATGCTGCTGTGCTATCTCTCCGGGCCCTTGTTTTGTTTTTTAAGAACAAACATGATTATGCTCTGGGTTTACTCTTGGTTCTGTGCTCAAGGATTGCTACTGGTAGTGCTTAAGGAATGATATGGGGTGCCAGGGATCAAATCTGGGTGAGTTGTGTGCAACTGACCACTGTTCTATCTCTCCAGACCTTGGGACTTTGTCAATCTCTTACAAGAACATTTTTTCCTTGTTTCCAGTGATAGTTGGGAGCCATGGTCACATCCAACAGTGCTGGGAGATGATGAGCCTGCAGCTCTAGGGATCTAACCCAGGACCCCACACAGCATATGTTCTATGATTTGAGTTACATTCCTAGTCTAATAGAACAAATATATTTTAATTTTTAAGGAACATTTATTTTTAAATATTATTTTTCCTTACCAGTTTCAATTTATTTGTTTTTTGTTTGTTTGTTTGTTTTTTTTAATTTTTTATTTAAACAACTTTATTACATACATGATTGTGTTTGGGTTTCAGTCATGTAAAGAACACCACCCATCACCAGTACAACATTCCCATCATCAATGTCCCAAATCTCCCTCCTTACCACCCAACCCCCCCTGTACTCTAGACAGGCTTTCTATTTCCCTCGTACATTCTCATTATTAGGATAGTTCAAAACGTAGTTATTTCTCTAACTAAACTCATGCCTGAATGTGGTGAGCTTCATGAGGTGAGCTGTAACTTCCAGCTCTTTTCTCTTTTGTGTCTGAAAGTTATTATTACAAGAATGTCTTTCATTTTTCTTAAAACCCATAGATGAGTGAGACCATTCTGCGTCTTTCTCTCTCTCTCTGACTTATTTCACTCAGCATAATAGATTCCATGTACATCCATGTATAGGAAAATTTCATGACTTCATCTCTCCTGACACCTAAATACTTTATTCATTTTTTTTCCATGGTTAAAAAAATGTCTAAAAGAGGGCAGGGATGAAGCATAGTGGTGGAGTACATGTTTTGCAGTTATGAGGCCCTGGGTTTGATGCTTTGATCCAAAAAGAAAGAACATAATCTACATAGTAATTGGAAGTAAAATATGATTTAAATAAAGACTTTTAAAGGCTGGAGAGATAGCACAGTGGGTAGGGTGCTTGCTTTGCATGTGTCTAGCCTAGGTTTGACTCCCAGCACCAAAAACGGTCCCCAAACCCTGCCAAGAATGACCTACTGAGTGTAGAGCCAGGAGTAAGCCCTGACTGCTATTCCCCTTCCCCAAAAAACATTTAGAACAGAAGCTTTTTGTTTGTATAGTTTTGGGCCACAACCTCAATGATAAGGTGTCCCTCCTGGCTCTGCACTTAGGAATTACTTCAAGTGGTGCTTGGGGGACCACATGGGGTTGAACCCAAGTTGGCTGCTATAAAACAAATAGGTATCTGTGATACCTAGAACAGAAGTTTAAGGAAGGGGCCAGAGAGATAGCATGGAGGTAAAGCGTTTGCCTTGCATGCAGAAGGTCGGTGGCTCAAATCCCAGCATCCCATATGGTCTCCTGAGCCTGCCAGGAGTGATTTCTGAGCATAGAGCCAGAAGTATAGAGCCAGGAGTAACTCCTGAACGCTGCTGTGTGTGACCCAAAAACAAAATAAAAACAAAAAAAGGAAGAAGTTTAAGGAAGAATTTTAATTTTGAAATTGTTATTTATTTGGATTTTTAGCAGTTTTCAGTTTACCCATTTAATACTTTTTATTGCATACTTGAGTTGGAGTATAATTTTGATTTATGAACTATACTTGAGAACAAATATACATGAAAAATATACCTTGACATCCAGTTCTGATTTTAGCCCACATGAAGCCATAGCTGCATAAATCTGTGCTAGGTGCTGATGTGTCTTTTCTGTTAAATGGTACCTAAAAAGAATTACATTCCTTTATATGAACTCATTTGAAAGCTGATCATGCTAATTAAAAATTCATTAGTAATGTTCATACTTTAGTATCCCTTCCCCTGCAAAAAAATACTAGAATGAAGATTCCTTAATTCAGGCAATAACTATTAAGTGTTTAGCAAATGGAAACAATGTACTTAATTCTGTAGGGTTAGTACTCCAAAATTATAATATAAAACAAAATGTGACAACAGGAAAAAAATTTAGAATCAAGTAAATAAAAAAATGGGATAGTCAGAATTAAATACTTGTTTGTGATTAGTATATTTTGAAAGATTAAATAGAAAAGAGAATACTTGAGAAATTCTGAATAAATAGGCACAATAGTTGAAGAAAGTAGAGAGTACTGTTAAAATGTGAGAACATGAGCAAAAGTAGGAAGGAAAAATTAATTTTGCAAGTGAATAAGCAGTGTGGATGAAATGAACAACAGTTAAAAATTTGCTTGAAAATATGTGTTGGAATTATATTCTGAAGATGTTTAATATTAGAGTATTCTGTATGTATTCAGTAGGAAATAGGGGAGTCATTGAATATATTTTCTCAGAATGGAGTAATCAGAGCTTGGTGTTGAGATTATTAAGGGGCCAAAGAGGGTGCTCAGCTACCTAAAGCACATGCTTTGCATGTAGTAGGCCTGGGTTTGATTCTCAGCACTTCTTGGTCCTCCAAGCATTGCTTAGAGTGATCTAAGTACAGAGCCATGTGTAAAATTGTAAACCACCAGGTGTGACTCCCAAGACAAAACAATATTAATTAAATGTACAACAGATTATGGAGAGTTATAATGATCCATCTGCAGGTATAAGTCTATTATAATTGTAATTGGTGTCTATTGTAATGGTTCATATAAAATAATGAGATCTGAATTATGGTGAGGACAGAGAGAAAAGAAAGTTTAGCGGGCCCGGAGAGATAGCACAGCGGCTTGCAAACAGCCAATCCTGGACCAAAGGTGGTTGGTTCGAATCCCGGTGTCCCATATGGTCCCCCGTGCCTGCCAGGAGCTATTTCTGAGCAGACAGCCAGGAGTAACCCCTGAGCACCGCCGGGTGTGGCCCAAAAACCAAAAAAAAAAAAAAAAGAAAAAAAAAAAAAAAAGAAAGTTTAGGACCTGAATCAATAGAAATTACTTCCAATCTTGGAAATTAAAAGAAAGGCAATGGTATTAATAGCTGAAGGGCAAAAAAAAGGACAAGGTGCTTGTCTAACATGCACTTGACTGGATTTGATCCCTAAATCTTAATCTGGTCCATCAAGCTACTCTATGAGTGATCCCTTACCCTAGTACCATAAGTAAGATCTGAGCAACTCCAGGTGTAGTCTAAAAACAGAAAAAAGAGAAAATTAAAAAAAAAAAAAGAAAAAAGAGAAAATAAAGTTTTGGAGGAGATATAGAATTTTAATTATACATAAATATGTCACTGAAGAGCTGTGGAATAAGAGAGGGAAAATATATAATAAAATATGATTGGGCCAGAGAGATAGCACAGATAGATAGACTTGCATGTGGCTGATCTGGGACAGACCCATGTTTGATTCTCGGCATCCCATATGGTCCCCCAGCCTGCTAGGAGCGATTTCTGAGTGCAGAGCAAGGTGTAATTCCGGAGTACAGTTGGGTATGGTCCAAAAACCAAAAAGAAAAAAAGACAAGAAAAGATATGTGTAGATGTTTCAAGTGAGACTATAGCTCAATATATGAGTATACTAGTTTAAGTAGAAAGATAACTGAAATGTAGGTGGGGATAAGCCTTTCAATTGACAGGGCAGACAAAAAAAGAAAGCATATAGATAGAGTTGGACACCAATAAGGAAAAATAGGTAAATAAAGAAGGATTAGTTGCAGAAGACCAAAAATATCATGGAATTAGAATTCCTGAAAGTACTTACAATGGACCTATGTATTGCAGTAGTGAAAGATAAAATTATTTTTGGATGTTCTCTTAAAATAGTAACACTGTACTTAAAATATAAGCATTTTATATTAGGGAATAGTACAGCAAATAAAGCATTTGCTTTGCATGCAGCCAATTGAAATTTTATTTTCGGCATCCCATTTTGTCTCCTGAGTACTACAGAAGTAATTCCTGGGTGCAGAGCCAGCAATAACTCCTGAACATTGCCAGGGGTGGCCAAAAAATATTTACTCTTACAAACCATTGTTACCTCAATTTTAAAGAAATTAGAAAATACAGGGGGAAACTTAGAATACAAGTATAAATGCATTCAACTTTGAAAGTACAAAAGTAGGGGGGCCGGGCAATGGCGCTAGAGGTAAGGTGCCTGCCTTGCCTGCGCTATCCTTGGACGGACCGCGGTTCGATCCCCCTGGTGTCCCATATGGTCCCCCAAGCCATGAGCGACTTCTGAGCGCATAGCCAGGAGTAACCCCTGAGCGTCACCGGCTGTGGCCCAAAAACCAAAAAAAAAAAAAAAAAAAAAAAAAAAAAAGAAAGTACAGAAGTAGGAAGGAAATCTAGATTATAGAAAAGAAAAGGAGCAGTGGAAGCTGTATAGGTAAATACAAGATGCGGAAAAGAGACATTTAGTAACCCTTCAAAGCCAACGTCTTGACATGGATTTTTTTGGGATTATCAGTTAATTATCATCATTAATAATTATTATCATTAGCAGTGAAAGAAAGCATAGCAAGATGCCATTCAGTTAGCAGATTTAATAAATTGTTATTTGTTAATTTCTTTTGGTTTTTGGGTCACACTTGTCAATGTTCAGGGTTAATCCTAGCTCTTCGCTCAGGAATTACTCTTGGTGGTACTCAGATGTCCATATGGGATGAACCATAGAACTCATGTTGACTTGCATGCAAGGCAAGCACGTTAGCTGCTGTAGTCCCAGATTTAATAAAATTTTAGAATAATTGAAGGATGTTATCTTTTAGAAGAAATGTCTGAAAGAGAAGATACTTCTTTGGCCTACCATTCCCATTTTATATATATAAAAAAAACTCAATGATCCCTTAGAAAGTATCTTAAGCAGGGGCCGGAGAGATAGAATGGAGGTGGGACTTTTGCCTTGCATGCAGAAGGCCGGTGGTTCAAATCCCAGCATCCCATGTGGTCCCCCGAGCCTGCCAGGAGCGATTTCTGGGCATAGAGCCAGGAGAGACCCCTGAGCACTGCCGGATGTGACAGACAGGAAGGAAGGAAGGAAGGAAGGAAGGAAGGAAGGAAGGAAGGAAGGAAGGAAGGAAGGAAGGAAGGAAGGAAGGAAGGAAGGAAGGAAGGAAGGAAGGAAGGAAGGAAGGAAGGAAGGAAGGAAGGAAGGAAGGAAGGAATCTTAAGCAAACAAAAAGTAACCCTCAAATGTACCCAAAGTCACTACTGTTCAATACATTTTTCCTGTGTTGAATAGGGTGGAGAGAAGGGACTGTATCATATGTTTTGAAAAAGATTTGTCTAGAATTTAAAAGATATTAAGAGAAATACTTAAAAGAGCAATAAGATGAGAAGTGAGATGGAGGCTAGAAAATAATTTACAAAGAATGTTCAGGCAAGGGACCAGCGTGATAGTGATAATGAGTAGGGCCTTTGCCATGCATGAGGCTGACCCAGGTTCGATCCCTGGCATCCCATATAGTCCTCAGAGCCTGCCAGTAATAATTTCTGAGTGCAGAGCCAGAAGTAGCCTCTGAGCATCGCTGGGTGTGGCCCAAAAACAAAGCAAAAAAAAAAAAAAAGAATAAAAGGAAAAGAAAAAATGAATGTCCAGGTAAATAATAAAATATAGTTATAAGTATAAATAAAATATACCACATTTCCAATTTGTTTGCCTGTAGATATGCCCATGGGTTTAACTTGAGAATCTTTGAATTAAACAAATTGTAGGTGGAAAATTGGCACAGTTACTTATGTTCCAAGAGGAGAACTGAATAACTTAAATATGAATATGACTTTGGAATCAGAAATCTTTACTTACTCTGAGTTAAACCTTTCTTTGGTGTATAAAATTATCCAGCAATAGTTGTATTGGAATGATAATGCCATCAATCTCATAATGATATTGTCTGATGCTCTCTCACAATTTAATTCTTCAAGGTCCTGCCAGGAAAAAATTTTTTTTGTCTTGGTTAAAGAGATGTTATGTTTCATAAGGGAATAACAAAGTCCAAAAGGCACTAGAAATGAAGTGCAGAAGTGTTCTTCAGCAGGAAGCTTACTACAGGGATGGAGGTGGGAGGGGAATAAGTTAGGGAAGGGAACACTAGAACAATGGTAGAGGAGAAAGTATTTAGTCAACAGGCAGACTGGGGTCAGGAGGAACGAAGATGAAGGGATTGGTGTTGGAATATTGTAAGCCTGAAATTTAATAACGATTAATTTTGTAATAAGAGCTTCAGCAAAGATATGTTTCTCTCTCAAAGTGATACATGATAAAACAGCATACAGAGTACCTCCCTATTATGGATAAATTTGTAGACAAGTCTCTCCTATAGGGAGCAAAAAGTAGTATATGTTTTAAAAGCGTGAACAATTTACAATGAATGTTTTTTTCTTTACATTTTAAACAGCGTGATTAATACAATTGTTATTAATGTGATTCATACATAAAAATTCAAGCACCACCTGCTCCACCGGAGTGTTAACCTTACTCCACCATCATCCCATATCTTCTTATATCCTGCCCTCCTTTCCTCTGTCTTGTTTATTTGTATCCTACATAAGAGATAGCATTTTGTGCCTGTCCCATTCAATTAATCAGTATTATATGTTTTCATTTTTTTCTAACAGTCAAAGATATCCCACTGTATATAAGTACCATAGCTTCTTTATTTAGTTATCTGTTCTTTGCACTTGGGTTATTTCCAGATTTTGGCTATTGTGAATAGTGTGACTATAAAAATAGGAGTGCAGGGGTGGGGTAAAAAAAAAAAAGGAAAGAAAAAAGAAAATAGGACTGCAAGTGTCTTTTCTGCATTGTTTTTGGGCGACTGGGGTATAGTTTCAGGAGTGGAATGTGTGGGTCAATGAAAAATCAATTCCTCGTTTTTTGAAGAATGTTCATATTGTCTTCCAAAAAGACTTACAAAGTCACTTGACATTCCCACCAGTGAGAGTACCTTGCACTTTTTCTACTGCATCTGCACCAACACTGGTTGTTGTTCATTATGATGAATCCAGTCTCTGGTATATGGTTATGACTCATCGTAATTTTAATTTGCATTTCCTTGATAATTAGTGATGCAGAGCATTTTTTAGAATCACAATTTTCATTTATTTGTTTTTAATAATTTCTTTTTCTTTGTTTATTTGGGGGGCATACATGGCAGCACTTAGGGGTTACTTCTGGTTCTGCACCCAGAAATTGTTCCTGGCAGGCACAGGGGACCATATGCCATGCTGGGGATTGAACCAGTGGTGGTCCTGGGTCAGTCACGTGCAAGGCAAACAAACACCCACTGTGCTACCACTTTGGCTCCATAATTTCTTTACTTAAGCACTGTTGTTACAAAGATGTTCATAGTTGGATTTCAGTCATGAAATGTACACCACACTTTATCAGTATAACTTTCCTGCCACCAATGTTCCCATTTCCCCCCTCCCCATCCCCTGCCTGTCTTCAGGGGCAGGTATTCTATTTCTCTCTCTATCATTGTTATGGTAGTCCTTAGAGCAGTTATTTCTCTAACTGCGCTCACTGTTCTTTGTGGTAAACTTTATATCATGGGCTGGTCTTTCCAGCCTGCATCTTTATTGTCTTTGGGTATTATTACCATACTCTTTTTTATTTATCTTACATACCAATTACTATATACTCCACTATAAGCTGACCCGAGTATAAGTCGACCCCCCAATTTTACCCTAAAACTGGGAAAACTTAGTGACTCGAGTATAAGCCGAGGTGGAAAATGCCAGCCATTGGTAAATTTCTTTTTTTTTCTTTTAATTTTTTATTTTTAATTATGAGAACAAAGATGCAAAGAAAGAGGACAAGGTAAAGTTATAGTGGAAGGACAATCACCCATAAGCAGAATTCTCAGTAGTCCCATTGCTGATATCTTAACTTTGAACTTTCAGCCAAGAACATTAAGAAAAATAAAACAGACCCATATACAATTACTTTGTCCCTCAAGTCCCCAGATTGTAGTACATAATTGCACACAAAGCAATCTAAAGACATAAAACTTATGTAACTCCTTAAACATTGAAGGCGAAGTACTTTTTTACATTTCCATGCACATGCATATTAGTTTAAGTTAACCTCAAAAGTTTAAGTGGGTTGTTTTTCTTAAGGATTAGAGTAAAAGGAGCACAGTAAAAATGGTGTTAGAGTGGCAATTATTGTTTGCATAGGCCCACCAAAATATAAGGGACATGGAAAGGAAAAGCCTTGGCCTAAATACAAGGAGACCCTACCCCTGAAGTTTCCTGGCATAAGACCAACTCTAGGCTCCAGGCAAACTAGTTTGTCCAATCCAAGTCATTGTCTGTAGTGCTTCCAGGTGTTGTTATAAAAAACCTTGGATGTTTCGTAGATAGCTTCCCTGGTTCTGGGGTGAATGGAGGATGCCCATTCTTCTGAGGCCTGTGCCAGGTCATTATATCAATGTTCAGGGTGTAAGGTCCCATTGCGCTACGAGAGTCGTGTGTTCCAATCTCTATTAGATAAGAACTTATATGTATGTATAGTATTTTTCCTTTTTTTTTTTTTTGTATTTTCCCATTTTAATGTGCCCATGCAAACAAGGAATAATGCCACATGGCGTTATTGGCGCATATGGGGGAAATAAAGCGAATGGTAAATTTCAAAAATAAAAATATATACCCAAAATAATTACAATAATTGAAGGATCAGTAGGATAAATGTTTTTCAATACTTATTGAAAAGTACTTATACTTATTGAAAAATACTTATTGCTCGTAAACTAGCAACAATAACTTTAAATAAAGTGCAGAAAACTGTGGCTTAACAGGTAATCAAGATAAATCACAAAGTTTAAAATCCTTCAAAACTGGATTCCTCCTCCTCTGTATGTCTAAACAGAGTATCAGCTGTATCTGACGTAAGGGTATC
Organism: Suncus etruscus; assembly: GCF_024139225.1. NCBI lineage: Eukaryota > Metazoa > Chordata > Mammalia > Eulipotyphla > Soricidae > Suncus > Suncus etruscus. The sequence goes on from NC_064848.1 coordinate 84,027,909, forward strand.
AGCATAGACATTGTCATCATCACTGAGTTCGCAGATATCATCACTGCTGTCAGTCTCATACAAAGCACAGAATATTGTGGGTTAAATAGTTCAGTGGTACACCGAATCAAATAATCTGTATGACCTGAGTATAAGCCAAATTTGGGTTTTTGACACAAACTTTGTGCCCGGAAAAACTCGGCTTATACTCGGGTATATAGTTAATTGTAATACATTTTTTCTAGATAATAAAAGAAGCTATTGAAAATAATGAAAAGAAAAATAATAAAATGGGAAGAGAAAATAAAAAAAAAAGAACTATAGCAAGCTCATTTGTGAAAACTTGTAAATAGCACTGCAATAAACATAGGAGTGCAGAGGTCATTTTTGCATTGTGTTTCTGTGTTCCTAGAATATATATGTATATACCTTAAAAGTGCTGGATCATATGTGAGCTAAATTTCCAGTTTTTTGAGGAATATCCATATTATTTTCTAGAAAGGCTGGACTAGACGGCATCCCCACCAGCAGTGAATGAGAGTTCCTTTCTCCCTGCATCCACACCGGCTCTGGTTGTTCTTGTTCTTTGTGATGTGTGCCAGTTTCTGTGGTGTGAGATGATACCTCATTGTTGTTTTGATTTGCATCTCCCTGATGATTAGTGATGTGGAACATTTTTCTCATGTGCCTTTTAGCCATCTGCATTTCTTCTTTGAGGAAATGTCTGTTCATTTAATTCTCCCGATTCTTTGATGGGTTAGATGTAGTTTTCTTGTAAATTTCTGTCAGTACCTTGTATATCTTAGATATTAGCTCCTTATTTGATAGGTATTGGGTGAATAGTTCCTCCTATCCCTTGGATGGCCTTAGTATCCTAGTTACAATTTCCTTTAAAGTGCAAAAGATTCTGTTTAATGTAGTCCCATTTGTTTATTTCTGCTTCCACTTTTTTGGATAGTGTTTATTTCCTCTATAAAGATGCCTTTAGTCTCAGTGTCATGGAGTGTTTAGCCTACGTTTTCTTCTATATACCTTATAGTTTCAGACCTTATATCGAGGTTTTTAATCCATATGTTTTTGGGCCATACCCAGCAGCACTCAGGGCTTACTTTTGGCTCTCTACTCAGAAATCGCTCCTGGCAGGCACAGGGGACCATATGGGATGCCAGGATTTGAACCACTGTTGGTCCTGGGTCGGCCACTAGCAAGGCAAACGCCCTACTGCTGTGCTATCCTCCAGTCCCTTTAATCCATTTTTATTTGACCTTCGTGCATGGTGTTAGAGGTCATGCTTGGCTTCTTTATTTATTTATTTATTTTTTGCATGTGGCTGACCAGTTATCCCAACACCACTTGTTGAAGAGGTTTTCTTTGCTGAATTTTGCTTTTCTTGCCTCTTTATCAAAGATTAATTGATTTTATGTCTGGGGTCATTCTCTGAATACTCAAGTCTATTCATTAATCTGAGGGTTTGTCTTTATTTTAATACCAGTCTGTTTTTATGAATATTGCTCTGTAGTACAATTTAAAGTTGGGGAAAGTGATGCCTCTCATTTATTTTTCCCCTAAGGGTTGCTTTAGCTATTTGTGGATATATATTGTTCCAAATGAAGTTCAGGAGTGTTTGATCCACTTCTTTGAAGAATGTCATGGACATCCTTAGAGGGACTGAATTAAATCTTTACAATGCAATATGGGCCTGTCAACACTTGATAGGTCAACCAAATTGAAACCCAACAAGAATATATTAGACATGAAAAGAGAAATGGAAGAAAGAGGCCTAGTAGATATATATAGGACACTCCATCCTCAGAAACCTGGATACACATTCTTTTCCAACATACATGGGTCATTTTCCAGGATAGACCACATGCTGGTACATAAAACATACCTCCATAAAAGATAGAAATTTTGCAGGCTACCTTTGCTGACCACAAGGCTCTGAAGTTAGATGTGAACTACAAAAGGTCACAGAAGAAAAAATTTAACACCTGGAAATTAAACAGTCTACTACTGAACAACCAGTTGGTCCGAGATGAAATCAAAAAGGAAATAAAAAATTTCCTGGAAACAAACAACAATGAAAACACAAACTATCAGAACCTATGGGATACAGCAAAAGTGGTACTGAGAGGAAAATTTATAGCTTTGCAAGCACACATCAGGAAGGAAGAAGGAGCATACATGAATAGCTTAATGACACAGCTTATAGAATTAGAAAATGATCAACAGAAGAAACTAAAAATAGGAAGACAGAATGAAATAACAAAGCTGAGAGCAGAAATCAATGAAATGGAAACCCAAAAACAATCCGAAAGATCAACAAAAGCAGAAGTTGGTTCTTTGAAAAAATAAACAAGATTGATAGATCATTGGCAAAACTCACAAAAAGAGAAAGAGAAACTTGATAACACATATTATAAATGAAAAGGGGGAGATCACTACAGATACTGCAGAGATTCAAAGGGTATTCAGAGAATACTTTGAGAAACTCTATGCCACTAAATATGAGAACCTGGAAGAAATAGATAAATTTCTGAACTCATATAACCTTCCACGGTTGAATAAAGAAGATGTAGCATATATAAACACTCCCATCACTATTGAGGAAATTAAAACCGTAATCAAAAATTTGCCCAAAGACAAAAGCCCAGGTCCTGATGAATTCATGAATGAATTCTTTCAAACCTTTCAAGAGGAAGTACTACGAATCATGACCAGGCTCTTTTATGAAATTGAAAAAACAGGAACACTTCCAAATAGCTTTTATGAAGCAAACATCATCTTAATACCAAAACCAGATAGAAATGCTGTCAAAAAATTACAGACCAATACCCCTGATGAACACAAATGCAAAGATCCTCAACAAAATCCTTGCAAACAGGATCCAATGCCTCATCAAGAAGATCATTCACTATGATCAAGTAGGTTTCATTCCAGGAATGCAAGGATGGTTTAACATCCGTAAATCTATCAACATAATACACAACATCAACAACAAGAAAAATAAAAATCACATGGTCATTTCAATAGACGCAGAAAAAGCATTTGATAAGGTTCAACACCCATTCTTGATGAAAACTCTCAGCAAGATGGGAATAAAAGGAACCTTTCTCAATATAATTAAGGCAATCTACCACAAGCCAATGGCAAATATTATCCCCAATGGAGAAAAACTAAAAGCTTCCCTCTAAATTCTGGTATAAGACAAGGCTCTCCTCTCTCACCACTCCTATTCAACATAGTACTGGAAGTCTTTGCTATACTGATTAGGCAAGAAAAAGATATCAAGGGAATCCAGATGACATGATACTCTACTTAGAAAACCCTAAAGACTCTACCAAAAAGCTTCTAGAAATAATAGATTCATATAGCAAAGTGGCAGGCTACAAAATTAACACACAAAAATCAATGGCCTTTTTTACACCAATAATGATAGGGAAGAAATGGACATTAAGAGAACAAGCCCATTCACATTAGTGCCACACAAACTCAAATATCTTGGAGTCAACCTGACTAAAGATGTGAAGGATCTATACAAAGAAAACTATAAAACACTGCTCCAAGAAATAAGAGAGCATACACAGAAATGGAAACACATATCCTGCTCATGGATTGGCAGAATTAACATTATTAAAATGGCAATACTTCCAAAAGCATTGTACAGATTTAACACGATTCCTCTAAAGATACCCATGACATTCTTCAAAGAAGTGGATCAAACACTTCTAAAATTCATTTGGAACAATAAACACCCTATAATAGCTAAAGCAATCCTTGGAAAAAGGATAATGGGAGGCATTACTTTCCCCAATTTTAAGCTGTATTACAAAGCAATAGTTTTCAAAACAGCATGGTATTGGAATAAAGACAGACTCAGATCAGTGGAATAGGCTTGAGTACTCAGACAATGTTCCCCAGACATATAACCACCTAGTTTTTGATAAAGGAGCAAGAAATCCTAAATGGATCAAGGAAAGCCTATTCAACAAGTGGTGTTGGCACAACTGGTTAGCCACTTGCAAAAAAGTGAACTCAGACCCCCAGCTAACACCATGTACTAAGGTAAAATCCAAATGGATTAAAGACCTTGATCTGAAACTATAAGTCGTATATAGAACAACATGTAGGTAAAACACTCTATGACATTGAGACTAAAGGCATCTTTAAGGAGGAAACAGCACTCTCCAAACAAGTGGAAGAAGAGATAAACAGATGGGACTATATTAAGCTAAGAAGCTTCTGCATCTCAAAGGAGATAGTGCCCCAAATACACCCAATACTCATTATTCACCCAATACTCATCAGATAAAGGGCTAATATCCAAAATATACAAGGTACTGACAGAACTATACAAGAAAAAAACATCTAACCCCATCAAAAAATGGGGAGAAGAAATGAACAGACACTTTGTAAAAGAAGAAATGCAAATGACCAAAAGGCACATTAAAAGATGCTCAACATCACTAATCATCAGGGAGATGCAAATCAAAACAACTATGAGGTACCACCTCATGTCACTGAAATTGGCACACATCACAAAGAAGGAAAACAAGCAGTGCTGGCAGGGATGTGGAGAGAAAGGAACTCTTTTTCACTGCTGGTGGGAATGCTGTCTAGTCCAACCTTTATGGAAAGCTATATGGAGATTCTTCCACAAAATGGAAATTGAGCTCCCATATGATCCAGCTATACCACTCCTAGGAATATACCTGAGGAACACAAAAATACAATATAAAAATCCCTTCCTCACACCAATATTCATTGCAGTGTTATTTACAATAGCCAGACTCTGGAAACAACCAAGATGCCCTTCAACAGATGAGTGGCTAAAGAAACAGTGGTACATATACACAATGGAATACTATGCAGCCATCAGGAGAGATGAAGTCATGAAATTTTCCTATACATGGATGTATATGAAACCTATTATCCTGAGTGAAGTAAGACAGAGGGAGAGAGAAAGATGCAGAATGGTTTCACTCATCTATGGGTTTTAAGAAAAATGAAAGACATTTTAACAGTATCTCAGAGACAAGAGAGATGAGGGCTGGTAGGTGCAGCTCATGACATGAAGCTCACCACATAGAGTGATAAGTGCAGTTAGAGAAATAACTACACTGAAAACTATCATAACAATGTGAATGAGTACAGGTGTGGGTGGGTTGGGGAGGAGGGAGATCTGGGAAATTGGTGGTGGGAATCTTGCACTGGTAAAGGGGGGGTGTTCTTTACATGACTGTAATCATACTAGTCATACAACTACAATCATATTTGTAATCACGGTGTTTAAATAAAGATAATTAAAAATTTGTACAATGGCTTTGGGATTGTTGCCATTTTAATGATATCAATCCTCCCAATTCATGAACAGGGTGCATATGCCTTCATTTCCTTGAATCCTCTTTTATTTTTTGAAGCAGTGTTTTGTAATTTTCTTTGAGTATGTCCTTCACCTCTTTAGTTGACTTGACTACAAGGTATTTGAGTTTCTGTGGCATTATTGTGAATAGGATTGGATTTTTTCTCGTAATTTTTTGTGTAGAAGAAAGCCATTGATTTTTGCATGTTAATTTTGTAGCCTGCCACTTTGCTATATAATTTTGTTTCTAGAAGCTTTTTAGTAGAGTCTTTAGAAATTTCTAAATATAGTATTATGACATCTTCAGATAGTGGTATCTTGACTTCTTCCATTCTTATCTGAATGTCCTTGATTTTTTTTTTTGGTTTTTGGGTCACACCCATTTGACACTCAGGGGTTACTTCTGGATATGTGCTCAGAAATTGCCCCTGGCTTGCGGGGACCATATGGGACGCCGGGGGATCGAACCGCGGTCCGTCCTACGCTAGCACTTGCAAGGCAGACATCTTACCTCTAGCATCACCTTCCTGGCCCCGATTATCTTTTTCTTTTTCTTTTTCTTTTTTTTTTTTTTTTTTTTTTTTTTTGGTTTTTGGGCCACACCCGGTAACGCTCAGGGGTTACTCCTGGCTATGCGCTCAGAAGTTGCTCCTGGCTTGGGGGACCATATGGGACACCGGGGGATCGAACCGCGGTCCGTCCAAGGCTAGCGCAAGCAAGGCAGGCGCACCTTACCTTTAGCGCCACCGCCCGGCCCCGATTATCTTTTTCTTAAGGTGAGTACTTCCAGTACTATGTTGAATAGGAGTGGTGAGAGGAGGAAGCTTTGCTTTGCCAGAATTTAGAGGAAAGGTTTTTGATTTTTCTTCATATTTGCCATAGGTTTGTGTAAAGTTCCTTTCATTTCCATTTTGAGAGTTTTTATCATGAATGTGTTGTTGGACCTTATTGTTTTCTCTGCATCTATTGATATGATCACGTTTTTTTTCTTTTGTAGATATGATGTATTACATTGATTGACTTGTATATGTTAAACCATCCTTGCATCTCTGGAATTAATTCTACTTGGTTATAGTTTAATCCTACTTGAACCTTCTTTTTTTTTTTTTACTTGAACCTTCTTGATGAGATGTTGGATCCTGTTTGTTTTGAGGTTCTTTCCATCTGTGCTCATAAGGGATATTGGTCTGTAGTTCTCTCTTTTTTGTGTGTGCGTGGCATCTCTGTCTGCTTTCATATGCCTTCTGGCCATTTGTATTCTTCTTTGAAGAACTTTATTTCATCTCTGTTTTGTTGGGAATTGATGTTTTTATCTTGCAAAGTTCTACCAGTGCTTTATATGTCTTTATAAATCTTTATTGGATAAGTGGTGATAAAATAATTTCTCCCAGTCTGTGGACTGCCTTTGTGTTCTGTTCATAACTTCCTTTGACATGCAGAATCTTCCTAATTTATTGTAGTCCCATTTGTCTATTTGTTTCCACTTGACTGGTCAACGAAATTTCATCTTTTAAGAAACCTCTAGCTTCAATGAGATGAAGTTCTTCCTATGTTTTCCTGCCCTATGGATTCAGGTCTGAATCTCCTGATTCTATTGTTGTTGACTTTGGCTTAAGGTCATTAATTCATTTTGATTTGACTTTTGGTGTTAGGAAGGAGACTGAGATCATTATTTTGCATGTGATCATTATTTTGCTCAGAGATGTCAGCTGGAGACAGGCCTCACTTAAGATGGTAGAGCAGCAAGCAGAAGGTCTCAAAATAACTTTTAATAATGGATGTCTAACAGAGCTGTGTGGTTTCATACAACTTATATTTTAACATTTGGTCATCAAGTCATAACCATTAATTTTCCATTAATTTGCATTCCATACTATTAAGTCTTGCTTCTCTGAGAGCTAGTTTTCAGTAGGAAGCTTACCATAATGGGGAGAATGGTGAATATAGGGAAGGTGGAAAAATGGTGTACACTAGTGGAAAGTATGGTGCTGGAATGTTCTATGCATGAAATCCTACTTTTAACAGTATTATGATGGGACAGAAATAGCACAGCACTAGGGCATTTGCCATGAATGTGGCCTGTTTTGATTCCTGGCATCCCATATGGTCACCCGAGCCTGCCAGGAGCAATTTCTGAGTGCAGAGCCAGAAGTAACCTCTGGGTGCCACCAAGTGTTGCCCCAAAACCAAAAACAACAAAACCCCAGTATTATGAATTATGGTGCCAAAAAATTTTAAAACCTGGTTTCTGCTCCCTACTTATTAAATTCCAAACTACATGGATTTTTTGTGTATTTTAATTTTTATTTATCTTTGCTTGTTTACATTATTTTTAAAAACTACAGCAAAAAGAAAATGTGTAAAAACTATTATATATTGTAATGAGGTCATTAAGTCATTGTCAGGTTTACTACTAAACTAGTTGTTGCTAGTTGATCTTTATGATATTTGTATGGTTTCTGAACATTACATGGCTTCAAATACATGTTTGTGTTTAAATTATTATCTTTATTGGAATGACATTTTTGAAAAATTTAGAGTTGTCAGACAGTCCAGAACTTCCAAACTCTCAGGGCATGGTTTCGGCTGTCAGGCCTTCTGAAATTACAGAGTGCAAGAGAGGTTACATATACTCTGACAGGTCCTTGTGATGTCAGCCCAAATACCAGCATAGTTGAAGTTTTGGTTGGTTTGGCATCTCTGCAGAGATCAGTGGTTAAGTGGTGAAGCTGGGCCATTTGGTGGAGTGGCAATTGTGGGTTGTGGGTGCAGCTGGTTAGGTTTTGACAGGACAGGAGCCTAGCCATCCTCTCCCATCATAGATGGAATTTTTAAGAGAATGTCTTTCTCATCTAAAAAGCTGAGTTACTTACAAATAATACTTATTCATATCTTACAGGATATTGTCATCATAGATAAGTATATTTTAATAAGATATAGTGGATAGAATTGGATTTAATTTTTCAACTATAATTATTTTATGCATATATTTATAGCACCCAAGCATCTATATTTACTTTGCTTTACCTTTCATAATATTTTCTACATTTTTGTTTGTTTGGGTTTTTGGGGGTCATGTCTGGCAGCGTTCAGGGATTACTCCTGTCTCTGCGCTCAGAAATCACTCCTGGCAGGCACAAGGGACCATATGGGATGCCTGGATTCAAACCACCATCTGTCCTGGATCAGCTGCGTGCAGGGCAAATGCCCTACCACTGTGCTATCGCTCTGGCCTTTTCTACATTTTTTAATTTAGGTATGCGATTTGAACCACCGACCTTCTGCATACAAGGCAAGTGCCTTACCTCCATCCAATCTCTCTGGCCCCTTTTTTAAATTAATATATTTATTTAATACCATGATTACAAACATGTTTGTAGTTGGGTAATGTTATCTTCTTAAAGTATGCTAAAATAATAAGATCATCAATGAAGCTTAGTAATAATCATTTTACACAATAATTATTTTAGCGCCTGTGGTTCACTTGCAGATTTTTGAAAGAATCATTAATATATTATAGTTAAGCTATACATAAGGTATATATACTAACTATATTTGATATTTTTACTATATAGTTTACCTGCAAAATTATGGTAGTTTGTTCATCAATTGTCATTATTATATAATGCTCTGTGCTTCCAAAGAGTTTTAATGAGTTGTTGCAGCATCTTTCCACAAGGGTGATATTATAACTGTAAAATATAATCTTTGTAAGTAAAAGAATAAAATGAAAAAGAGGTTTTGGGGGGCTGAAAGGACTGTGCTCAACTTACTCCTGGTTCTGTGCTCAGGGATGGTGAGCTCAAATGACCATTTTTTAGTGCTGGGAATCAAACCAGGAAGAGGAGGAGGAGGAAATGCCTAATACCACTCTGGTACCAACTTGCACCAGTTTTGATATGATATCCTGACATGAGGAAACGGCAACAACTTGATCTAAAAGAGTTACCCTATCTCATCACCTAATGAATGGTATGATGAAATCAATTGCTCTATGCAAACACCAAAACCCCTAACTACAGAAGACTGACTTTGGCAAACATGGACTGAGCAGAACCTATCGTGGGACCGCTGAGAAAGATCCCAGCTTAGGCCTCGGCTTAGGATTCGTACAAAAACCAAGATCTCTAATTCCAGAGGTATGACTTTGACAACTGTGACTGAGCAGAGCTTGTGGAACCATACTGAAAGACTCTATCCCAGGCTTTGTCCTAGGATCTGAGCAAAAACCAAGACCACTAATTGCAGAAGACTGATTACAACAACAGTGATGGAACAGAACTTCCTTCTAGAACCGTAAAGAAAAACTGTCTCTTAGCTTTCATCCTATAACCTACGTAAATACCAAAATCTCCAGCTACAGAGGCCTGATGTTATCATTTACAACTGAGCAGAAAGTTTCCTGGCACCATAAAAAGACCCTGGGGTGTGAAAATGAGCGTGTATGAAGCCTGTAGTTGTTCCCATGGCTGTATGCTTCAAGGGCAGAGGAACCCTGTATCTCTTAGGCCAAGGGATTACCTTTCTAATTTCCCCGATGATAATGATGGTGGTGGTGGTGGTGGTGGTGGTGGTGGTGGTGGTGGTGGAGGAAGAAGAGGAGGAGGAGAAGGAAGAGGAGAAAAACATAAATCTTTTTAAGTAGTTGCTTATTTGTTTTTTTGTTTGTTTGTTTTTGATTTGGTTTGGGTTTTTTTTTTGCTTTGTCTTATTTTAGTTTTTTTGTTTTTTGTTTGTTTTTCATAGTTGCTGGTTTTGCTTTTTTGTTTTTTCTTTTTTTTGTATATTTGTTGCTACTGATTTTTTGTGTTTTTTGTTTTTGTTTTGTTTTGTTACCTTTTTCTTCTCTGTTTCCCCTTTCTTCTAAATTGATATTTATAACACCTAAATGAACTTCTCTTATTTTTTTCTTTTCCCTTTTCTTTTCTTATATCTTCAACAGAACCACATTACTGGAATCATCTTGTTCAACCTCATAATTTGAGGGGGAAATTGGATAATACCAGGACCAGACAGTTGTATGAACATTTAGTGGAAATAAAAAAAATGATCAGACATGAACACCAAACCCAAAGTCAAAGACAACAGAACTGATACCCAATCTACAACAAGCTGTACAAATAGGGTCCACTAGCATGGGAACAGGGGTGGAGGGAGGACAACACTGGTTGTTTGAATGTCCCTCATTCATTATCACTATGTGCCTTAAATATTACTATGAAAAAATTTTAATTTACGTTAGCCACAATAAAATAATAAAAAAAACCTGCAAAATGGCTGGAAAAGTTTTAGAAAAACATTTGAAAAAAAATATAGTCACTATGTCACTGCAATAAAAATGCAAAAAACTTGTAAAAATTTAAAAAATTAAATATACAGAGAGATGTTTTTATACAAAATTTGAATTAAGATAAAGCACTTACCTGGATTCTAGCAATTGAAGTATTTCTGGACAATTAAGAAGCCCTTCAGAAGCATAAAACACATATGGAATCTGAATTTCCAAAAGGAAACCACCAAATCTATCCAATAAGGTGCTTCCTAAGTAAGAGAAAATTTATAAATATTTGATTTTTTCTCATCTCCAGGTGTCACTTTTTAAAATAAACGAAAATAATAGGTATAAGTTCAACAAGAAAAATAGAAACAATATTCTCTGTAAAAATCAGAAATCTGAACAAGGTTTCAAGAATGAATGAAAACCATGTTATCCACTACCTAGAGAGATAAATACTAAAGCTTATCTATCTACTATAGATAAATATTATATTGAAAAAGCAAGTTTAGTACATATCTCCAGATATTTTTGCATGCATTTGCTTATCTATACTCACAAGTGTACACTCATTAAAAATGAAAAATGGAAAAAAAATGGAAATATAGGATAATGCTCTAACTTATTATTAAAGTTTACTTATTTAAGTATTGAATATTTGTTGTGTAAGTATGTACTGATTTATATAAAATTTAAATTGTTGCAAAATAATACAGAGGGAATAATACAGAGCAATAGGAAAAGAATAAATACCTTAATAGAGAAATGGAAAATTTCTTTTTTTTTTTTTTTTTTTTTTTTTTTTTTGTGGTTTTTGGGTCACACCCGGCAGTGCTCAGGGGTTATTCCTGGCTCCAGGCTCAGAAATTGCTCCTGGCAGGCACGGGAGGACCATATATGGGACGCCGGGATTCGAACCGATGACCTCCTGCATGAGAGGCAAACGCCTTACCTCCATGCTATCTCTCCGGCCCCAGAAATGGAAAATTTCTAAAAATTGGCAGTTTACCAAAATATAGTCACAAAAGAGCTAGGGAAATAGCTCAAAGGGCTCATGCTTATGCTTTGCATATGGAGGCCCAGGTTTAATTTCTGACACTACAGTCTCTAAAGCACTGCCTCGAGCAATCTTAAAAGCACCTTGGTAGGAGCTACCCCTGAGCACATTCAGGTGTGGCCCACCAACCAAATGCCACCGATTCTAAAAATCAAAGTTTCTTTTTTCTAAGTTAATAATTATAGAGACAATACTTTTAAAATTTTGCTGGGATATCTCAGAATTCCAACTCCTTACTCATACTTGAAATAGTAAGAAAGTAACTTCTGGCAAGAATTGAAAGAGATTCATCTATAAATATACTGCATGAACTTTTAAATTAATAAATCTGGGAATTTCAGCATTAGTCATATAAACTGCTACTGAAAACACAAAGAAACAAACTGATTTATGAAGTAGTTTTAAACTATTTTATTATTTGTAGTGTTACATATTAAAATTGTTCTAAATCAATGTATGATTACATTTTTCCTATAATTCAATTAACAATTACTATTGCCTTAGAAAATAGTTTAAGGTTAGATAGAATTGTAATAAAATTGTGCTGTTTATGTAAAATAGCCTGAAGGCTAATGGAATAAAAAACATAATAAGCAAAGTTTAATTTACAAATAAGAAATATGAGGTCTGAATTAAAACGATATTATCAATGTCACACAAATAGTGGTGAGATTAGAGCTTAAACTAGTCTTTTAATACTTTGTTCTCTTTCTTTAAATCAGAACAGAATAAAAATAAATTTTTTTAACAGAGAAAAAAAGAAATTTAGTTTATATCCTTACTCTTTAATACAGTGTCTGGAACAATCACTTTAAAGGCTGTGTAAGGAATATTCAATTTTTTGCAATGCTTAGTCCAACAAGAATTTTCTACATAATCATATTCTATCACGAATGAGAAATTACTCCAGGGGAAATCTGCTCCAATGTATTGACTATGTACAACTACACAGGAACTGGTACTGAAGAAGAAGAAAAAAAAAAAAAAGCCAAGAAAGTACTTGTGTAATTATAAAATTTTTTTGCTATTCCACTATTAAATCATGCATAATTATCTTAAAATGGCATATTGTATTTTTTACTATTTTGTTCTCCAAATATAGTAATCTCTTATATGTATATATATACATATATACATATATATATTTTTTTTTTTCCTGATAGTAAAACTTTTTTTAAAAGCAAAATATAAAATAATTTTACATCCTAAGGTCACAATGATAATATAATGGATTTGGTGCTTGTCTTGCATGTGACAGAACCAGGTTCTGGCATTACTTTTGGTCCCCCATAGCCCATCAGGAGTGATTCCTGAGCACTGTGCCAGGAAATAACCTTTGAGCACCAACAGGTGTGGCCCAAAAACAAAAAGAAAAAAAAAACTTTTCACATCATTTCGTTCAATTCAATTCTTTTTTTGTTTTGTTTGGTTTGGTTTGGTTTGGTTTTAGGCCACACCCGGTGATGCTTAGGGGTTACTCCTGGCTATGTGCTCAGAAATCTCTTCTGGTTTGGGGAACAATATGGGACACCAGAGAATCGAACCGAGGTCGGTCCTAGGTCAGCCGCATGCAAGGCAAACACCATACTGATGCGCCACCGTTCAGGCCCCTTAAATTCATTTCTTAACTCTATGTCAATAATAGAAAGATTTTCAGGAGAAATCAGTCTCTTTTTTTTTTTTTACAAATATGAGATTTTAACCTTTGAGAATCTATATAGTGATATAATATGACAACTTTGAAATATAATTACAGTTTTCTCAATGGGATCCATAGATAATTTAGCAATAAAAATATATTTAATTTTTAACAGAGAAAATTGAATATTTAAAATTGATTATTTAAATTTTAAGTTATCTTTTTGTTTTGTTTTGTTTTTTGTTTTTGGGTCACACCCAGCGGTGCTCAGGGGTTACTCCTGGCTGTCTGCTCAGAAATAGCTCCTGGCAGGCACGGGGGACCATGTAAAACACCGGGATTCGAACCAATCACCTTTGGTCCTGGATCAGTTGCTTGCAAGGCAAACGTCGCTGTGCTATCTCTCTGGGCCCTTAAGTTATCTTTTTTATCTTCAAATTTTATATACCTAATGATGGTTTCTATTTGTCAACCCAGAAATTAGATGCTATTTATGTATAACTTTACAAACTTCCATTTGACTTCCAACTTCTCACTATTTGGACCGCAAAATTAGAAATAATCTCTACATAAAATAAGCCAAAAATGAAAACTCTTTTAGGGTAGTGGGGGCCACATCTAACCATATTTAGGGATGTTAACATTTATGTTACAGGGATGCTACTCCTAGCTCTGTGCTCATGGATCACTCCTGACAATACTCAGTGGACCTTATATGGTATGAAAATCAAACTTGGTTGGTCATGTAAAAGAGAAATATGCTACCTTTTGTATTATCAATCCCCAAATCAAAAATTTTAATAACAACCAGTGTAAAAATTCATTATTAGCAGGATCTTTCTGAGATATCTACAAGGTGAATTTTAGGAAAAAGATAAATCAAAAGACAGACAATATAAAAATAATGTTGAGCAAAAAATGTATTATGAAAATAAGACTAAGTTTGGAGTTGGAGAGACAGTATTGTGGGTAAGAATGGTTGGCAAATGTCCAATCCAGATTTTATCCCCAGCATCCCATGGTCCCCTGAGCACCATCAGGAGTGATTTTTTATAGCAGAGCCAGGAATAAGCCATGAGCAACATTGGGTGTGACTCAAAAATGAAACAAAAAGATTAAATCTGAATAGGCAGTTTCTAATTACTACTAATCATAATCTGTAGATATTAAAATGAAGTAAAATTTTGAACACTAACATGTAATATATGAGGCAACGAATCATATAACTTGTCTATATAAACTATTTTTCAAATAAAAAAATAGCTTTTATTGATCATCTCTATAGGCCCATAACTACATCCAGATATTCTACTAACTCATCCTCCAGGCTCAAATCCACACTCCAGATCCTCTGGCTCACTACTTTGGTTGACGATGACCTGGTTCATAACACCAGGGTCTTTTCGAACCCAGAGTGGATTCCTTGGAGGGCCCAGGACTAGAAGCCTCCATACCTTATCTTTTTTTATCTCTAAAAGCCTCTATATACACCCCAAGCCATCTGGCCCTTTCTTCTCCACCCACAGGACACGCTCAAACCTACAGTGAACCCACCAGGTTTCAGGGTTGACCTAGCCTCAAAATCTTCACCAATAGAAATTGCAACCAACCTCTGTCCCCCACCCCACCCTCTGATCCCCACCTCCTCTGCCAAAAAAGTCCTCATAAAGCAGTGATGATAGCAGCCATAGATAAATAAAACCTATATATAGTATATAATATGATGATATATTGATATACTGATATAACAATAACTTCAGAACATCTGGAATTAGAAATTCCAACCCTAGTATCCTCGAAACATTAAGACTAGTGAAAAAAGAGCTGGAGCAATAGCTCAGCGGTAGGGCATTTGCCTTGCACGCGAATGTGGGTTTGAATCCTGGCATCCCATATGGTCCCCAAGCTTGCCAGGGGAGATTTCTGAGTGCAGAGTCAGGAGTAACCCCTGAGTGCCACAGGGTGTGCCCACCCTAAAATACAAAAACCAACCAAGAATTAAGGAATTCAGTGTCTTTAACAGAGGGGACAGAAGTCAAAGTATGTTTTCAAGTTTATCAAAATGCTCAATGCTGCCTAGGAATGACCTCAGAACAACTGTCTCATTAAGGGTAACTGAAATAATGCAATAATTAAATGAGAAACTCACTCAGATCAGAGAAAAATTGATACAAAATATTAAAGGATTCATTTAACTAGAATTGAAAGAATATGGTACAGTAACAGAATACAGGAAGCTGAAAACTGAGTTAGTGTGCTTGGAACTAGAAGACAACGTCAAAAGAAAGAAGCAATAGAAAGGAGATGGAAAATAAAAAGAAAGGAAATATAATACATCTAATGCACAATAGCAACAGGATTCATCTCTGAGTCACTATAATACTAGAAGGAGAAGGATGAGAGAAAGGGTAATAACAGCTAGTGGAAGAGATCAGAGCAAAAAAATTCCCCAGTCTGATGAGGGAGACCTGGGCACAGCTTCAGAGGCCCAAAGTGCCAAACAAAATAAACTCACAATACAACATCAAAATAAACTCTAACCAAAATAGCAAGAACTGAAGGGAGACAGATTACTTAACATGTAAGAGAGAAACAAATCCTCAAGTACAAAATACAAGAAACAACATGAAATCCACATCAAATCTTTCACAGAAGACCCTACAAGCAAGAAGAAAATTAAATGATATATTAAAAGTACTGAATAAAACAAATCTTCAAACTAGAGACTTTTATCCTGCCATTAGGTTGTCATTCAGATTCAAGGCAGAGATAAAAAAAATATTCTCAAACAGGAACTGATGACTTCACTGCATCTAAACCAATTCTGAGAGGAATATTGAATGATTCCTATAAAAAGTGCAAGAGAATAAAGCACATTGTTTTGTGTGCAGGAGACCTGGGATCAATGCAGTGTACTACATGGATGCCCAAATGCCATTAGGTCAGACCGTACAGCACTATACTGGGAGTAATCCCTGAGCACCAACAGGAGTAGTCCAAAGGCAACAAAGAAATTGCTGTTTCCAAATCTCTTTGTTTCAGCAGTTACTTCAGTGTCATCTTCTATATTCTATTGTTTAAGACAATTCAGCTTTTCTCAAATAATAGTTGCCCTTTGGTTGTCTGATGTGGACACTAACTGTAGACATGATCTATTTCCTGATCTATGATCAGGATGATCCTGGCCCTCTGTGACAAATATTTGTCTCTTGAGATCTAAGAGACATACACAAATATGTGTATATGTAAATGTGACAAATTATGTACTTATACATATGAACATTGTTAAATGATGCTAGAATATTTAAGAGTATGCATAAACTGTTAATATTAGAACAATACTATTAGAACAATAACACTGACTTTTTGTGTGATATTTTCATTGTCATGATAGTTGAATATATATTTTATTTAAGTTTTAATAATACTTAAGCTTGGGGCCGGCGAGGTGACGCTAGAGGTAAGGTGTCTGCCTTGCAAGCGCTAGCCAAGGAAGGAATGCGGTTCGATTCCCCTGGCTGGTCCATATGGTCCCCCCAAGCCAGGGGCGATTTCTGAGCGCTTAGCCGGGAGTAACCCCTGAGCATCAAACAGGTGTAGCCCGAAAAACAAAATAAACAAAAAAAAAATAATACTTAAGCTTTAAATATAGCTTTAGAAAAATCCAATGATTATATTCAAAAAAGTTTAATTTTAATAGAAATTTTAATAGAAATATCTTCTTACTAATAGTATTATTTTACTTTATCAATTTAAAATTAATAGTGAACATATAGATATACTACTAAAAATTGTACACATGAAATTCAGGAGCATATGTACAAAAATTCTGTGTATGTGTGTATAACAAACTGCAAAAAAAAATTAAATTATACAAGAATGTGAAAAATGGGGCCAGAGGGGTGTTGTGCTAGGGATGGACCGTGGTTCCCCCCAAGCCAGGAGCGATTTCTGAGCGCATAGCCAAGAGTAAGCCCAGAGTGTCACTGGGTGTGGCCCAAAAATCAAAATACAAAACCAAAAAAAAAAAAAAAAAAAAAAGGAATGTGAAAAGCTTGGTCAAAAAAAAAAAAAAAGGCAGAAAAGTTATCACTGGGGGCTGGGCGGTGGCGCTGGAGGTAAGGTGCCTGCCTTGCCTGCACTAGCCTAGGACGGACCGCGGTTCGATCCCCCGGCGTCCCATATGGTCCCCCAAGAAGCCAGGAGCAACTTCTGAGCGCATAGCCAGGAGTAACCCCTGAGCGTCACAGGGTGTGGCAAAAAAAAAAAAAAGTTATCACTGGCTGTCTTCAATGCTATTGTATGTCTCTGAGTTAGGAAAATCACTTCCCCCAAGTATTTACTAAGAATATACTAAGAATTGTTGGAAGTTAGGTCTAATGTCAATTTACTGTTTTTACTAAACTGCCCCCAGAACTCTAAATTATCAATAACCACTGAAACAAACAGACCTTCCTCCTGTAGTCACTCAGGAAGGACTCCAGCCAAACAGAGGTTTTTCTATAAAGGACTTAACAGGGCAAAACAAGTAGGAAGGGAGGTGAGGGTTTTACAACAATGCCCTTCAGAAAGCCCAGCCAGCCCTCAATACCACCGCTAATATCACTCCAAACAATAACTCCCCACCAATAATTACTCTCCATCCCCACAGTATTCCAGCAAGGATTCTTATGTGCCCACAGCAACTGCTTCTCAATTTGTCACTGGAGTTTCTAATTGATAGAACCCTTTCTTTATTTTTTTTCTTTTTCTATTTTTTTTTGTTTTTTGTTTTTGTTTTTCAGGCCACACCCGTTTGATGCTCAGGAGTTACTCTTGGCTAAGCGCTCAGAAATTAACCCTGGCTTGGGAGGGACCATATGGGATCAATTCGCGGTCCTTCCTTGGCTAGCAGACACCTTACCTCCAGCGCCTCCTCCTCACCCCCCTCCCCATAGAACCCTTTCTCTTAAAGTGACAGACCCCTTTTTGGGTATGGATCTCCAAGACACCTCCACCTTGGTATGTAATTTTTCCTTTTAGTCTTGAATAAAAAAGAATCAATTATTCCCTACTTCAAAGTTCATATGGGGACGAAGGAAGAAGCAATGGAACAGTAGCAGAGGGTGACTGACTGGTGGTGGGGGTGGTGAAGTCGCATCACAAAGTAAACCAGTAATATGGAAACTGTTATAAACTATGATATCTCAATAAAAATACGGAAAATAAGATTTATGCTAGAATTTAAATCCTAAACATTTAAAAATGTATTGATTTTTGTTAATATTTATAAGCATATATAAAGATGCATATATCAAACAATATAATCTAATACAATATTATTTTAATAAAAACATATTAATTAAAAAGTAATATTGGCTTATAACACTATATAGTTTCGAGTATACAGATTTCAGATTTTACATTTTACACATTTGTAAAAGTTAAATTCTAGAAGAAATGTGCTTGTCCCCATAGATGAAGAAATACATTTTTACCCTTTTAAAACATCTCCAGATTCCAAAAAACTTTTCCTTTCATTCAGATGCAAGACAGTCAAGTAAAAACCTGTGGAATAAAAAGGGGTAATACAAAAGGTTTCTTTCAGGGCTTTGATCATATGTATATTTTTAGTTTTTGTCATATATTTCACTACCTTAAAAATAAAATAAGGTCTGTGAACATATTAAATGTTTAAAATACAATTTGCTGAACTGGTTTTCCAAGTCTAGAATATCACAAAGTCTAAATCACAGATATTTCTCTTGTGTGTACATGTTGTCTGGAAATTCTGAATTTATTCTGTAAAATAGAAAAAATATAGAACCGAAAGCTTAAATTCAAGGCAACTAAATTAAACACTGACCAGCTCAGTGTAGTTACTTTTCTTTTTCTTTTTTTGTTTTGGTTTTTGGGTCACACCTGGCAGCGCTCAGGGTTTCCTCCTGGCTCTATGATCAGAAATTGCTCCTGGCAGGCTCAGGAACCATATGGGACGCTGGGATTCGAACCACCGTCCTTCTGCATGCAAAGCAAATGCCTTACCTCCATGCTATCTCTCCGGTTCCACTTTTATTTTTCTAAGAATCATGGTGTATTACCTCTTCCCTCCAGCCCAAAATTTAAGTGCATAATTAAACAGAAAGAAGCTGCATTTCAGTGTAGTAGTAATGCTTTTTTCCCCTTTTCTACTGGCAGCACAAGTATCACTATCTGTTCCTTAGATTTACTCATCTTAATTATAGTTTACAATTTAAAAAATTCAGACATAATTTTCAGGAGTCAATGATTTTACCTAAAATAAATTCTATGCTTTATTAGTGTACTTTGGTCAACTAAAAAGTTCACAAAGACTTTCTATAATAATAACAGTAAATGCTTGAAAATTTCATCTTTATTTCATTTGCTGTAATATTAGTTTCGATAACAATAAGAAAGTAGAAGTATTCTTTTTTATATTTATTAGATCATTCATATTATTTAAAATATAATATCCTATGAGGCAAGAGAGATAGTACAGGGGCAAAGCACTTGACTTGCTTGTGGCTAACTTCAGATAGATTTCTAGCACTACATGTGGTCTAGTGATTCCAGCAGAGTGATACCTGAACACAGATCTAACAGAAGTCCTGAGAACAGCTGAGTGTGGCCCAACCCTCATCTCAAAACATAGTATTCTTACTTATTTGTAGTAGATGTGATTCCAGAGCATATTACTTATTCAATGCATTAGTAGGATCTTGTAAATCTATATAAATAAAACCACATGGAACCACATTTTTAATTTTCTAACTTGACAGAAAAAAAAAAGATTTAACCTGAAGAGACAATGAGTAATTGTCAACCAGAGAAAGAATAAAAGCATTTATTTCAGGTTTTAAAGATAATATTTTTGTGTCAGTAGATCTCCTTGAAATAAAAGAAGAGTAATAATGATATAACTCCAGAAACCATAAAAATTAGGGTTGTTCAGCACTAAGTCTAAATAAGTAAAATTTTCACTAAAAATATGTCAAATAATTTTGTTAACTATGAAAGAAAAAGATGCTTTATTAAATTGATATTTTACTTTTTTTTTTTGGTTTTGGTTTTGGGTCACCCCAGCAGCGCTCAGGGGTTACTCCTGGCTCTATACTCAGAAATTGCCCCTGGCAGGCATGGGGGACCATATGGGATGCCGGGATTCGAACCACTGTCCTTCTGAATGAAAGGCAAACACCTTACCTCTATGCAATCTCTCCGGTCCCTGATATTTTACTCTTTAGGGAAAAATATTTCTCTAGGTTCTTAATAGAATTATTCCTTCAGTTACCCAAATCCTTTTGTTTTACAGTGTTAACATGACTCAGCACTTTCTTAATTAATTTTTCTTAATTAATACTTTCTTAAATTAACACTTCCTTAATGAATAATGATCGCAGATAACTGTGCCATTATTATTAACCCCACAATTGTTAACTATTGCTATAATATTTTGATACTCATAGAATCTCATTACTTTTGTGAGTATAAGTTGATCTTCCTAAGACTGAAAAACTAAAAGAAATAATAGGGCCCGGATAGATAGCATGGAGGTAAGGCGTTTGCCTTGCATGAAGGTCAGTGGTTCGAGTCCCTGAGCCTGCCAGGGGCGATTTCTGAGCATAGAGCCAAGAGTAACTCCTGAGCGCTGCCGGGTGTGACCCAAAAACAAAACAAAAAACAAACAAACAAACAAAAAGAAATAATAATATCTAAGTTTGCAAATTCTGACTCTAGGCATTGTACCTTATAAGTTTCTATTTAAAAATCATTATGATAATTTATCTTTACAAACTATACTGATAAGCTGGTATTTGTTTACATTGTTTATTTGTATTTCAATTTAGTGCTTTTCATTAGTTTCATTCTATACTAAATAAGAGGGAAGCACACATTGGCTCACTGATTTGTTTGATACTTTATTAAGTGCCTTCAGGAATTTCATGGGTGCTGAGGATACATAGGGTTGGTCCTAATTCTCCAGAAGCTGACATTTTGGTAAGGAAAACAGACTTGAGAATAGATTCTAATACCCAATATGGCAAATGTGAACAAATGGCCTAACTCCCCTCCCCCACACCTGGTGGTATTCAGGGCTTACTACTGTCATATGTGCAGACATTATTCTGGCAGTGCTCAGGGATCACACGTAGAACTGGGAATTAAACCAGGTCAACCCAAAGCCAGCACGTACTCTCTCTTTGTCTCTCTGACCCCAATTTAACTAATTTTTCAAAGAAATTTGAATTTAGAGAGACGGTAAATGATTTATAAAATTTAGGGAGATGGTAAAAGTTTATAGAGGGAAGCTTAATAGCAAAAGGTTTTTTTTTTGTTTGTTTGTTTTCATTTTGTTCTACACCTGAGGATGCTCAGCTCCTGGCTTTGCACTCAGACATCACTCCTGGCAGAATTAGGGCAACCATATGTGGTGGTGTCCAGGATTAAACCTGGGTGTCAAGTGCCCTATTCATTGAACTATCACTTTGGGTGATATTTTATTTTCCCAGACACTGAGTCATTAGAGAAGAAAGTAAGTTAAGGAAATAACTGTTTGAGACAGCAGAAAAAGATGGAATCCATAGCATAAGCAAAAGACTGTTTTTTGGTCTGGGGAGTACACCCAGTAGTACTCAGTTTACTCTTGACTACCCTCAGGAATAACTCTCCTCAAGAATAACTTCTGATGTGGCTTGAGGGACCATGTGTGATATTGAGGACTGAATTCAGGTTGGCTGTGTGCAATACAAGCATTTAACCCCCTGTACTATCTCTTCAGTTCCTAAAAGACTATTTTTGAGGAAAGACGTTTTACCTCCTCGATAAAGAAAGGAAGAGAAGATAATACAACAGAAGAAGTAAAGGTAATTTTATTGAATAGAAGGATACTGTGTAGATTTTAGAATTGGCTAATGAACTATAGAAGGCATAATTCTCTTCTAAAGAGCCATTAGGAGAATAGGAATGGGAACTAAGAATATATAGAAATACGGTTGGAAATATTAGACTTAAATTCAGAAAACATAAACAATATTTTAGTTTATGTTTAGTTTATATTTAGTTTGTAGTGGTGCCAATCTAAATTATCTTCTCCAATAAAGCACAAAAATTATGTATGCAGAATACAGAGGTTATATGAGTTGACATCTAAATGTAAAATGAGAACAAAAAAATTACAGGAATGTTCAAATCACTAAATCTGGAAGAAGAAGCAAGTGAAACTAGAAGAGTGTTGAGGTGTGGGTATAGTTTAGAGTACAGTATATTCCTTCCATATGTGAGGTGAGATCCTGGGTTCAATACTTGGCACTACAAAAAGGATAGATAAATTGTAGATCTCTAAAATCCTGAAAACCATGAAAGAGATAGAGAAGTTGCAGATAGAGAATAATGTATCAGAATTTATACCCAGAGGTAGAACAGTTTTGTACTGTCACATTGTCAAGTGCCCTGGCCAAGGAATGAGTATCATTTTTGTTGTGGCAGTCAATGAAACTTAGGTGAGCATGTTGAATGAAATGTTCCCATTCAAGACACATAAATTAGCACTAGGTATATAAGATAGCAGTATAATAATTGAAGAGAATACCATAAATCGCATGCACCATTCTTCCTGGATAGTGAGGCATTCAGGAAGTTACTGGGTGTTGCAAAATGGTACAAAGAATGGTACAAGAATATCACGTTTTTAATTTTGATTCCTGCAGTTAGTATCTATCAAATTTAATATCATAATCTTTATGATCTTTAGTTTATTTGTAAAACTAAATAAAATATTTTCATAATGTTCTGAATGTATTTAACAACTAAGAGACTGGAAATAAAAAAAGGATGTGAATGAATAATTATAATTTTATTTTAATCACAAAAGTATACAGATACATATAACTTTACTAAATTCATTATATACTTACATATATAACATACTGCAGCATAATATATACATTATTATATATTATATTGTATATATAATGTAAATATATTTCCTACCTTTCATTTTTTTAAGGGTTTTAATGAGTAAATCTTTCTCACTATCTGATTCCATCCTTATTATAATCAGCACCTAATCAAAAATAACAATCTCATATGTAATATGATTATTCTTTTTCTTAGTTTGCTATAGTGACTAAAATAGCGAATTTACTTTGCTACATGAAATAAGTGACAATAAGATTATAAAATGAAAAATCTTTTTACTTTTAGAAAGTATAAAATATATGCTTAAACTCAAGAATAAATTCTTATCAGATCAAATATAAATAAAGAAAATTTTGGGGTAAGGCATTCTGAATATTTTTCCACTTTTCCCAATTAAGTAATCCTATTCAAAAAAAAAAAAAAATATATATATATATATATATATATATATATATATATATATATATATATATATATATATTGGTTTTTGGGCCGCACCCGGCGGTGCTCAGGGGTTACTCCTTGCTGTCTGCTCAGAAATAGCTCCGGGGGATCATATGGGACACCGGGATTCGAACCAACCACCTTTGGTCCTGGATCGGCAAACACCAATGTGCTATCTCTCTGGGCCCTGATTTTATATATTCATATATTTTTTTAATTTTAATTTTTTGTATTTTGAGCCACACCTAGAGGTGCTCAGGCGTTACTCCTGGTTCTGCACTCAGAAATTGCTCCTGGCAGGCTCATGGTACCATATGGGTTGCCATGAATCTAACCAGGGTCCATTCTGTGTTGGCTGCATGCAAGGCAAATGCCCTACTGCTGTGCTATCTCTCCGGCCCCTTATTATATTTTTATTAATTTGACCTTTAGATGCTTGAGGTAGGGAAGGCAAAATTTCCAATAGAGGGCCATAGTCATAGTACTGGGGGTAAGGCACTGCTTTGCTCACTGTTGACTCTGACTCAATCATCAGCATTCAGCATTCAGTCCCCAGAGCACCACCAAGATCAGTTCTTGAGTGCTGAGCTAGTATTAACTCCTTAGTATCACCTGGTGTGACCTAACACCCACTCCAATTTCCAATAGAACCGAAGGCATAATAACCTAAGTACTTTTATGATATAATCATATGAGATCCTAGCTTAATCTCAAAAATCATAGTTTACCACTGTATATATGGGAATGTGCTCATGAGCTTTTCAGGTAATTGAACAATCAATACATAGAAAATTGCTTAATAGGGCCCGGAGAGATAGCACAGCGGCATTTGCCTTGCAAGCATCTGATCCAGGACCAAAGGTGATTGGTTCGAATCCCGGTGTCCCATAGGGTCCCCCGTGCCTGCCAGGAGCTATTTCTGAGCAGACAGCCAGGAGTAACCCCTGAGCAACGCCAGGTGTGGCCCAAAAAAAATAAAAAAAAGAAAGAAAGAAAATTGCTTAATAAAAATTAAAATTTACCAAAAAAAACCCCAAACAAATAAAAATTAAAATTTAAAAATTCAAGATACTTCCTGAAAAAAATTCAAGATACAAATTATGATACAAATCATCCTTTTTCTGAGTTTCATTTTGTGATATTTAACTTAGGGGAAAAATTGTGATGGGTCAAATCATATAGGTCAGAGCTTTTTAACTTTTGCCACTTGCAATCCCTTTTTACTTGAGAAAATTTTATGTGACTATATAAAATAGGTACAAAATAAAACATTTACTGATAATAAAAATTTTTATTTTAAAATAAAAATTTGAAGACCCCAACATTCACTTATATAGTTCCATGTGAGGTTGCTACTCATGATTTTAAGAAACCCAGGTTTATTTATGAAACCTGAGTTTCATAACTTAGTCATGCAAGTACTTATCTTACATCTAATTCTTATTTAAAGTTTATTTTCATCTTCTTTATTTTAGTACTTAACCTTAATTTGCTCTTTGCTTTGCATCCAATTTAGTAGGTGACATTGCAATTCTTGTAGTTTATGGTTGCTTTCAGGGCTTTTTTCTTTAATAAACTGTACAATCGTCAGCTGTCTCCATACATTATCTAAGTAAGAGCCTAAAATGCTTTGGTAGATATCTTTTGCATTTGACAAATATCCTGTTAAAAACAAAATTTTTTTAAATGTAAAAAGCATTTGTTTCTGTTCTTTGAGAAACTTTATGGTAAAATTCCAAAAGGAAATAGACAGTGAAATTTTCCTTGAAACTTTTTTTGATTTCAACCAAAGGTGTCAACTAATAAAACCTTAACCTTGAGTGAAACTAAAAAATTTATATCACTGTCTCTTTTTAAAGATGGACATAATCTTCAAATGTAATTTAATCTTTACTCTTAAAGAACTTGGTTTCAACAGTAAATTAGTTAATGCTTTTAATAGGCAGTCACTGGGCAAAGTGTGGGGTCACAAGGACCACAACTAGTCAATGCTGCTCAAGGGATGATGTGGAGCTAGAACTCAAATTTGGGGCCTTATGTTTGTGAGAAATTGAAATATGTATTCTACTGCTTGAGTTACCACCCGGTACCACAAGAATTTACTTTATAGTTTTTCTCAAGGAAGTCAAGTAGTAATAATGCCAAAGTTTGATTTAGTAAATGCATTTCATAAAAGAGCAAAAACAAATCTGTCTTGGAATATAACTCTCAATGGTCCCCTTAGTCCTAGCATAAATTATAGCATCCTTAACATGAATATCTATCAAATAATCTCCCATACATTATTTCTTTAATTCAAAATTTTGATTAATATGGAGAAACAATAAGTCAAAATTGCACTCTATATAAACAGCCCTGGGAAATAAGATATTCTAGAAACAGACAAAATGTCTTATTATTATTATGCTTAAAATCAGTATAGCTGTGGATAGATAATCTTTTATAAAAGCCAAAAAGAACTAAATAGAATAAAATGTAACAATGCACCTTTATACTAGCTCCATATACTGTAAAATGGGGCTCTAGCCCCAAATCTTTTGTTGTTTGGGGAGGGACATGAAATAATTTAATCTAGCTGAAATACTAGGGGAAAAAATGAAAAAGTACCCTCTGGTACTTTCTAAAGGTGATTATAACTTAGTTATAATTTTTAATGAAATAAAACTAAATAATAGTAGTCAATTACTATAACTCACAATCTTGAGAGGCATTAAATTGTGGTTTAATTATCATAATTGCTAATACTTATTAAAACCTTGAATTAGAGAAGCAACAATTTTTGTTGGGACATAGGTAAGAGATGATATCTAAATCAGTGATCAAAGGATAATTATTTCACTATAAAGTTTAGGATTAAATTAAATGAATTCTATAAATGAAATTATAAAATATTTTAAATATATTATTATTAAGTTCAAATAATTCTGCAATAAGGAATATTTTTAAAAGTCAAGAGTAATGTAGTAAGACATTAAATTGGCTTCAATATAAACTTTTTTGTTTGTTTTGTTTTGGGAACACACCAGTGGTGCTCACAGGTTACTCCTGGCTCTGCATTCAGAAATTGCTCCTGGAAAGTTCAGACACCACATTGGATGGCTAGGATCTAACCTGGGTTGACTACATGCAAGGCAAATGCCCTACCTATTGTGCTATCTCGCTCCAGTCCCCCTAATACAAGCATTTTCAATACATTCAAAATATTTTAATTTTGATTACTTAATATAAAACCTAATTTATATGTCCAACTAAAAACTTTTTTAAAAAAGGTTTACAACTTCTAAGGGGCCGGAGAGATAGCACAGCGGTAGGGCATTTGCCTTGTATGCGGCCATCCTGGGAGTGACTGATTCAATTCCTGGCATCCCATATGGTCCCCAGAGCCTGTCAGGAGAGACTTCTGAGTGCAGAGCCAGGAGTAACTCCTGAGCGCCACAGGTTGTGACCCCCCCAAAGCAACCCCCCCAAAAAAAGGTTTCACAACTTCTAATTTTGTTGTATTTCTTTTGTTTGCTTTTTTGTTGTTGTTGTTTGGGGGGGGGCATACCCAGCTATGATCAATGCTTACTCCTGGCTCTGAACTCAGAGATCACTCTTGTTGGAGTTCAAGGAACCTTATGAGATGTAGGGACTGAACCCAGGTTTTTTGTGTGCAAAGCAAATGCTTTTCTCACTGTACTATCTCTCCGATTTTAATTTAGCAAGAGTTCAAATTATATTCAACAACAACAAAAAAAAAAAGACACCTCAAATCAACGGGGCCGGGCGGTGGCGCTAAAGGTAAGGTGCCTGCCTTGCCTTCGCTAGCCTTGGACGGACCGCGGTTCGATCCCCCGGTGTCCCATATGGTCCCCCAAGCCAGGAGCAACTTCTGAGCGCATAGCCAGGAGTAACCCCTGAGCGTTACCGGGTGTGGCCCAAAAACCAAAAAAAAAAAAAAAAAAAAGACACCTCAAATTATATTCAATAAGGACCTGAAGCACATAAAGCAAAATGTCAAATCTTACACTAAAAGGCAGTACCTAAAAAAATATATATATATATATAATATGTTAGAGTACAGTATTTCAATAGAAAAAACATTAATAAATAATAAATATAGGACAAGGAGAGATTAAAGAATGGTAGGGAGATAAAATTATCAAAATAAAAATAGCTAAAAATAAAATAAATAAATAAAAATAGCTGAAGAATTTTGTTTGTTTGTTTTGGTGTTCAGTACTTATTCCTGGCAGGGATCCAGAAACCATATAATATTCTGGCGACCAAACCTGCATTGAACATGTACAAAACAAGTGCCCTACACTTTTTAAAAGTAAAGGTTGAAAAAAAAATAAAAGTAAAGGTTGATATTTAGATAATCAAGTCTGCTTAAGGCTACTAAGACTGTAATTTTAATCTAATTGACCATAGTTCATAAAGATAATTTTAAAAATTTATTTATTTGATAGGGGTTAGAGCAACACTCAGAAATCCTGATGTGGGGCCAAAGCAGTGACGCAAGCTGTAAGGCATCAGCCTTGTGCCTGCTAGCCTAGGACTGACCTCAGTTCAATCCTGCAGCGTCCCATATGGTCCTCCAAGCCAGGAACGATTTATTTTTTTATTTTTTTTTTTTTTTTTGCCAGGAACGATTTCTGAGTGCATAGCCAGGAGTAATCTTTGAGCGTCACTGGGTGTGGCCCAAAAACAAACAAACAAAAAACAAAAAACCAAGAAATCCTGATGTGTTCTGGGGACCATATGGGATACTGGGAATTGAACCTGGGTCAGCCACACAGAAGGTAAGTGTGCTACCCACTGTATTATCTCTCTGGCCCCTACTGTACTATCTCTGGCTCATTATGTTATTTTAATGAATATAAGAATAAAATGTATTTCATTGTAAATGTATATGTATTATAAAAGGATGTTTCATATGAAAGTAAAACTAGGCTACATATTTCTATATGGTACATCTTTTTCAGAAAATTAAAAGATACTTAGAATGAAACTTTTCAGTAGGAAAATGGAGAGAAGAAAAATTATTCCACCAACCTAAAGCTGTGCCCAAGTTACATGTTAAAAGTACATCTCTGATTGTTACCAGGAGGTGTAAGAGAGCAGCATACTTGTATGTCGTCTCACTTTCATCATTTGTGCCTAAGTAAACAAAACATATTTAAAAACATAGAATGAATAATCAAAATTTTAGAACATATCACAGAATAACTAACAATAGCAGCTAAAATTGATCTTATACTTACTATGTGTCAAGTATACTATGTACTTACTAAGCTTACTATATAGCTAAGCTTATTATGTAATTGAATCCATAACAACAACCCTATTAGGCAAGATTATGATGATGATAATTTTATGAATAATAATCTTAAAAATTAAAAATAGTATTTGTTCAAGGTAATTTTGTGACTAAATGATGTAGAAGACATTTAAGTTTAAACAGCTAGACTCAGAGTTTAGGTTCTTACTTTAATAATATATAATTATTTATACTTTAGTTGAAAAATAATGAGTTCTAGTTATGAAACAAGAAAAAAATCAACTGGTTAAAATAAAGTCAGAAAACTATAACATAAAACAATATCCTGAATTCAGCCTTTTGGTCAGAAAAGGTCTTTATTTGGGGCCGGAGTGATAGCAAAGCAGTAGGGTTTTTGCCTTGCACGTGGCTGATCCAGATTCCGGGCTTTCCATATGGTACCCCAAGCCAGGAGCAATTTCTGAGTGCAAGCCAAGGAGTAATCCCTGAGCATCACTGGGTGTGGCCCAAAAACCAAAAAAAAAAAAAAAAAAAAAAAAAAAGAGAAGTAGGTGGATTTTTTCCCTTTTAGTATTGTCTTTTAACTTGCTTTACTTCCAACAAGAAATCTATGTCATCCTTATTTCTGATTTTCACATGTAACATAACATTTTTCTTTTGATTGAGCCTATAATTTTTTTTTTTTTGTTTTTGGTTTTTGGGCCACACCCGGCGGTGCTCAGGAGTTACTCCTGGCTATCTGCTCAGAAATAGCTCCTGGCAGGCACGGGGGACCATATGGGACACCGGGATTTGAACCAACCACCTTTGGTCCTGGATCGGCTGCTTGCAAGGCAAACGCCGCTGTGCTATCTCTCCGGGCCCGGAAATCATTATTTCTTAAATATCTCTTATTTAAATATCTTCTTAAATATTTCTTAAAATATCTTTTATTTACCCCCTTTTGCCTCTGAGAACTCTAATTACTAGTATGTTAGTATGCTTGAAGTTGTTTTATAGACCACTGATGTTCTTTTTAAAACATCTACCTACTTTATTTTAGATGATATCTATTAACATCTTTCAGTTAATCTCTTCTTCTGCAATATTAAGCTGCTTACACTTATTGAAACTTTTTGTGTGAAACAAGGTAGTTTATTAGTTTTTGTTTTGGTGAATATATGACAATATATTTATCAAAATCTATAGACTGTACAACACAGATCAAATTCAAATGAGAATTTTGGGCTTTCATATTGATAATGTATCAATATTAGTCATGATAAATTTATTATGCTAATGTAATACTTAATAGGAATAAAACAGTCTGGTGGGAGCAGAGGCAATATCTTAGTCTTTGAGATCATACATTTTTTTGGTTTTTGGGCCACACCCAGTGACGCTAAGGGGTTACTTCTGGCTATGTGCTCAGAAATTGTTCCTGGCTTGGGGGCCCCTTTGGGGATCGAACCAGGTCTGTCCTGGGTCAGCTGCGTGCAAGGCATGCCCTACCGCTGCACTACCACTCCAGCCCAAAAACAAACTTTTGAAATTAAATTTTATTTTAATGTTTGCTTTTCCAAATGCATTTTTATAATTAAATGAAATTTTAATTTAAAGCATTGATTTAGAAAGTTATTTATAGTTAAGCTTTAGACATACTATATTTCAGCACCCAAAAATAGTTGAATTAATCAGCTGCATGTTTTTTACTACAATAGTCAAAATATGTACACCATGTCAACCTCCCTCATTAATGTTCCCAGAGTCCAACCAATACCTCCTTCTGGCCCAAGTTTGCCATCATAGCAAAGTACTTTGTACAATTTGTATGTTTATACATTTATTTATGTTTGAGCTATGACCTAAAATATGACCTATTCAGGTAATGTTACATGTGCACTAGAGAAGAATGTGTATTCTTCTTTTGGGGATGAAGAGCTCTGTATCTGTTCAACAATCCCAGGTCTTTTAGCTCCTTGTTTAGGTCTAGCTCTTGTCTTTTTATTGATATTCTATCTTGTTGATCTATGTAGTGGTAAAAGTAAAGTGCTGAAGTCTCTACTTTTGTGCTTCTGTCAATGTGTTTCTTTAGAGTTGTTAATATAAGCTTTACAAAATTTGCTGGCTCTTCATTTGGTACATAAATGATGATGATAGTATTTCTTGACTTACTTGATTTATTTTTCTCTTAACCAATAAGTAGTGCCTACCACTTTCTTTTTCCTCCCTATATTTAATAATCTTTGGTCTGTTATAAGTGTGGATGTCCCAGTTTCTTTTTATTCCATTGGTTTGTATGATTGTTTTTCATCCTTTCACTCTAAAGCTGTATTTATCCTGTGAGTTTAGGTATTTTTCCTATAGACAGCAAATGGATGGATTTTCTTTAATGATCTATCCAGCTACTCTATGCCTTTCATAGAAGAGTTTGTTTCACTGGCATTGAGACATTAATTATATATTATGTTGTGTTACTATTTTTTGTGTATGTGTTGTGCAATCTAGTTATTTTTAAAAGAATATATATATATATATATATGCCGCCCTTCAGTGATATAGTACTGAATAAATGGCCTTGCCTGTGAGATAACTGATGGCTTTCCAGGTGACACTGAATCGTAGACAGTCCATGTATATTTATTTGTTTCCTTATATGTTTGTCTATTTTCTGTGACCAGCCCTGTTGGTCAGGACTATAAAACAAATTTGGAAGGACTTAGGACATTTTACCTTTTCTCTTTATTTAGCTGATATACTGAACTTGGGTTATGACTTCATCTACAACTTCCACATTCAATTTTCACTAATTTGATACATACAACACAGAAATTTACATTCTATTAAATAATATATATTATTTTAAATAATCTGACTTTTTATTTGTACTCACCTTTGGGTAGAGTATCACTTACTATTTTTTCTTTTTCCTTTAAGAGGAACCTTGTTTGATCAAAAATTACAGTCGCAAATTTCCAATTAGCAGTCACATGAGTACAGAGACATACAAGTTCTTTTAAAATGGGAGTAGCTGCTGCTTCTAAGAGACAGAATGCTTGGCACTGACTACCTGTAAAAATAAAAGCATTATTTTTGTTTGTTTGTTTAATTTTTGGGTCACACCCGGCAGTGCTCAGGGATTACTCCTGGCTGTCTGCTCAGAAATAGCTCCTGGCAGGCACAGGGGACCATATGGGACACCGGGATTCAAACCAACCACCTTTGGTCCTGGATCGGCTGCTTGCAAGACAAACGCCGCTGTGCTATCTCTCTGGGCCCTAAAAGCATTATTTTATTAAGAATTAAGACAATGCTTTTATAAAAAAAATCTGCTCTTTTTTCTATTATTATTTCACAACTTTAATTCAAGCAAATATTTAGCCATTGCATATTAGTTCTGATTTTCAATAAATCAGTAATTTAAATATTAAAGATTTGCATAGTTACCTAAAGGTCAAAATAAAGTTTAACTATAATGATAAGATAATCAAGGACTAATGATAAATGATCTTATTGATTTTAATAATAAACATGCTGTTCTTAAAGAACTGTTCTTTAGGAGACATATATTCTTTACAATTAAATGGAAGTTTAATCAATCTGAAAATTCAAAACAGATCATTTTCATTACCCTGATAATAAATAAATGAACAGAGAGAGTGAGAGTTCATTTTCTAGATTAAGCACAAGAGTCTGAAAATGGACTAACATAACAGCCCCTGACATACGAAACTCTATCTTTATATCCCTCAAAGCCTGTCAACAGGAAGGAAACTCCTCTCCATTGTTGCAAGGGTTAGATGTAACCCATTAAAAAGTACAGCCCATAAACAAATTGGTCAGCTCTCAGAATCACTACCCACCAATTGTGATTGTCCCCTAGAATGGCAAATCAATTATATTTCATAACCATAGACAGCTTAATCATTAGCTAGCTTATTTTACTTCTGTAAGTTGCTTTGCTGACCAAAATTCCTGTAGCCCTTTACCTACTGTGTCCATTGTTGGACTAGGATATGATTTTTGCCTTTATAAACTTATCCCTGACTGTATTAGGGGCCACAAGTTCTTTTAAACACCAGTCTGCTGTGGTCCCCATTTCTGTAATAAAGATTCCCAATTTGCCCTCTATCAGTGGTATATTATCTGTGTCTCAAGAAACTCCTTTATAACAAGAAGTTGCATGTATTCTTCTCTGAATGTAGGGAAGCAGTGATTGAAACTAAGGAAGAAATAACAGTAGGTAAGAGCAGAGAATTGAGAGGAGCAGCAGCAGTAAATAGGGTATTCCAAGCTTTGAAATAAGTTGAATGCAGAAATGAAATGAGAAAATACCTAAAACAAGTGAAGATAAAGACATGGAAAAGGAAGTATTTGTCTTAGATTGAGGAAACGGTTTTGAATTTACAGAAAAAAATTTGCGGGGGGGGGGGGTCACACCCGGCAGTGCTCAGAAATCACTCCTGGCAGGCTCGGGGAACCATATGGGATGCCAGGATTAGAACCACCGTCCTTCTACATGAAAGGCAAATGCCCTACCTCCATGCTATCTCTCCGACACTGAATTTACTGAAATTTGAATGCACTTTATTTTTGTTTGTTTGGTTTTTGGTTTTTGGACCACACCCGGCAGTGCTCAGGTGGTACTCTTAGTTCTGTGCTCAGAAATAGTTCCTGGCAAGCTCGGGGGACCATATGGGATGCTGGAATTCAAACCACTGACCTGCACACGAGGCAAATGCCTTACCTCCATGCTATCTCTCCGGCCCCATTGAATGCACTTTAAATGCACTTACCTGATGCTTGAATTTCAATGATATTATCTTCAGTGACATTAACTTCAATTTTTTCCTGATCAATATTTTCTAGTATTTTATTTGTATTTTCTTCTTGAAGCATCCAAGAACATTCTTTACCTTGAAATTCTAATAAAAATATTAATTTTCATTGTTCAGGAAAAATATCATCTTACTTTAAAAGTTTCTCTAGATATGATCACAACTTTAAAGTTATTCTTCAAAACATATCAGTATTAAACAATTATTTTACTTCAGTGGGATTAAATCTATTGTAATATGAAGCTGAATGGTAATAATGGAAAGAATTCTAAGATTAGATCAGTGTTTCAAATCCATTCTAACACAAGTTTCAGTTTTCTTACAGGAAAATATGAACAATACATCTACTTTCAGTATTTTTATAATGATTTGTGTGTGGGAGAGAGATAGAAACAGAGACAAAGACTAAGACAGAGATAATGCTCAAAATGGCTGTCACTTGTGCTAAACCCCAATGACACCTAAAACTTAAAGACTTCATACTAATTTAAAGCCAATTTCAACTCTACAGAATTTAATACTAATTTAAACATTCGATCTCTAAGAAATGAAATCTTAGACCAGTTAATTAACTAGAATCAACTGGTGAGCACTTGTGAGATAATCTATGTCAGACCCCTGCCATTTCCAAAAGTGGTGACCATACCACAAAATTTGCTAGTATAGGGGCCAGAGCGATAGCATAGCAGTAGGGCATTTGCCTTACATGTGGCCAGCCCAGGACAAACTTGGGTTTGTCAACAAACAAACTTAGTATAACTTTCTTATCTAACCTGCCCTTTTATGCCTATAAGTCTTATTTTGTACAGTTCCTGGAATTCCCTTTGATCCTGCAAGATAAAATTGCTGCCTGAATCATCAACCAGTGAATAAAAGTTTGTAAGACCTTCAAAAATTATCCAGCTGCATTATATTATTTTAAAAATTTTAGTTATTATAGTTTATGTCACTGTTTATAATAGTGCCAATGTTTGTGTGTGTGTGTGTGTTTTTTGTGTGTGTGTAGTTTCTTTTTGGGTCACACCCAGCAGTGCTCAGGGGTTACTCCTGGCTCCACACTCAGAAATTGCTCCTGGCAGGCACAGGGGACCATATGGGACGCCAGGATTCGAACCAATGACCTTCTACATGAAAGGCAAACGCCTTATCTCCATGCTATCTCTCCGGCCCATGTGTGCGTGTGCATGTGTGTGTGTGTGTGCGTGTGTGTGTGTGTGTGTGTGTGTGTGTGTGTGTGTGTTTAGCTTAGTTTTGTTTAGGGGCCACACCAAGAAATGATGAAGAGTTATGCTGGGTCTGCACTCAGAATTCACTCCTGGCATTGCTTGAGGGACCATATGGGATTCTGGGAACTAACCCAAACCAGCAGCATGCAAGGCAAATGCCTAACCCATTGTACTATCTCTCCAGCCTATAATACTTATGATTTTTGATGTACACAATTACCTCACCTCACAACAACCAAAGTGCCAAAGATACTTCACCAGGGCCCCTGTGCTACTTCTAGTCAACCACATCATTCCTCTCCAACAACTTTTCCCCTTGCTTGGTATTCTAAATTCTGTAATCAGGACTAAACTGCTGTCATTTGACATTGTCCATTCCTTTGCTTTGTTTCTCTGTATATTACAGATAAGTGAGCAATCTAGTATTGTTCCTTCTTACTCTTACTAGTTTGCTTAGCACAGTAATCTCAAGATCCATTCCAGTTGCCACATACTCTGGAGTTTTTTGTATTGTATTCCTTTGTGTATATATACTACAACATCTTTTTTTTTTTTTTTTTTTTGGTTTTTGGGCCACACCCGTTTGACGCTCAGGGGTTACTCCTGGCTAAGCACTCAGAAATCGCCCCTGGCTTGGGGGGACCATATGGGACGCCGGGGGATCGAACCACGGTCCTTCCTTGGCTAGCGCTTGCAAGGCAGACACCTTACCTCTAGCGCCACCTCACCGGCCCCAACTACAACATCTTTTATCTGTCATTGACACTTAGGTTATCTCCATATAGTGGTTATATATCTTGGTTATATAACCATATATGGTTATCTCCATATACTGTTCTTTTTTTTTTGTTTTTTTTTGTTTTTTGGGTCACACTCAGAGGTACTCAGGGGTTACTCCTGGCTGTCTCAGAAATAGCTCCTAGCAGGCACGGGGGACCATATGGGACACCGGGATTCGAACCAACCACCTTAGGTCCTGGATTGGCTGCTTGCAAGGCAAACGCCGCTGTGCTATCTCTCCGGGCCCCATATACTGTTCTTAATGTCACTTTACCTCCTTTCAGCACCCAGTTCTTGTCCAGAGTCATCATTTCCCATTATCATACTAGTACCTTCCCTGACCAAGATCATTCTAGTACCAAGATCAGACTAGTACCTTTTCTCCATTTTTTTTAAAGCTAACATGTAGTAGTTAGAGACACTAACTACTCTCTCCATTTTTTTTAAAGCTTTCTACAAAGGACCAGTCCTCTTGGTCTTTGTTACTTTTTCTTTTTTTGGTTTTTGGGCTTGGTAATGCTCAGGGGTGACTCCTGGATATGCGCTCAGAAATTGCTCCTGACTTGGGGAACCATATGGGAAGCCAGGGATTGAATCCAGGTCCGTCCTGGGTCAGCCGCTTGCAAGGCAAACACCCTACCACTGCACTATCACTCCAGTCCCCTGGTCTTTGTTTCTATTGTCTTTTGGTATTTTCTCCTACTGCTTCTTTATATTCCACAAATGAGTGTGGCCATTCTGTGTTTGTTCCTCTCCCTCTGACTCACTTCACTCAGCTTGAGTGACATTTTACTCCATGTCCATGCATGTATCAATAAGTTCCATGACTTTATTTTTTACTAATGGCTTCATAGTATTCCATATAGCTTCTTTATTCTTTCATCTATTCTTGGGCATGTGGGTTGTTTCCAGATTTTGGCTATTGTGAATAGTGCTATAAAAAATAAGGAGTATGGATGCCTTTTCTGCACTGTGTTTTGGGGCTTCTAGGGTATATTCCCAGGAATGGAATTGTTGTAGTGTATGGAAGCTCAATTCCTATATTTCTGACAAATGTTCATTTCATTTTCTAAAGAAAAAATGGACTAGTCAACATTCCCACTAGCAGTGAATGAAGGTCTCTTCTTTCCCCAACATCCATGCCAACCTTGGTAGTTTTTGTTCTTTAGGATAAGTGTCAGTCTCTTTGGTGTGAGTTGGTATCTCATTACTTTGAATCATTACTTTGATTTGCATTTCCCTGATGATTAGTGACACAGAGCATTTTTTCATGTGCCTTCTGGCCATTATGCTACTTTGTTAAATTGGCTTATTCTAGGAGGCTTTCTTTTGGTGTGTGTGGGAGACATTAGGGTATTTTGTGTATACTAAACCATCTGCAAATAGTGACCACTTAAAAGTTTTTAAATTGGGGGCCGGAGAAATAGCATGGAGGCAAGGCATTTGCCTTGCATGTAGAAGGACGGTGGTTCAAATCCCGGCATCCCTGCCAGGAGCGATTTCTGAGCATAGAGCCAGGAGTAACCCCTGAGTGCCGCCAGGTGTGACCCAAAAACCAAAAAAAGAAAAAAAGTTTTTAAATTTGAATGCTTTTCAGTTTGTTTTCTTACCTGATTATTGCAAAAAGGTCTTCCAGGGGCCGGAGAGATAGCATGGAGGTAAGGCGTTTGCCTTTCATGCAGAAGGATAGTGGTTCGAATCCCGGCATCCCATATGGTCCCCTGAGCCTGCCAGGAGTGATTTCTGAGCATAGAGCCAGGAGTAACCCTTGAGTGCTGCCGGGTGTGACCCAAAAGAAAGGCCTTCCAAAACTATACTAGGTAACAGAGGAGAGTGTGGGCATTCAATTTCTTATTTTAGAATCTTGTTTCCTTACTTGTGTGTTTAGTTGATCTATCCAGTAAAAAAAAGTGAGGTATTAAAATCTCCCACCACTATTATGTTCCTACTGAGGTATCCTTTATGTCTAATAGTTGTTGCTCTAATTTTACTGCCCATTAATTTGGTGCATATATGTTGATCAGAGTTAAGTCAATCAGTTAAGTTAATCTCTTTAGCAGTATGTAATATTTATCCTTATCATTTTTGGGGAGTGGCCACACCTGGCGGTGCTCAGGGGTTACTCCTGGCTCTGCACTCAGAAATCACTCCTGGCAGGCTTGGGGACCATACGTGTGCCCGGGATCGAACCAGGTTTGTCCTATGTCAGCTGCATACAAGGTAGATGCCTTACCACTGTGCTATCACTCCGGTCCCTATCCTTATCTCTTTCTTTAGCTTGAACATATACTAGGAATTTTCTATAAGTTCTACATATAAAAGTTCTACCCACTCTACTACTTTTTAATATATTCAACATTCAGTGAATCCCTTTGCCCTGGCACTTACAATATCATATTGTAGTTATATATTTTCATATCTGGCACAGTCTATTATATGGTAAAATTTCTCAGGTCAGCACCATTATAATATTTACCTTAATATAACTTAATGCCTAATTATAATTTTAAATAAATGTTAGTTTTTGGTGAGAACTGTAGGGAAGTACAACTTCCCTAAGCATTACAGAAGATTAAAATATATAATGGGGCCTAGTGATATTATAGTAGGTAGGGTATTTATGTTGCATGTGACCAATGTTGGCTCAATCACTGGTATCCCATATAGTGCCCTAAGCCTGTCAATAGTGATTCCTGGTGCAGATCGAGGAGTAACCTAAGCATGGCTGAATGGTCCCCAAAAGACCAAATCAATATATACACATAGATATGTAACTAGAGACATTACTAATAATACGACAACAGATAAAAAATTTAGAAACACACAGTAGAAAGAAAGTGAGGCATACAGATCAAGTGGCAGTGGAATTCTCTTTGTACTTAGAGGTACCATTTTCACACCCAGGTCAGTGCATTCTGAGAAAAAGCATGGCCACTCTGATTCACTCCATGTTTATACATTTCTTCAAGTCAATGAGCCATACCATAATATATAATAAACACCTCTAGACTGCAATGGTAACAATGGAAAGCAAAACAGAATACCACCACATTTAGTAAAGATGGTAGCTCTAAAGACCCAACTAGTATCACCATCTATATAAACTCTCTGATTACTTTAGAGATAAAATGTTGAGAATGTTCAGGAAGTAAAAAAAAAATGGAGCAGACTGTCAATAAAATTCAAGAGGATAAGAAAGTAGAAATGAGAAAACTTCAAACAGAAATGACATAACTGAAAATCTTGGTAGGCAAATGAAAAACTCACTGGGAGGCCTCATTAGCATAGTAGCAATTACTGAATACAAATAAGTGAGCTTGAAGATGAGCTGCATAATACTTCCAGGCAACAGCAGAAAATGGAAGTCTTAAAATAGCTAACAGAAAATTGAAATGAATTCAAGAATAACAACATAAGTATCCCGAGCATTTCATAGGGCCAGGAAGACAGTCCCTATGAGAAGAAATAGTCAAAGATATTTTTGCTGAGAAGTTTCCAGAACTGAAGAGCACATGTACACATATCATGATATCCAAAGGGTACCACCTAAAAGAGATACAAATAAAAATACTCTAGGACACATCCTTATCAGGATGAAAATCATAGCAAGTTATAGAATACTAAAAGCAGTTAATATCAAAGACATAAATCACATACAAAGGAGCATCCTTAAGACTTACAACAATTTTACCAAAGGCAACCCTCCAGGCCTGAAGGCAGCAGTGGTATATAGTGAAAAGGATCAATAAAATGAATGTTTCACCAAGAATACTTCACCAAGCCAGACTCTCACTTAGATTTGAAGGAACTATACACAGTGTATAAACAACAGCTCAGGAACTTTATAGACTCAAACCTGGCTTTAAAAAAATAACTGAGGGGAGTACTTTAAGACAAGATAAACCCCCCCGCCAAAAGGTATAAAATTCCATGGCAATAGTCTGTTTCAATATCAGCAGACAAAATGCATTAATTAAGTGACATGAAGTGGCAAAATGGATTAGAAAATTGAATTCAACTTTATGCTGCCTGCAAGAAATACATTTGAACAGTCAGAGCAAACACAAACTCAAAATCAAAGCTTAAAAGACTATTTGGGTGACCATAGAAATATAAAATGACATAGAATTCAGGCCCAAAAAGATTGTAAGAGACAGATAGGGTCATTTCTTAATAATCAAGAAATATGTAAATCAGAAAGAAATCACACTCAAACATATATGCAAAGGAGAGGCCAACGAGAACAAAACTGCTAATTGACTTGAAGAGAGACATAAATAGCAACACAAGAGTAGTTGGAGACTTCAAAACCACTTTGTCAACTCTTGAAAGACCAAACAGGCAAAAATCAGAAAGGTTTGAAGGAAGAAATGAAAGAGAAGGCATTTAATATATATAATAACTTAAAACAGCTCACTATTGAACAACCAGTAGGTTATAGAGGAAATAAAAAGATTCCTGGAAAAAAATAAAAATGAGGATGTGAACTATCAAAATTTATGGAATACAGCAAAAATAGTGTTAACAGAACAGTTTATATCTCTGTAAGCATTCATCAAAAAGGAA
The DNA here is from genome assembly GCF_024139225.1 of Suncus etruscus. Taxonomy (NCBI): domain Eukaryota; kingdom Metazoa; phylum Chordata; class Mammalia; order Eulipotyphla; family Soricidae; genus Suncus; species Suncus etruscus. Next base: position 84,068,235 of record NC_064848.1, read on the forward strand.
GAAAGAGTCTACATAAATAATTTGATTGTACAGTTTAAGAAATTGGGAAATCAATAAAAGGAGCTGAAAGCAAGCAGGAGGAAGAAAATAACAAAAGTTAGAGCAGAAATTAATGAACTGGTAACCCAAAAATTTATCCAAAAGATCAGTGAAAGCAAACATTTGTATTTTGAAAAATAAACAAGCTTGGTAAACCTTGACTCAAGACTCAACAAAAAAGAGAAAACCATAATAACCCATAGCAGAAATTAAAGTAGGATGTCACAACAGGCACTACAGAAATTCAAAATATAATAAGCAGTTACTCTGAAATGTTTTATGCCAGAAAATGAGAAAACTAGATGAAATGGATAAATGCTTGGACTCCTATAATCTTTCAAAGTTGAACCACAATAATTTGATATACCTGAACATAGCTATTTCTATTGAGAAAATTGAAATGATAACCAAAAGTCTTTCCAATAAAACAAAAGCCTAGGTCCAGACAGATTCACTATTGAATTATTTCAAATCTTTAAAGAGGACCTAATAGTTGGAAATGATCACGCTGACAAGAATTGAGTTTTGAAAGGAGGTATGATACAACTTCACTAATAATATTGCAAAACACAATGCCTAAAGGAAAAATTGAGAGGGAGACAGAGACAGAGAGACAGAGAGAGAGAGGAGGAAGATGAGGAGGAGGAGGAGGAGGAGGGGAAGGAGGAAGAGGAAGAGGGGAGGAGAAAGAAGAAGTGGAGGGGGAAGAAGGGGAGGGGGAGGACGATGAGGGGGAGGGGGAGAAGGGGGAGGGGAAGGAGTGGTGGGGGAGGGGAAGGAGGGGTATGTGAGAAAAGAGGGGGAGGAGGAGAAAAATGTCTGCCATGGAGACAGGTGAGGGGAATGCAGTGGGAGGCTGGAGGGAAACCGAAGACATTGGTGGCAGGAAATATGCACTGGTGAAAGGATGTGTGTTGGACATTGTATGACTGACTCAATCATACTTTGCAACTGGATAAGAGTGATTAAATTTAAAAAAATTAGAAAAAAAGATTGGAGAGAGAGTACAGTAGGTAAAGTGCTTCCTCTGGTAAGGTGGCTGACCTGGGTTTGATTCCCTGGCATCCCATATGGTCCCCAGAGTACTGCCAGGAATTATTCCTGAGTGCAGATCCAGAAATAACCTCTGAGCATTGCCAGATATGGCTAAATATTTTTATTATTTTAGAAACACTACCATCGGGGCCGGACGGTGGCGCTAGAAGTAAAGTGCCTGCCTTGCCTGCACTAGCCATGGATGGACCGCGGTTCGATGCCCCGGTGTCCCATATGGTCCCCCAAGCCAGGAGCGACTTCTGGGCACATAGACAGGAGTAACCCCTGAGCGTCACCGGGTGTGGCCCAAAAACCAAAAAAAAAAAAAAAAAAAAAAAAAAGAAACACTACCATCTTGAAATATTTCAATATTTGAGCTTTAAGAGCAGGTGAAAAGAAGAGGCAAAATATTCTGTACTCTATTTTAATTTTGTTTTACTTTCAAGTAATATTTTAATAGACTATAACTAGCTATATTTTAGTAATGCTTGTTATTGGAGGTTTTGAGGAAGCCTAACAAGTTGCAACATTTCTTCTTGCCTCTTGATAAACTATAAAATAAGACTAGAAATAAAATAAGATAAATATTACCCACATTACTACTAAAATATGAAGTTATAATTGTGAGCTAAGAGGAAAAAAAGATGAAGAATGATCAGCAAAAGCTAGAAATACTATGAATATGTATAGTTAAGTTGTAGAAAGTAACTTTTATAAGCAGCAACTTATGTGATGCAAACACATTTTGAATTTTTTTTAGAAAATACATTATTTACATCTACTTATATTGCTTTCTATACACAGTTCCATGAATCTTTAACTTTGAAAAATATATATTGGGGCCGGAGAGATAGCATGGAGGTAAGGCATTTGCTTTGCATGCAGGTCTGTGGTTTGAATCCCGGCATCTCATATGGCCCCCCGAGCCTGCCAGGAGTGATTTCTGATATAATTCAACTGAGTTAAATTTATTTTATTTATATAAAAAATGATATCCACACCTAGTCACTGAAGCTATAATGTCTATGTTAAAATATTACTTAATTACCCACCATCTTTTTCATCATTGTCTGTGACTTCATTATAGTAATTTGTTGAAGTACAAGTCTCATTTTTTCTTCGCAGCATAATAAAATTGTTCAAAGGGTCCAAACTATTCTCACAATTTTGAGCAATCTTAAAAGACACTTTTTCAAGTTTTGCAGTGGAATGTGACTCAGTGTATGGCATTGTGTAGTTAAGTTTTTCATATTCTTGATTTTCTTCATTTTCAATTGTTTTATAATCTACCTCCATATCATTTTTTGCTTTCTCTTCTTTTGTTGCTGTCTTAATAGCAATATCATCATCAGAAAAACATAGGTCTGGTACTTCTTTTACCAAAGATGGACTTTTTTGTGGAAGTGATAAATGATCATTTGTAGATTTCTCATTAGTAAGTATAATAGATGAAGAGCAACCTTTATGTTCTTGCCATGCTGAAAATATAATAGAAGTATTAAGATGACTTCTATGACTAAATGAGTATTCTACTGAATATTAAGGTAACTTTTAGTTGTCGTTTTTTAATATAATTTGATCCTTAAGTATACCTTGCTAACTTCAGAGATCCTCAAACTTATTTGGCCTACTGCCCCTTTTCAGAAAAAAAAATCCTTAGATCCATCCTTTAAGTTAACAGAGTGATTCTTAGTTGCACCAAGACAAGTATTATCCCCATTCTACCCCTTCTAGTTCCAGTGCCCTTGAGGTTTGGAGTATGTACTATAATCTATTTTTAAAAACACTTGTTTACTGCTTCGAAAAATCTACTTTTAGTCTGAATAAAATATAATTTTTTAAATAATAAAAAGTAGTACCATAATTTCCTCCTTCAGAAGCTAGTTTACTAGGTAAAGAAATAATTTCACAAAAGTTCTATTGTTAAAAGCTGCAAAATATGTCATAGCCTTTGGAGTAACAGTTATTCTAGGGTCATAACCTTATGTCTGAAGCAAATTATAGACTAGAAGAAAAACTTGCAATACATATACTTTTAAAAAGTACTAAAACACAGGGCCGGGAAGGTGGCGCTAGAGGTAAGGTGTCTGCCTTGCAAGCGCTAGTGTAGGATGGACCACGGTTCGATCCCCCGGCGTCCCATATGGTTCCCCCAAGCCAGGGGTGATTTCTGAGCGCATAGCCAGGAGTACCCCTGAGCGTCAAACGAGTGTGGCCCAAAAAACCAAAAAAAAAAAAAAGTACTAAAACAACATACACATCAGTATATAAAAACCATGGCAATATTTCAAAAAAGTTTTGGCAGATATTTAAATGTGTATGTATAATAGAATATAATTTATATATACATGCTACAATGTGGATAAATATTTTTGGAAACTGGAAAATGAGCTCCCATATGATCTAGCTAAACCATTCCCAGCGATATACCCTTAGAACACTAAAACACAATACAAAAAAGACTTCTGCACACCCATATTCATTGCAATGCTATTTACAATAGCCAGACTCTGGAAACAACCCAGATGCTCAACAACAGATGAGTGGCTAAAGAAACTGTGGTACAAATGTACAAATGAATACTATTCAGTCATCAGAAAAATGAAATCATGAAATTTTCCTGTACATGGATGGACATGAAAACTATTATGCTGAGTGAAGTAAGTCAGAGGAAAAGAGAATAGTCTCACTCATCTGTGGGATTTTAAAAAAATAAAAGACAGTATGTTAATAATACCCAAAGACAATAGAGATGAGGAGTGGAAAACTGGCACATGACATGAAGCTTACCACAAAGAGTGGTGAGTGTAGTTAGAGAAATAAGTACACTAACAGCTAGCATGACAATGGTAGTGAGTGAGAGAAATAGAATGCCTGTTTTGAATACAGGCAGGGGCTGGGGGAGGAAAAATATGGGGGCCATTGGTGGTGTGAAGGTTGCATTGATGAAGGGGAATGTTCTTTTCTATAACTGAAACCCAACTACAGACTTGTTTGTAATCATGGTGTTTAAATAAATATATAATTTTTAAAAATGGTAAATAAAAGGAGACAGTCATGAAAGATGAAAACCACTAATGGGGTGGGAGTGACAGCACAGTGGTAGGGCATTTGCCTTGCATGTGGATGACTTTGACAAACCCAGATTCTATCCCTGGCATCCATATGGTCATCTAACCTGCCAGGAGTGATTTCTGAGTGCAGAGCCAGAAATAAATCCTAAGCACCACTGGATATGCCCCCCCCAAAAGTTAAAAAATAAAAGGAAAATCACATAATGAATGATTCCACTTACATGAAACATCCATAACAGACAAATATATAAAGACTAGATTCCACAGCTGGAAAAACATATAAAGTGATTGATCTTGAGTACTCATTTCTTTTGAGGAATGATAAAAATATTTAGAACTTGATTGTGGTGATAAATAAACTCTATGTATATACTAAAAACTATTTAGTGATTTCCTTTAAATCTATACCTCGAAGGTAAATGAGTTACATAATAGAGAGAGTTCAGTATATAGGATGCTTACCTGGTACACAGTCTACCTGGATTTGATCCCTGGCATCACATATGGTACCCCGAACACCACCAGGAGTTAAACCTGAGAGTAGAGCCAGGAGTAAATACTGACACAGTCAGGTGTGGCCCAACCAATGCCATACCCTCTTCCCAACCCAAAAAGGAAGATATGCACATGGTCAAGAAATATGTAAAAAGAGGACCCAGAAAGATAGTACAGAAGGTAGGACATTTGATTAGCATGTGTCTGTCCCAAGTTCAATCCCCAGTATCTCTATGCTCCCCTCAAGCTCTACCAGGAGTGATTCCTGAGTGCAGAGCTAAGAATAATCTCCTGAACATGCCTCTTCCCCCCAAAAAAAACTGAAAAAAAAAGTTGTAAAGATATGATATTTATCATTATCCATCAGGAAAATACAAATTGAAGCCATGAAATAGCACAATTTACACACATTAGAATGGCTAAATTGACTATCAGTATTGACAATTAGCAAGGATATAGTGACTAAACAACATTGCTGCAACTGTACAAAGATGCAACATGTAAAAAACAGTTTGATAGTACATTATAAAATTAAACAGTTCCAGTAAGTTCCAGTAATTTGATTCTTAGATATTCACTCAAGTAAAATGGTAACATATATCCATGAAAAAGACTTGAATAGGAACATTTATAACAGTTTTATTCATAATTATTAAGAAAAAGATAAGATAAAAGGCAGACTTGACTGTGGTACACCCATGCAATAAAATTTACTTAATAATAAAAATAAACATACGGTACTCTATTTATATGCAATGTCATAAGTGGATCTCAAAAATGTCATGCTGAGTAGATGCCAGATACCTTAAAGTTTATGCTGTATGATTCCTTAAAGTCTAGGATAAACCAAATGTAACAGAAAATAGACCAGTGTTTATCTGGAATCAAGGATTAGAAATTTATAGAGCAGAGAGATAAATAAAGGAAAATATAGAAAGCAAGTGAACACAAATAAACTTTTTGGCTCTAGAAGTCATCTACATATTTCTGTGCATGTGTGGCAAAAGAGATCTAATACAGGGCTTTACACAAGCAAGGAAAGCATTCTACCACTTAGTCACGTACCTGGTCTGAAACAGCTATGCCTTAATTATGATGGCAGATCTTGGCTATACATCTTTTTCAAAATGCATCAGATGGTACAGTTAAAACAGTTAATTTTATTTTAGGTAAAGTATACTTCATAAGGCTTTTTTGAGAAAAATGAAATGATTATTGGGCTAACTAGATAAAGTAAAATCTATGGCCAATGCTTAAATCATAATCTTTAAAAATCACATTCTAATGTAGCAAGGGTCAATATTAAATGCTAGAAATTAGTTATATTTTTCCTTTTTGAAAGCTGACATTTCTACTTTCTCATGTTAAAAGTGTTTAGACAAGGAGCCGGTGAGGTGGCGCGAGAGGTAAGGTGTCTGCCTTGCAAGCGCTAGCCAAGGATCAGGACCATAGTTCAATCCCCCAGCGTCCCATATGGTCCCCCCAAGCCAGGGGCAATTTCTGAGCGCTTAGCCAGGAGTAACCCCTGAGCATCAAACGGGTGTGGCCCGAAAAACCAAAAAAAAAAAAAAAAGTGTTCAGACAAGTGACATTTAGTATTACATTCCTTCTAACTGAAGTTCTTTTCCAGGGAAATGTATCTCCATTTTAGTATCAGAAGGTAGATTCTCATGACACAAATATATATTCGGATGTTCCAAAGTTTTAGTCACTATCAGATTTAGTCTGGTTTGTTTCCACCTCTCTGTGTTTGTAGGACTAACCACAAGACTTTTTTCTTTGTGAGAAAATGCCTTTTTCAAATTGATAGCTGAATCCTGGTTGATGGGCTCTTTAGTTTGTGGCACTTAAAAACATATCAAGTTCCAAATCAAATAGTCAGAAATAAAACATACAACAAAAAAAGGTGAATAACAATGAAAATAATTATTCTGGAAATTGCTTGTGAAAGATTTTCATGCATTGGAAGGAAAAGTAAAACTTGAATTATTGAGTGTTTTGTCTTTAAGATGCTGATATTTATAAAGTCTAAATGATTATAGCACAGAAGCCACATAAAAGTTTATTTAAATATACAGAATTACCAAGAAATCAAATTATTCTAAATTTAGTGGATGAAACAACTACCTTGACATTGCTAATTATTAATTATTAAGCTAATACATCTTATGATTCTCATCTGGTTTCATGAATTTTTAAAATAAGTACTCTCAATGGTACTCAGGCTCCATAATGCTTAGGTGCTACTGTGATAAATCCACACTTAGTGGTGATACTTAGATAGTGATATGGTTTGGAGACCAAACCCAGCATTGCATGTGCCAGAAGGGACTATTTAAGCACATTCCAAGACTTCTATCTAATTATTAAGCTTTTTTTTAAATTATTAAACTTTTAATCTAAGTAAGGAACAAATCATTCTGTATGGCCAAACTGAAGTAGAGCAACCATTTAATGTTATTATTTGCCTTATAATAAACAAAAAATTAGGATTATAAATTTTGAAATTCTAATTTTCAGTATGCTTATTTACTTATTCAGTAAGAATAAGTAAAATTGAAAATACATTTCTACTGTCTTACCTTTTCCTATATATATTTATATCTAGCATTCAAAATCAGTCTTTACCTGTAAGCAAAAAAGATATCAAAGAACTTCTGCAGCTTTGTAATTGCCACACCTTCAAGTATTTGTTAATCGATTCTTCAGCAGTAAGAAAACTATTGAAAAAAAAGTTTATTTAATGTGTTAAAATTATTGAGTCTTTGCATAACAAAATTTTCAAGTAAAGTATTTTCATGTTCTAAAGTGAAAACTTATCTATTTGACACATTTAAACTGAAATAGAGTATTTTACGAACTGTGCTAGCAACAACCCCACAAGTTGTTCCAAATAAGAAATCAATCTAGAGTCCAGAGACATAGTTAAAAGTGTATGTGTATATGGAAGGTCAATGTTGGATGCCTGGTACCACAAAATTTCCTGAGCGAAGGGTGGGGGGAAACCATGTAATGGGTAGTAAGTATCCCCTGCAAGGGGGAACAAGTGAAATTTCGGTTCTTATCATAAAAAATAGTAGCATCAATATAGAGCTTGATAAAATTATTCTCTAAAAATTTCTAAACAAAAATTTTCAGGTCTTTCTAAGAATCTGAACTATGGAAAAGTTCTGCATATCTTCTCAGGAAGTGACAGTTTTAAAATTTTAGTGGAATTGTTTATGTGTTTTAAGGTGGTAGGGGAGAAAGACGCTGTGATTCACACTTAGTGGCAATAGATGCAAGTGCCATTGAGAGAGGCCAATGGCAATGCCTGGCATGCAACCAACCAGGGTTCAATCCCGGCACCCTATGTGGTCCACCTGAGCCTGTCAGGAGTAATTTCTTAACTCAGAGCCAGGAGTAACCCCTGAGCACTGCCAGGTGTGGCCTGAAAACAAGAAACAACAAAAAAACCCACTAACAAAACAAACAAAAAACTCACCAAATATATACATACATTGATATAATTCACCCAATACTTAGAATACTATAAACATTGTTCTACTTTGTTTTTTCAAACTAGCTTCTTGGACACAGGTGCAGTAACACAGCGGGTAGGGCACTTGCCTTGCATGTGTCCTGCTCAGATTCAATCCGTGGCATTCTATATGCTCCCCAAGCCTGCCAGGAGTGATTTCTGAGTGTAGAGCCAGGAGTACTGAGCTCTGCTGGCTATGAACTAAAAACCAAAAACCAACCAACAAACCAACCAACCAGCAAAAAACCCACAAAAATACTAGTTTCTTGGAAATTGTCTTTATAGAGCATGATGTGATTAAAGTCTTCTTACTCTGAATTGCAATTTGAGTTCAAGATAAAATCTTTTTTTGTTTTAGGGCCATATTCAGAAATGCTGGTGGTCGTGCTCAGAGGACCATGTAGGATGTGAGGTATTGAGCTCAGATTAGCCACATGTAAGGCAAGCTCCTTATCCATTTTATTATCTTTATGGTCCCTCAATATATAATCATTACTCACATTTCACCAACAGGAGAAAATGAAAATGTCTGAAGTCGTGAACATAACGATTTCCCTGAAGAATGTTGATTTTTTAAGTTCAAGGGAATTAATGACATTTCTAACTCTGCAAGAATACATAAACATTTTTATCATATTATTGCATAAATATTGAATAGTATAATTACAAAAGTAACAAAATGAAAGCAATTTTGTAAGTAATTTGTAAGCAATTTTTTGTAAGCAATTACTATATTTGATAGTTACCACAAAAATTTCATAAATATCTGAAGTTATTTGAAATATGAAAAAAGTCTTAAAATTTCCACACATACAAGGAATTATACATGTGTCACAAGTCTTATATTTTACTAGTGAAAAAACTTTTGGGGGGGAACAGCCGGTGACGCTCAGAGGTTACTCCTGGCTATGTGCTCAGAAATCACTCCTGGCTTGAGGGACCACATGAGACGCCAGGGATCAAACCAAGGTCTGTTCTGGGTCAACTGTGTGCAAGGCAAATGCCCTACCACTGCTCTACTACTCTGGTTCCACTTGTGAAAAAATTTTAATAAATAATAGAATAAAAACTAAAGCATATAGAGTTTACTACTATCTGAGGTGAATTTAAGAGATTCATGTCTAATAATGTTTTAAATTCTGACAGGTTATTATTAATTAACGAGATAATACTATTTATCTCTGTAGTAAATATTGATAATGCCAAACAAATTGTATTTGTATGTATGAAGCAAAATGGTTTTTATTGAAACTTATTTATAAAGATATAAGATGTAAGAGGAAAGAAACAGAGAAGAATATGTTTAAGAGAGAACATGGGCTTCTCCAGAGTGGAAAGAAACATAGAGACAAGCAAGAGATACATGTTGAAGGGAGAATACAAGATAAAGAGTAAGCCATCAAACAAATAGTACTAATGGAAGTTTAACTTTTTATCTCCATAGGGATGGAGAATTGGTGCCCTATAATGAGTTATATTCCCCCCCCAATGAGTTATATTTTTATAGGGTATACTTGAAAATATATAATTTACTTATTCATAAGTAGTCAACATGTTCCTATCACTTTTACTAATGAATGACCTAATTTCCAAATGACTAATGTGATCCAATTTAAATGTAACTAAACAGTAGTTCCACCAATATGTTTGTTTGTTTGTTTGTTTTGGGGACACACCCAGTTATGCTCAAGGGTTACTCCTGGCTCTGCACTCAGGAATTACCCTTGGCAGTACTTGGGGGACGATAGGGATGCTAGAGATTGACCTCAGGTTTGCTGTGTGCAAGGCAAGTGCCCTACCACTGCACTATGCTCTAACTTCTTTCCACTAATATACTTAGGACACACATTATATTGAAACAAAAGGTGATTCCGAGATTCCAAATTTCTTAGAATAATATTAACAATAATAATGAATAGTTTGGAGGAGGTTAAAGTTCTAATTTACAAAAGTATAACAAAGGTCAGCAAGGTTGCTAATATTATCATAAAACCAAACATTTATTTACTGAGATATATTATCAAATTCATATTTTAATGCAAATGCTATCCTCTAATCCTCTTCCTCAATTTTAATGAATCTTCTCTATACATAATTGGGTTTGGGTATTAGAATAATTAGTTAATTTGAGTAACAAATAGAAAGGAACTATATAAAAGCAAAAATAATAGATTACAATGATGAAATTTTAAAGAAGTTATCTTATAAGACTTGATATTGGGGCCAGAGAGCTGGTGCTAGAGGTAAGGTGTCTGCCTTGCAAGTGCTAGCCAAGGAAGGACCATGTTCGATCCCCCCGCGTCCTATATGGTCCCCCCAAGCCAGGGGCAATTTCTGAGCACTTAGCCAGGAGTAACCCCTGAGCATAAAATGGGTGTGGCTGAAAAAAACAAAAATAAAAAGACTTGATATTAAATGTAATAATCTTTTACATCATATATATATATATATATATATATATAACCCAGATAAGCTTGATAATTTATTAAAATAATTTACCTGGTTCACTGTTCTTTGGTTCAGTCTGGCTTTGAGTGGCTAAAATCTCTATGGAGCTGCATTTTATATCTTCATTTTCAATGTTTTGCTTTGTAGTAAGATCTGAAAAAAAAAAGAAGAAGAAAGTCTACTTTCAGCAGTAGGGCCTTCATGATAGAATCATTTTGAATTTTGTTCATTAGGAACAATAAATTATTTTGCAAAATCAAAATTTAAAGATAAAAATTGTCTCAAGACTTTGTATATAAATTTATTAATCTTTAAACCCATATATAGAAAACCTTAATACATTTGATTATTTATTAAAAATTTTTACCTGGTTCATTGTTCGTTGGTTCACTTTGAGTTTGAGTAGCTAAAATCTCTATGGAGCTGCATGTTGTATCTTCATTTTCAATGTTTTGCTTGGTAATAAGATCTGAAAAGAAAAATAAGGAAGTCTACTTTCCAGCAAAAGGACTTCTATATTAGGGTTATCTGTATTTTGTTTACTAAAAATAACTTATATTGCAATATTAAAAATTTTAATATGAAGGGCCCGGAGAGATAGCACAGTGGTGTTTGCCTTGCAAGCAGCCGATCCAGGACCAAAGGTGGTTGGTTCAAATCCCGGTGTCCCATATGGTCCCCCGTGCCTGCCAGGAGCTATTTCTGAGCAGACAGCCAGGAGTAACCCCTGAGCACTGCCGGGTGTGGCCCAAAAACCAAAAAAAAAAAAAAAAAAAAAAAAATTTTAAGATGAAAATGATCTCAGATGACTTTGTAACATAAATGCATTTATTAGTCTTTAATTTTACTATAGGTAACCTTAATAAGCTTGATGATTTATTAAAAAATTTTACCTGGTTCACTGTTCTTTGGTTCACTTTGACTTTGAGTGGTCAAAATCTCTATGGAGCTACATTTTATATCTTCATTTTCAATGTTTTGCTTGATAGTAAGATCTGAAAAGAAAAAGAAAAATGCCTACTTTCAGCAGAAGGGCCTTCATAATATAATCATTCTGAATTTTGCTCATTAGTAACAATAAATTATATTGTAAAATCAAAATTTAAAGATAAAAATCGTCTAATAAGACTGTACATTAATGTGTTAATCTTTAACCTATAGAAAACCTTAATAAGTTTAATGATTTATTTAAAAAATTTACCTAGTTCACTGTTCTTTAGTTCATTCTGGCTTTGAGTGGCCAAAATCTCTATGGAGCTGCATTTTATATCTTCATTTTCAATGAGTTTCTTGATAGTAAAATCTGAAAAGAAAAAGAAAAAAGTCAGGGCCCAGAGAGATAGCATGAAGGTAAGGCATTTGCCTTTCATGCAGAAGGTCATCAGTTCAAATCCCGGTGTCCCATATGGTCACCCCGTGCCTGCCAGGAGCAATTTCTGAGCAAGGAGCCAGGAATAACCCCTGGGCACTGCCGGGTGTGACCCAAAAAAAACACACACACACAAAAAAAAGAAAAATGCCTACTTTCAGCAGAAGGGCCTTCATAATATAATCATTCTGAATTTTGTTCATTAGTAACAATAAATTATATTGTAAAATCAAAATTTAAAGATAAAAATCGTCTAATAAGACTGTACATTAATGTGTTAATCTTTAACCTATAGAAAACCTTAATAAGTTTAATGATTTATTAAAAAAATTTACCTAGTTCACTGTTCTTTAGTTCATTCTGGCTTTGAGTGGCCAAAATCTCTATGGAGCTGCATTTTATATCTTCATTTTCAATGTTTTGCTTAGTAGCAAGATCTGAAAAGAAAAATAAGGAAATCTACTTTCAAGCAAAAGGACTTCTATATTAGGGTCATCTGAATTTTGTTCATTAAAAATAACTTATATTGCAATATTAAAAATAAAATTTTTTAAAGATGTAAATGATCTCAAATAACTTTGTAACATAAATGTATTAGTTGTTAATTTTACATATCAATAACCTTAATAAGCTTGATGATTTAATAAAGAAGTTTTACCTGGTTCACTGTTCTTTGGTTCACTCTGGCTTTGAGTGGCCAAAATCTTTATGGAGCTGCATTTTATATCTTCATTTTCAATGTTTTGCTTGGTAGTAAGATCTGAAAAAAAAAATAAGAAAGTCTACTATATTAAGGTCATCTGACTTTTGTTCATTAAAAATAATAACTTATGGGCCCGGAGAGATAGCATGGAAGTTAGGCGTTTGCCTTGCATGCAGAAGATTGGTAGTTCGAATCCTGGCATCCTATATGGCCCCCTGAGCCTGCCAGGAACGATTTCTGAGCATAGAGCCAGGAGTAACACCTGAGTGCTGCCGAGTGTGACCCAAAACCCGATAATAATAATAATAATAATAATAATAATAATAATAATAATAATAATATAACTTATATTGCAATATTAAAATTTTAAAGATGAAAATTGTCTCAGATGACTTTGTAACATAAATGTATTAGTCTTTAATTTTTACTATAGGTAACCTTAATAAACTTGATTATAAAAAAAAATTTACCTGGTTCACTGTTCTTTGGTTCATTCTGGCTTTGAGTGGCCAAAATCTCTATGGAGCTGTATTTTATATCTTCATTTTCAATGTTTTGCTTGGTAGTAAGATCTGAAAAGAAAAATAAAGGGGCCCAGAGAGATAGCACAGCGGCGTTTGCCTTGCAAGCAGCAGATCTAGGACCAAAGGTGGTTGGTTCAAGTCCCGGTGTCCCATATGGTTCCCCATGCCTGCCAGGAGCTATTTCTGAGCAGACAGCCAGGAGTAACCCCTGAGCAACGCCGGGTGTGGCCCAAAAAAAAAAACCCAAAAAACAAAAAACAAAAAAAAAAGAAAAGAAAAATAAGGAAGACTACTTTCAAGCAAAAGGGCTTCTATATTAAGGCCATCTCAATTTTGTTCATTAAAAATGATAACTTATGGGGCCGGGCGGTGGCGCTGGAGGTAAGGTGCCTGCCTTACCTGCGCTAGCCTAGGAGACGGACTGCGGTTCGATCCCCCGGCGTCCCATATGGTCCCCCAAGCCAGGAGCGACTTCTGAGCGCATAGCCAGGAGTAACCCCTGCGCATTACCGGGTGTGGCCCAAAAACCAAAAAAAAAAAAAAAAAATGATAACTTACATTGCAATATTAAAAGTTTAAAGATGAAAATGATCTCAGATGAGTTAGTAACATAAGTGTATTAGTCTTTAATTTTACTATAGATACCCTTAATAAGCTTGATGATTTATTAACATTTTTTACCTGGTTCACTGTTATTTAGTTCACTTTGAGTTTGAGTAGCTAAAATCTCTATGGAGCTGCATTTTATATCTTCATTTTCAATGTTTTGCTTGGTAGTAAGATCTAAAGAAAAAAAAGAATATGTCCTGCTCTAATCCCCTCCACCAAGCGTGAACAGGGGCCTTCTTTCCAGTCTTCCTTCAGCCTCCTTCTGGGTTCCAGTGCTATTCTGAAAATCCCTCTCCTTTCTATCAGCCCTTCTTTTCCCAAACTAAAGTCATTTTGATTTATATCATAGAGCTACTGGCAGATTGAATCTACACTTCTTTCTCTCAGAAAATATACAGCTCATATTTAGCTGAACAAATCAATAAACCATATGCTGTATTTTTTATCATATTTAGACAATCTTGCTATTTTAGAAAAATAACATCTAAAGACAATACACCTCAAGCTACATTTCTTTCTTTTTTTTTTTTTGGTTTTTGGGCCACACCCGTTTGACGCTCAGGGGTTACTCCTGGCTAAGCGCTCAGAAATCGCCCCCTGGCTTGGGGGGACCATATGGGACGCCGGGGGATCGAACCGCAGTCCTTCCTTGGCTAGCGCTTGCAAGGCAGACACCTTACCTCCAGCGCCACCTACCCGGCCCCTCAAGCTACATTTCATACAAACAATTCAACAGATCACTTTCTTAAAACATCCTGATACTACAGCAGTCCAACCACTAAATGCAAAGATCAGTGGGGAAACTAAAGATAACATCTATCGTGGGGAATATGGAGACAAATCCTGGCAAATCTCCAAGTCTATCCAAATGCCTGAACTTTATAGATGAGGACCTTAGATCATCACTTAATGGCTTAGCAAGGAGTCACTGACCTGCGAAATTAAGAAATCTATAAATGACCAATTCAACCAACTCAAAGAAAAACTCTTTCAGAAGATGAGAAAATTCACAGAAATGGAACTGACAAAACTAAAAAACATGTTAGCAAGCCATAATAGTATTACAGAGATGGAAAATCTTATAGACGAACTTGAAGACAAATTACAAAACAGCAGTGATAAAGAAGTCAAAAAAGAAAGGAAAGAGAAAATCCTGGAAGAAAATGTAAGGTACTTAATGAACAAAGACAAGAGAAATAATCTCTTAAATATAGGAATACCAGAAGAGGAAGAAAATGGGAAAGGGGAAGAACAAGTTGTGAGGGAGATAAGAGCAGAGAACTTCCCCACCCTTGGGAAAGAGGTTTCTCTACAATTCCAAAAGGCAAAAAGAGTGCCAAACAAGGGCCCGGAGAGATAGCACAGCGGTGTTTGCCTTGCAAGCAGCCGATCCAGGACCAAAGGTGGTTGGTTCGAATCCCGGTGTCCCATATGGTCCCCCGTGCCTGCCAGGAGCTATTTCTGAGCAGACAGCCAGGAGTAACTCCTGAGCACCGCCGGGTGTGGCCCAAAAACCAAAAAAAAAAAAAAAAAAAAGAGTGCCAAACAAAATAGACCATAACAGAACACCACCAAGACATTTAGTAATCCAAATGGCAAAAACAAAGAGAGAGATGAACTCTTTAAAGCAGTAAGGGAGAAGAAAAACCTCAAATATAAAGGAAAAAACATAAGAATCAAACCATATCTTCCTTTTGAAACAATCCAGACAAGAAAAGTGTGGGATGACATATTCAAACTACTAAATGAAAGAAACTTTCAACCTAGAGTCTACCACCCAGCAAAACTCCCCTTTATATTGGTGGGAGGATTAAAAACATTTTCAGACAACAAAACAAAACTTGCAAATATTTGCGCTAACCAAACTGACCCTAAATGAACTATTCAAAGAGCAATTACACAAACCAAACCCCCAATTATAACAACAACAACCCTACACAATATAATGTCACAACAACCCTTTCTGTCAATAGTTTCCTTAAATGTCAATAGACTAAACTCTCCCATCAAAAACGAATACAGCTGTTTAGATTGAGCCGGTGTCCAATCAACTGCTTTTTATAGAATGCCTATAATAATGTTCTAATGCTTTTATCCACAGAAATGGGTACAGAATGTGTTTGGAAGCCAAGGATTCCCACTGCAGTGCTCGCTATAAGAAGTTTTTTTTTTTTTTGTAGTTGATGTTTTTTGGGTCACACCCTTTGGTGCTCAGGAGTTGCTCCTGCTCTGTGCTCAAAAATCACTCCTGGTAGACTTGGGCGACCATATGGGATTCCAGGATTCGAACCAGGCTCCATCCCAGGTCGGCCACATGCAAGGCAAACACCTTGCCACTGTGTTATCTCTCCGCCTCCCTCGCTATAAGAAGTTTTAATGTCTTAATTTTACTATGTTTATAACTCCTTGATCTTTTTGTCCACAGTGATACTTGGAGATATAGGTTGGTTGCCATAGTTCCACATTGCAATGCTATACTATATTAAACTCAGAAATCATTGCTCATTAAGATAATGTTTTGACAAAAATTCTAATCTATTAATTTTCTATTGATTATGCCTGCTAATATAATCTAATGTTTATATCCACAGATAACAATGAAATATGCAACTGCATGTCAAAAACTCCTGCTACAGAGCTCATTCATTGAGTATGCTATTGTAATTTGATTTCAATTTCAGGTAGTTTACCATTATGCCATAATGCTCATGATTTTAGTTTGCCTTTAGGAGAGGAATCTGGATGTTCAAGACCCTATAGATGATTCTTCATGTTGCAAACTCTTCTTACAGAACTCATTACCATATCACTTAATTTTCTAGACTTGAAAATTATGATTGTTTTTAAGATTTCTCTATACATAATCTAACCCTGAAGTTTCTTCAGTAAAGATTACCCTCACCAATGATAATTGGCCTGGAAAATGGAAACCTTTACATCTGACTTGCCAGCTTTATATTTTTTAAGCATTCTTACTCATTTCATCTGGGTCACCTTTTCCTCTGTACCCCATGGACAGATTCCCAGTGTCTGTCTATGTGTGTGCATGAGTGTATGTGTTGGCCACCTCAATGTCTGTCTAATGTTTGCCTGTAATATACAAAATGTCCATCTATGTTGTATATTGTACTTCACCCTGTTATATATTTCATCCCTCCCTCCCCATCTATGCTTACCACCTTACAAACTCTTTTCTAGACCTTCACTCTCTCATCCATGATCCGTTATTTCCCCCCATTTAACCTTTTTTACATTTAGTTCTTAACTCCTCAGGAAGCAGAACATTTCCCCACCCCAGCCAGCTACCAACCAGCTCAAAAATGAAAAGAAAGATTCCAAGCCTGCTTTGCCTCAGCCCGAGAAAAAGCTGCCACTGTCACTGCTGCTGATATGCTCTCAGTGGCCCCTTCGCCCCCACCTCCCTTTTCTTTAGACTGTTGCTTACTACCCGATTCCTTTTCTGATAAGCCCCCAGCTTGAGGACTGCTGGGAGTCATTTTTCAGACTTCACAAGATCATATCACAAACTGAAGCTGTGTTCTGGATTTTATCCCTTCCCCCACACTATTTCAAAAGATTTAAAGGGGACATGTATATCTTCTTCAAATATTTCTTTAAATGTATTTCTTTAGTAGGTATAACTTTTATTGTCTATCTTATTATGTAGTCACAGTTTCCCCCATTAAGAAAACAACCCCATTCACATTAGTGCCACACAAACTCAAATATCTTGGAGTCAACTTGACCAAAGAAATGAAGCACCTATTCAAAGAAAACTATAAAACCCTGCTCCAAGTAATAAGAGAGGATACACGGAAATGAAAACACATACCCTGATCATTATTGGCAGGATTAACATCATTAAAATGGCAATACTCCCCAAAGCATTGTACAGATTTAATACAATCCCTCTAAAGATACCCATGACATTCTTCAAAGAAGTGGATCAAACACTTTTAAAATTCATTTGGAACAATAAGCACCCTCTCTACCAGGGGTCCTCAAACTTTTTAAACGGGGGCCAGTTCACTGTCCCTCAGACCATTGGAGGGTCTGACTATAGTAAGAACAAAACTTATGAACGAATTCTTATGCACACTGCATATATCTTATTTTGCAATGAAGAAACAAAACAGATAAAAATACAATATGTGGCCCGAGGGCCATAGTTTGAGGACCACTGCAATAGCTAAAAAAATCATTGGGAAAAGTAATATGGGAGACATTACTTTGCCCAACTTTAAACTGTATTACAAAGCAATCGTTATCAAAACAGCATGGTATTGGAATAAAGACAGCTCCTCAGATCAGTGGAATAGGCTTGAGTACTCAGAGAATGTTCCTCAGACATACAACCACCTAGTTTTTGATAAAGGAGCAATAAATTCTAAATGAAGCAAGGAAAACCTCTTCAACAAGTGGTGTTGGCACTTGCAGAAACTGGCTAGCCACTTGCAGAAAATGGAACTTAGACCCCCAGCTAACATCATGTACAAAGGTAAAATCCTTTTTTAGTAGGAAATTCTAGTAGATAAATTTCTCTAGTGTTCCAACTTAGAATCAGGTTATTGGGATTGTTTAGCTTGTTATTTTTACCCCCATATGCACCAGTAGTACCATATGGCATTGTTCTTTTTTGCATAGGCACACTAAAATGGAAATATTATATGTGCAAACAATTTCTTATTTAATAGAGATAAGAACACATAAATTTTCTATTGCAGTGGAACCTTATACCCTGAATACTTGTCATAGTAACTTGGCTTAGGCTTCAGAACATCAGACACTGGGACTCTTGCTATGTGCTCTGGCACATGGCAGACATTGTGAACTCTGTCTTCTCTGCTGTGCTGTGTCCTGGACTTTGAACCTCCTAACCCAGATCATTTCCCGAGGGCACTTCTTTAGAGGTGAGCTGTCCCAGCCCACAAAGGGTTTAGTCAGAGGGCTTCGCAGCCACGAGCATCTTCTAGTCAATGAACCCCACCATAACACGTAGGGAAAAAAACCATACTACAAGCATGACAATGGGGAAACAACGCAGGCCAACACCATTCATAGAGAATGAAGATGGCAGCTCTGATGAACAGAAAAGTGCCAACCACTTAAGTTAGCCTCTCAGATAAGGAGTTTAAAGAAAAAATATGGAGAATGTCCATAGAACTCACGTATAGATCAAACTGAATGGACCACAAATAAGAATCAAAAGGATATAAAGATAGAAATCAGAAAACTCAAAACTAAAAATAACAGGTCTGAAAAATTCAGTAGACAAAATGAAAACCTAAATGGAAAGCCTCTCCAATGAGTAACAGCAGCTGAGGATAGAATCAGTGAGCTGGAAGATGAGATGCATAACAACTCCATACAACAGAAGAGATTGGAAAAGAGCCTTAAAGTAAATAATCAGACAATGGAAAAAATAGTCAAAGAATGTGAACAGATAAAAATAGAAGGGCCATTCACCCCTGAACATTGGGTCCCATCTATGGAACCAGAATGGTTTTCTACACCAGCACCTGGCATCGACTTGCTTCAGAGTGGGTTCATATGATATCCTGATGACTCGGTAATAGCAATAACCTGCTTTCAGGAAAGGGTTCTCTGCTTTGTCACCTAATAGTGAGATAAAATCAGAAGACACTCTGTGTTACCCTGACTTTGATCTGTACAAAAACAAGGATCTCTAACTACAGAAACCAGTCTGCAACAACTGTGATTGTGAAGAAATTTTACTGGGACCACAGAGAAAGACTTTATGGTTAGACAACTTAGTATGCCCAGAGCCTATAGTTGTATGATGCATCATGGGTAAGCTCTCCCTGCGTTTAGGCCAAAGATTTTTCCTTTCTGTTTCCCCATATTTTACTATGCCTATGCAAAACAAAACAAAACAAAACAAAAACCCTGCCATGTACACTCTTTTTATTTATTATTTATTGTGTTTTAATCTTTTATCTTTCAAATTGGGGCTCCCACTTTTTTTATCTAGAACCTTGGGACACTGGTTACTTTATTTACCACATATTCCCACATTTTTCTATAAAACTACAAAAAAAAGGGCCCGGAGAGTTAGCACAGCGGCATTTGCCTTGCAAGCAGCCGATCCAGGACCAAAGGTGGTTGGTTCAAATCCCGGTGTCCCATATGGTCCCCCGTGCCTGCCAGGAGCTATTTCTGAGCAGACAGCCAGGAGTCAACCCTGAGCAATGCCGGGTGTGGCCCAAAAAACAAAAACAAAAAAACTACAAAAAAAAAAAAAAAGGAATAAAGATAGGCTGGGGACCAGGGACTAAGCGGTCTTAAATACATTGGTGGGAAAATAAACAAGGACAGAACTAAATAAACAAATCAAAGTCAATGATGATAGGATCAAGGAACCTAAACTTTAACAATCTAAACTCAAATAGGCCTGATACACTGGCAGACCACAGGGAAAAGGGTTGTGGGATAGGATGCACTCTGGATTCATTGGTGGAGGGACGTTGACACTGGTACAAAGAGGCCTGACTCATGTATATCTGAAGTTAAACTATAAAGGACTCTGTAGATCACAATTGTTTCAACAAAATGAAATAAAAAAAGGAATATCTGATTTCAGCAAAAGAACTTTTATATTAGGGTCATCTGAATTTTGTTCATTAAAAATAATAACATTCCTTTTCCAAAGGATTGCTTTAGCTATTTGAGGGTGTTTATTTTTCCAAATGAATTTCAGAAGTGCTTAATCTACTTCTTTGAAGAATGTCATGGGTATCTTTAGAGGGATTGCATTAAATCTGTACAATGCTTTGGGGAGTATTGCCATTTTGATGATGTTAATCCTGCCAGTCCATGAGCAGGGTATGTGTTTCCATTTCCATGTGTCCTCTCTTATTATCAAAACAGCATGATATTGGAATAAAGACAGACCCTCAGATCAGTGAAATAGAGTTGAGTACTCAGAGAATGTTCCCCAGACATACAATCACCTAATTTTTGATAAAAGAGCAAAAATCCTAAATAGAGCTAGGAAAGCTTCTTCAACAAGTTGAAGTTGATGTTGGCAAAACTGGTTAGTCACTTGCAAAAAAAGTGAACTCAGAACCCCAGCTAACCCATGTATGAAGGTAAAATCCAAATGGATTAAAGACTTTGATATCAGACCTGAAGCCATAAGGTATATAGAACAAAATATAGGTAAAACACTCCACGATACCAAGACTAAAGGCATCTTTAAAGAGGAAACAGCACTCTCCAAACAAGTGGAAGCAGAGATAAACAGATGGGATTATGTATTTTTTTTATCTTAAGTTTCCTCTTCCTTCTCCTGCCCTCCTTTGTTCTCTTTCTTTTGCCAACTGCCATTTCCTTGCTTTCCTTCTCAGTTATTGAATAACTTCCATAAGGGACTATATTAAGCTTAGAAGTTTCTGCACCTCAAAGGAAATAGTGCCCAGAACACAAGAGCCACCCACTGAGTGGGAGAAACTATTCACTCAATATCCATCAGATAAGGGACTAGTATCCAAAATATACAAGGCACTGATGGAACTTTACAAGAAAAAAATATCTAACCCTATCAAACAATGGGGAGAAGAAATTAACACACTTTGTCAAAAAAGAAACACAAATGGCCAAAAGGCATATGAAAAAATGCTCCACATCACTAATCATCAGGGAGATGCAAATCAAAACAACTATGAGGTACCATCTCACACCACAGAGATTGGCACACATCACAAAGAATGAGAACAAGCATTGCTGGAGGGAATGTGGAGAGAAAGGAACTCTTATTCACTGTTAGTGGGAATGCAATCTAGTCCAACCTTTATAGAAAGTGATATGGAGATTCCTCCAAAAACTGGAAATTGAGCTCCCTTACGATCCAGCTATACCACTCCTAGGGATACACTTTAGGAACACAAAAATACAATACAATACTCCCTTCCTCACATCTATATTCATTGCAGCACTATTTACAATAGCCAGACTCTGGAAACAACCAAGATGCCCTTCAACAGATGAATGACTACAGAAACTGTGGTACATATACACAAAGGAATATTATGCAGCCATCAGGAGAGATGAAGTCATGAAATTTTCCTATACATGAATATACATGGAATCTATTATACTTAGTGAAATAAGTCAGAGGGAGAGAGATAGATGCAGAATAGTCTCACACATCTATGGGTTTTAAGAAAAATAAAATATATTTTTGGAATAATTCTCAGAGACAAATGAGAGGAGGGTTGGAAGATCCAGCTCACGACCTGAAGCTCACCACAAAGAGTGATGAGTGCTGTTAGAGAAATAACTACATTGAGAATTATCCTAACAATGTGAATGAGTGAAGAAAATAGAAAGCCTGTCTAGAGTACAGGCGGGAGTGGGGTGGGGAGGAGGGAGATTTGGGACATTGTTGATGGGAATGTTGCACTGGTGAAGGGGGGTGTTCTTTACATGACTGAAATCCAACTACAATCATATATGTAATCAAGGTGTTTAAATAAAGATATTAATAATAAAAATAATAACTTACATTGCAATGATAAAAACTTAAAGATGAAATTAATCTCAGATGACTTTGTATGTGAATGTATTAGTCTTTAACTTTACATAGAGATACCCTTGATAAACTCAGTGATTTGCTAAACATTTTTACCTGGTTCACTTTTTTTTGGTTCACTTTGAGTTTGAGTTGCTAAAATCTCTATGAAGCTGCATTTTATATCTTCATTTTCAAAGTTTTGTTTGATAGTAAGATCTAAAAAGAAAAATAAGAATGTCTGCTTTCAGCTAAAGGACTTTTATATTAGGAATTTTAAAAATTGTTCATTATAAACAATAATTAGATAAAATAATACAATTTAAAGATAAAAACTGTCTCATAGACTTTATAAACGTATTAGTCTTTTTTTTTCGGGGGTCACACCCGGTGGCGTTCAAGGGTTACTCCTGGCTCTACATTCAGAAATTGCTCCTGGCAGGCTCGGGGGACCATATGGGATGCCGGGATTTGAATCACCGTCTTGCTGAATGCAAGGCAAATGCTCTACTTCCATACTATCTCTCCGGCCCCACATATTAGTCTTTAACCTCATTTATAGATAACCCAAATAATCACAATGATTTATTAAAATGTTTACCTGTTTCACTATTCTTTCGTTTACACTGACTTTGAGTTGCCAAAATCTCTATAGAGCTACATTTTATATCTTCGTTTTCAATGTTTTCCTTGATAGTAAGATCTGAAAATAAAAATAAAAATGAGAAAGCCTGCTTTTAGCAAAATAACTTTGATATTAGGATTTTGGAGTTTTGGTTATTTTGTTTATTTATTTATGTATTATAATTATTTATTATTTTGTGGCAATGGTATACTTAGTGCACCAACTGAAGCCAACTGAAGACTGAACAAAATTCATAAATTCACATCTTCCTAACAAACCAACAAACCACCATGTAGTTTTGATCTCTATTATATTTAGAATTTATGGTTGCATTTGCTCCATTTACTCTAAATTGACATGTTGGCTTTTCATTTCCTTGTTCTGAAGGAACAAAATTTCCTTGTATAGGTTTGATTTAGTCATATCTGAAGAATTCAGTCATATTTGAAGAATTTCTTCAAGTCTGTGATCTAATAATGGCAGGCATTTGTACTATCAATAAACATAATAATTCTCTCTTTATAGGCCGGAATGATAATGTTTCCCTTGCATGCTGTTGGCCTGGATTTAATTCTTGGCATCCTATATGGTCTCTTGAGAACAGCCAGGAGCACTTTATTATCACAGAATCATGAATCATGATTCATGAATCATGCCTAAGCATCTCTGGGTGTGGCCCAAAAACCAAATTTAAAAAATCCCCTCTTCATGCCTATCATGATATATACTTTTGATCATTTCAACTGAACTTTATAAGAATACAGTTAAGTACTTTAGTTCATATTGTCATATTCCCATGCTGCAAAAATAATCGAAAAAATAATTGTAATCAAAGGTCATTCTGAGATTTTGTTATTGAAGAACACTTTTTATTATTTATTTTACTTATTTATCTATTTTTGACAAGTATATTTTGGTTGTTTTGGAGCAGGGTTGGAATTGGGACATACCCAACAGTATTCAGAACTTATTCCTAGTTTTGTACTTCAGAGATTACAACAGGTGGAACTTGGGGGATCATATACAGTGCTAAGAACTAGGCCATGTGTGAGCAAGGCAAGCACCTTACCTGCTGTACTATTTTTCTAGCTCTGAAAACACTTGTTTAAAAAAATTGTGAAGTTCAATCACCAAAGGAATGTTAAGGAAAAAAGAACAAAAAAACAAACAAACAGAAGATGGGCAGTATTACATTTACTAGTTTTAAATTTTATTACAAAGTTATAATAGTGAAAGCTATTATAAAGAGACTTGTAGATGAATAGAACAGACTTGAGAGTCCTGAGTTAAACCCATGGATTTAGGAGAAGTTTATGACAAAGGAGCTAATTATATAAAGTGGAAGTAAGGAAAGTCTCTTCAACAAATGGTGTTTAGAAAACTGAATAACAACACATAAAACATGAAATTGGAACCAAATTAAACAAGAATAATTACATACATTGAAGGAAACATAAAACTTTCTATGAAATAGACCCCAGAAACCTCTTCAATGAAATTACCATAAGGTAAAGACAAAAAAAATAAAAATAAACAATAAGATATCAAATTAAAAATCTTTTGCACAGTGAAGGAAACTCAATCTAATATAAAAAGATACAGTACTGAATATTGGCACACAATGCCTGCAATAAAGGGCTAATATCCAAGATCTACAAATCATTCATTATGCTCAAAAATAGAAAACACAAAACCCCATCCAAAAATGAAAAGAAGACATAATAAACAGACACTGCCTGGAAACTATTTTAGGATGGCCCATAGGCATGTGAAAAGTGCTCACCCTCACTTATAATTAGGGAAATACAAATCAAAACAACAACGAGATAGCATTCTCACAGAAGTGAGAATGGCTTATATCAAAAAATCTGGACACAGTGTCATTGGAGTTTTGGTGAGAAAGGAATACTCATTCATGTTGGTGGGCCTGTTGTTTGCTTCAACCTCTACAAAAAGCAAAGGCAAAATTTTATAAAAAGTAGAAATAGAATTTACAAATAATCTGTTAATACCATTACTTGGAATCTACTCCTTAAACTAAAAACTTTTAATTCAAAGGACATAGATAGGCACATTTATGTTTACTGCAGCACTTAGCACAATAGTCAAAATTTTACTAACTGCTCAAATACAGATAAAGAATCTGTGGTATAACACAATGAATACTATTAATCTGTAAACAAGGAAAAAGTAGTGCAATTTGCCACAACATGGATGGTACTAGAGGGTATCATGCTAAGTGAAGTCTATTGGAAGGAAAAAGATAGGTACAGAATGATCTCTCTCACATGTGGAAATTCCAGATACATAATAAGAGTGCAACAAATGGCCAAACGCAAGAACAAGAGAGACAGTACTCAGAACTTAGCTTATGGTAAGGGGGCCTGGGAATTAAGCAGAAGGTACCTTAGTGAAGGGAGTACTTGATGAGCACCCTAGTAGTGGGTGTGAGGTTGATATGATATATGCATGAACCTACCATGTGCAGTATTATAAATCATAATACCTCAATAAAGATTTTTAAAAATCGCAAGTACAGAAAAGTTTAGGGAATACTAATTTTACTTTTTATTTTAATACTGAGGCTCAAATTGGGGGCTCCACATACGTAAGCATTTATTCTACCTCCCAATGTCCTAACCCTCAAGAATATAAAGTTTATGAGAATATAATTTAAAATCAGTTCTCACGTTTTGGGGAAAGCTTTTCATTATTTACTTCTTCTAGTTCCAAGTTCAGTGATTCCTTCAGTTCTGAGATCGTTGAAATGTCAGCTTCTTGACAGAAACTTGAAGATATTAAGATTTCATTCTCAGGCAAAATAGATGACTGAAATAATAGATAAGTAAAAGGTTTTACTGAGGTTTTCTAAATAAATATTTTAAATTTACTTAAAGTACCAAACTTTAAGCTAAACTTCACTAAAAATTTTAATACTATGCATACCTTTAAACAGAAGTATATCAGCCTAAATATATTACATTTTGAGCAATATTCTTTGATTAATGCTCGTTGAAAGGTTCTTGATAATGTTAGTGCTATATAATATCTTTCAGTGCAGAAATACCTTATTTTGAGCTGACAGAAAACTTTAAAAATTCTAAATTAAAAAACTTACACAACAGATGAGAAGAGATAGAAAATGGTGGGAAATGAAAAGGGTAGTAGAATGAAACAGAATTTTTTCCAAATGTCTAAAAAATTTCCAGTCAACTTTGTAAGTGCATCTAATTATATAAACTAGATATTTTGTGCTTGTTAAATTCATAGAAAGGGTTTTGTGCTTTCAACTTCTAGAATACTTAGCATAGTAAAGTCATAATAATAATTTGTATGCTATTGGAGCTAAAAGACCTGTAAAAAAAACTGGTCTTTAATGAGCAAAAATTCTTTTTTCTTTTTAAGCATTGAGAAGCCTAAAATGCAGTCTCAGACCATCATTTTTCTTACTCCTTCAATGAAATTACTTCTCTTCTAGTTCAAGTACTATCTCTTTTGTATATAGTAACTAATAAACATTTCTAACTCTAGTCTTCAATTTTTAGTTAGGCCATGGTGTTCTATCAGAGCATATTGATTAAAATAAGTGGGTGAGGTTTCAAATTTGCTTATACTTGGATTTGTCAGATGCAGGCATTAGTATTTTATTACAATTCTCAATTAATTCCAATGTATAGCAAAACTAGAACCAATAACTTAGAAATAAATTTTATTCCTTATTGTATATGCATTTAATAAGTTGTAAAGTCTTTTATACTTTACAACAATGTTAAAATTAGTACAATGTTAAAATTGTAAAAATTGGTATAAGTGTACTATATTTGTTAAAATATTATCGAAGGAAAGTGAAACAAAAACATACTATATTTTCTAGATTCTTCTGGCAAAAGTTTTCTTCATCCACATAAAAATCTTCCTTCATAAAGCTTTCCAAATCTTCTTGCAAAAAGAAACATTCCCTTGACAAAAATAAAAAAATTAGTATTCACTAAATAGGTAATATAAATGTATAAAATCAAAATGCATAATTATTAATATTAGAGGTGATATATGCAATTAAATATTATTGATAATATATAGACTTGTGAGCATATAAAGAATTTTTCTCAACTTACAAATATTTATAATATTGTGCAACTAAGTACCTGAAAGAATCTGCTTCCATATTTTGTCTTTTGTTATCTACAAGAGGTTCTTCAACCAAACGTAATTTCTGACTACTTGACGGAGTATCTGAAGTTGGCAGCTGACTTTCATAGGTCATCAAATGATCTATAGAGATAATCTCTTCATTAGTAGGCAAATCTAAAAATACATACTAATAAGTGAATAAGATAAATCTGAAGTTATACAAAGGAATCTAGAGAATTACTGTCGATAACCATTAGATAAAATGGGGTTTTTCAAGTACATTATAAATTCTTTTTTTCCTTTTTTTTTTCTTTTGGTTTTTGGGTCACACCTGGCAGTGCTCAGGGGTCATTCCTGGCTCTACACTCAGAAATCTCTCCTGGCAGGCTCGGGGGACCATATGGGATGCCGGGGTTCGAACTACCATTCTTCTGCATGAAAGGCAAATGCCTTTACCTCCATGCTATCTCTCCGGCCCCTAATTTTTATTTTGTTAAAGAATGTTTTTAGTGTTGAGTTTTAGGCATATAATATTTCAACATCAAACTCTCAACATCAGTGTTCCAATACTCTATGATCCCCTACCTACCCCATCTCCCCACCTTGACAAGCACATTAAAGTTCAGTGGTTGCAGCTTAGATCTTAGGTTTTCAGTACAACAGATATACCATAGGTAATCGATACCATCGTGTTTGTCTTTCTTCTTTTGGCTTACTTCACTCAACATCATATCTTCCACTCCCAACTTGGTTAAAGCAAACTGCTAATTTCATCATTCCTTACAGCTGCATAGGACTGCATTGTGTATATTTACCATATCTTCATAATCCATTCATCTATTGTTGGACAACTAAGTTG
The DNA here is from genome assembly GCF_024139225.1 of Suncus etruscus. NCBI lineage: Eukaryota > Metazoa > Chordata > Mammalia > Eulipotyphla > Soricidae > Suncus > Suncus etruscus. Next base: position 84,096,196 of record NC_064848.1, read on the forward strand.
GTTCCATATCTCAACTATTGCAGTAAGTGCAGCTATGTTCTTTTTAAATCAATTACTTTATTTAGACACCTTGGACACAAGTTTGTTCATAATAGTTCCCCCCACAATTATTAATTATTTTCAGACATGCAATGTACAGGACCATTTACTAGTGCACATTTATCACCACCAATGGCCCCAATTTCCTTCCTGTCCTCCTTCTGCCTGGGGTAGACATTTTTCTTCTCTCTGTCTCTGTTTCTCACTGTCTCTCTGTCTGTCTCTCTCTCACTCTCAATCTCTCTCTCTCTCTCTCTCTCACACACACACACACACACACACACACACACACACACACACACACACTACTTTTGCTTTTAGACACGTTATACTGTGGTTTGCAATATTGTTACAGAGGGTAACATATCTATTATGTAAGATATCTTCTACATCACTAATCATCAGGGATTTGTAAATCAAAACAACAATGAGATGTTATCTCACACCGCAGAGATTGGCACACACCACAAAGAACAAGAACAACCAGAGCTGGCATGAATGTGGGGAGAAAGGAACTCATTTACTGCTTTTATGAATGACATCTATTCCAGCCTTCTGAAAAACAATATGGATATTCCTCAAAAAACTGGAAAATGAGCTTTATATATTCCTTCCTTCCTTCTTTCCTTCTTCCTTCCTTCTTTCCTTCCTTTTCCTTCCTTCCTCCCTCCCTTCTTCTTTCTTTCCTTTCTTTTCTTTCTTTCTTTCTTTCTTTCTTTCTTTCTTTCTTTCTTTCTTTCTTTCTTTCTTTCTTTCTTTCTTTTCTTTCTTTCTCTCTCTCTTTCTCTTTCTTTCTTTCTCTCTTTCTTTCTTTCTTTCTTTCTTTCTTTCTTTCTTTCTTTCTTTCTTTCTTTCTTTCTTTCTTTCTTTCTTCCTTCCTTTCTTTCTCTCTTCTTTCTTTCTCTCTCTCTTACTCTTTCTTTCTTTCTCTCTTTCTTTCTTTCTTTCTTTCTTTCTTTCTTTCTTTCTTTCTTTCTTTCTTTCTTTCTTTCTCTCTCTCTCTCTCTCTCTCTCTCTCTCTTTCTTTCTTTCTTTCTTTCTTTCTTTCTTTCTTTCTTTCTTTCTTTCTTTCTTTCTTTCTTTCTTTCTTTCTTTCTTTCTTTCTCAGGGACAATGTGGGGTGCCAGGGATTAAACTCGGCTGTATGCAAGGAAGGATCAGTATTATCCCTCCAGCTCCTCTAGCAAGCATTTTTTTAACCTGAGTAGTGGTATATCACTTAAGAAATTATAGAATGGGGCTGGAGAGATAGCATGGAGGTAAGGTGTTTGCCTTTCATGTAGAAGAATGGTGGTTCGATCCTGGCATCCCATATGGTCCCCCATGCCTGCCAGGGGCAATTTCTGAGCATAGAGCCAGGAGTAACCCCTGAGCGCTGCCGGGTGTGACCCAAAAACCAAAATAATAATAATAATAATAAAGAAATTATAGAATTATATGTTTTAGGGATAACACAGAGTGATATATTTCAAGACAGAGAATCACTGGGATACATATGTATATATGTATGTGTATTATATACACATATATAAAGCATACTGAGAGAACTTGTTTTATAAGCTAGACTACTAGAAATAGTTTATTTTAACTCATTACTAATAATCTCATGGCCAAGAGTATTCCATGGCATATTTTGATGTATTTATTTTATGTACCAAAGAAATTTAGCCAATTAGTTTCAGTTTTAGCAGGATTTGTATGAAATAATTAAAATATGGCTCATTGGTACATTTTTTCTAAATTATTAATAAAGTAGGAACAGTAAAAACCCAAACATAATTGTTAATACTCCCATCTCTATCTTCTGCTTCCAAACATTTCACAAAGTCATCTTTTCCTAGGGATCTTTAATTGTGAGGGCTTTTTTTCCCAACACTTTAATGATGAAGCCACTTGAGGGCAGCATCACACCATTGTGTTACACAAAGATGTCACCAAAAAATGGCACTTACATTCTTAAATCTATAGCACATGCTGGAGTTTTCAATTTATTATAGCTATTATATTAATCAATGCAAATTTGAGGAGATTAACTTCCTCTTCCATAAAGGAGTGTTACATCACAATATGAAACAAGTTTTTGAATCAGTATAAAAAATGCAGAAAGAGGGCCCGGAGAGATAGCACAGCGGCGTTTGCCTTGCAAGCAGCCGATCCAGGACCAAAGGTGGTTGGTTCGAATCCTGGTGTCCCATATGGTCCCCCATGCCTGCCAGGAGCCATTTTCTGAGCAGACAGCCAGGAGTAACCCCTGAGCACCACTGGGTGTGGCCCAAAAACCAAAAAAAAAAAAAAAAAAAAAAAGGCAGAAAGAAAAAAAAAGGTTTAATCTTGGTGGAAAATATTTTTTCTACTAGATCAACCAGCATAACTAAACAGAAGTTTTACTAAGGTGTATGATTAAAAAAATACACATCAATGGTCTTTAAATATAAATAAAATTTTGGTCCAAAAAACAATTTAGTCAAAACTTAACAGAAGTCCCAATAGGGCTTGATCTCTGAGTACATAGCCATGTAAGGCCTGAGCATTTCCAGGTATTGCAACAAAACAAACACAAAAAAAAGTTGGTGGAAGAAAATACTTCTTTTTTTTTATGTGAAACATTTTTTATTTTAATAATTTCTTGATTTAAACACCGAAATTACAAACATAATTGTAGTTGGGTTTCAGTCTTAACAAGAATACCCCCCTTCACCGTGCAACCTTCTCATCACCAGTGCCCCCTTCTCCTCCCTCCCCACCTTCCACCTGTATCCGAGACAGGCTTCCTACATCCCTCACTCAATGACATTTTTATGACAGTTCTCAGCATAGTTATTTCTCTAATTGCAATCCCCACTTTTTCTGGTGAGCTTCATATCTTTTTTTTTTTAATTTATTTAAACACCTTAATTACATACATGATTGTGTTTGGGTTTCAGTCATGTAAAGAACACCACCCATCACCAGTGCAGCATTCCCATCACCAATGTCCCAAGTCTCCCTTCGCCCCACCCGACCCCCGCCTGTACTCTAGACAGGCTCTCCATTTTCCTCATACATTCTCATTATTAGGACAGTTCAAAATGTAGTTATTTCCCTAACTAAACTCATCACTCTTTGTGGTGAGCTTCCTGAGGTGAGCTGGAACTTCCAGCTCTTTTCTCTTTTGTGTCTGAAAATTATTATTACAAGGGTGTCTTTCATTTTTCTTAAAACCCATAGATGAGTGAGACCATTCTGCGTTTTTCTCTCTCTCTCTGACTTATTTCACTCAGCATAATAGATTCCATGTACATCCATGTATAGGAAAATTTCATGACTTCATCTCTCCTGACAGCTGCATAATATTCCATTGTGTATATGTACCACAGTTTCTTTAGCCATTCGTCTGTTGAAGGGCATCTTGGTTGTTTCCAGAGTCTTGCTATGGTAAATAGAGCTGCAATGAATATAGGTGTAAGGAAGGGGTTTTTGTATTGTATTTTTGTGTTCCTAGGGTATATTCCTAGGAGTGGTATAGCTGGATCGTATGGGAGCTCGATTTCCAGTTTTTGGAGGAATCTCCATATCGCTTTCCATAAAGGTTGAACTAGACAGCATTCCCACCAGCAGTGGATAAGAGTTCCTTTCTCTCCACATCCCCGCCAACACTGTTTATTCTCATTCTTTGTGATGTGTGCCATTCTCTGGGGTGTGAGGTGGTATCTCATCGTTGTTTTGATTTGCATCTCCCTGATGATTAGTGATGTGGAACATTTTTTTATGGGTCTTTTGGCCATGTGTATTTCTTCTTTGTCAAAGTGTCTGTTCATTTCTTCTCCCCATTTTTTGATGGGGTTAGATGTTTTTTTCTTGTAAAGTTCTGTCAGTGCCTTGTATATTTTGGAGATTAGCCCCTTATCTGATGGGTATTGGGTGAATAGTTTCTCCCACTCAGTGGGTGGCTCTTGTATCCTGGGCCCTATTTCCTTTGAGGTGCAGAAGATTCTCAGCTTAATATATTCCCATCTGTTAATCTCTGCTTTCACTTGCTTGGAGAGTGCAGTTTCCTCCTTGAAGATGCCTGTAATGTCCTGTAGTGTTTTGCCTATGTGCTGTTCTATATATCTTATGGTTTTGGGGCTGATATCGAGGTCTTTAATCCATTTGGATTTTACCTTTGTACATGATGTTAGCTGGGGGTCTAAGTTTAATTTTTTGCAAGTGGCTATCCAATTGTGCCAACACCACTTGTTGAAGAGGCTTTCCCTGCTCCATTTAGGATTTCCTGCTCCTTTATCAAAAATTAGGTGGTTGTATCTCTGGGGAACATTTTCTGAGTATTCAAGCCTATTCCACTGATCTGAGGACCTATCCTTATTCCAATACCATGCTGTTTTGATAACTGTTGCTTTGTAGTACAGTTTAAAGTTGGGGAAAGTAATTCCTCCCATATTCTTTTTCCCAATGATTGCTTTAGCTATTCGAGGGTGTTTATTGTTCCAAATGAATTTCAAGAGTGTCTGATCCACTTCTTTGAAGAATGTCATGGGTATCTTTAGAGGGATGGCATTAAATCTGTATAATGCTTTGGGGAGTATTGACATTTTGATGATGTTAATCCTGCCAATCCATGAGCAGGGTATGCATTTCCATTTCCGTGTGTCCTCTCTTATTTCTTGGAGCAGAGTTTTATAGTTTTCTTTGTATAGGTCCTTCACATATTTAGTCAAGTTGATTCCAAGATACTTGAGTTTGTGTGGCACTATTGTGAATGGGGTTGTTTTCTTAATGTCCATTTCATCCTTATTACTATTGGTATATAGAAAGGCCATTGATTTTTGTGTGTTAATTTTGTAGCCTGCCACCTTGCTATATGAGTCTATTGTTTCTAGAAGCTTTTTGATAGAGTCTTTAGAGTTTTCTAAGTAGAGTATCATGTCATCTGCAAACAGTGAGAGCTTGACTTCTTCCTTTCCTATCTGGATTCCCTTGATATCCTTTTCTTGCCTAATCGCTATAGCAAGTACTTCCAGTGCTATGTTGAATAGGAGTGGTGAGAGAGGACAGCCTTGTCTTGTGCCAGAATTTAGAGGGAAGGCTTTTAGTTTTTCTCCATTGAGGATAATATTTGCCACTGGCTTGTGGTAGATGGCCTTCACTATATTGAGAAAGGTTCCCTCCATTCCCATCTTGCTGAGTGTTTTGATCAAGAATGGGTGTTGGACCTTATCAAATGCTTTCTGTGCATCTATTGATATGATCATGTGGTTTTTATTTTTCTTGTTATTGATGTTGTGTATTATGTTGATAGATTTACGGATGTTAAACCAGCCTTGCATTCCTGGGATGAAACCTACTTGATCGTAGTGGATGATCTTCTTAACGAGGCATTGAATCCTATTTGCCAGGATTTTGTTGAGGATCTTTGCATCTGCATTCATCAGTGATATTGGTCTGTAATTTTCTTTTTTGGTAGCGTCTCTGTCTGGTTTAGGTATCAAGGTGATGTTGGCTTCATAAAAGCTATTTGGAAGTGTTTCTGTTTGTTCAATTTCATGAAAGAGTCTTGCCAAGATTGGCAGTAGTTCCTCTCGGAAAGTTTGATAGAATTCATTAGTGAATCCATCTGGACCTGGGCTTTTGTTTTTCGGCAGACATTTGATTACTGTTTTAATTTCATCAATGGTGATGGGGGTGTTTAGATATGCTACATCCTCTTCCTTCAACCGTGGAAGATTATAAGAGTCCAAGAATTTATCCATTTCTTCCAGGTTCTCATTTTTAGTGGCGTAGAGTTTTTCAAAGTAGTTTCTGATTACCCTTTGAATCTCTGTCATATCAGTAGTGATCTCTCCTTTTTCATTCCTGATACGAGTTATCAAGTTTCTCTCTCTCTCTTTCTTTGTTAGGTTTGCCAGTGGTCTATCAATCTTGTTTATTTTTTCTTTTTTTTTTTTTTTTTTTTTTTTTTTGTGGTTTTTTGGGTCACACCCGGCAGTGCTCAGGGGTTATTCCTGGCTCCATGCTCAGAAATTGCTCCTGGCAGGCACAGGGGACCATATGGGACGCTGGGATTCGAACTGATGACCTCTTGCATGCAAGGCAAACACCTTACCTCCATGCTATCTCTCCAGCCCCCTCTTGTTTATTTTTTCAAAGAACCAACTTCTGCTTTCGTTGATCTTTCGGATTGTTTTTTGAGTTTCCACTTCGTTGATTTCTGCTCTCAGCTTTGTTATTTCCTTCTGTCTTCCTATTCTTGGGTCCTTATGTTGAGCATTTTCTAGTTCTATTAGCTGTGTCATTAAGCTACTCAGGTAAGCTCCTTCTTCCTTCCTGATGTGTGCTTGCAAAGCTATAAATTTTCCTCTCAGTACTGCTTTTGCTGTGTCCCATAAGTTCTGAGAGTTTGTGTCTTGATTGTCATTTGTTTCCAGGAACCTTTTTATTTCCTCCTTGATTTCATCTCGGACCCACTGGTTATTGAGCATGAGGCTGTTTAACTTCCAGGTGTTAAAGTGTTTCTTCTGAGTCCCTTTGGAGTTCACAAATAATTTCAGAGCCTTGTGGTCAGCGAAGGTAGTCTGCAAAATTTCTATCCTCTTGATCTTATGGAGGTATGTTTTATGTGCCAGCATGTAGTCTATCCTGGAGAATGTCCCATGTACATTGGAGAAGAATGTGTATCCAGGTTTCTGGGGATGGAGTGTCCTATATATATCCACTAGGCCTCTTTCTTCCATTTCTCTCCTCAGGTCTAGTATATTCTTGTTGGGTTTCAGTCTGGTTGACCTGTCCAGTGTTGACAAAGCCGTGTTAAGGTCCCCCACAATTATTGTGTTGTTGTTGATATTCTTTTTCAGATTTGTCAATAGTTGTATTAAATATTTTGCTGGCCCCTCATTTGGTGCATATATGTTTAGGAGAGTGAATTCTTCCTGCTCTACGTACCCCTTGATTAATATAAAATGTCCGTCTTTGTCCCTTACAACCTTCCTGAGTATAAAGTTTGCATTATCTGATATTAGTATGGCCACTCCAGCTTTTTTATGGGTGTTGTTTGCTTGGATAATTTTTCTCCAGCCTTTTATTTTGAGTCTATGTTTGTTCTGACTATTCAGGTGCGTTTCTTGTAGGCAGCAGAAGGTTGGATTGAGTTTTTTGATCCATTTAGCCACTCTGTGTCTCTTAACTGGTGCATTTAGTCCATTGACATTGAGAGAAAGAATTGTCCTGGGATTTAACGCCATCTTTATTTCAAAATTTGGTGTGTCTTTTGGGTAGTCTTGTCTTAGATTAGGTCTTTCAGTTTTTCTCTTAAGACTGGTTTTGTGTCTGTGAAGTTTCTGAGCTGTTTTTTGTCTGTGAAACCATGTATTCTTCCATCAAACCGGAAAGTGAGTTTTGCTGGGTATAGTATTCTGGGTGAAGCATTCATTTCATTCAGTCTTGTCACAATATCCCACCACTGCTTTCTGGCATTGAGTGTTTCTGGTGACAGGTCTGCTGTAAATCTCAGGGAAGCTTGCTTGAACGTGATTTCCCCTTTTGATCTTGCTGTTTTCAGAATTCTGTCTCTATCTGTGGGATTTGTCATTGTGACTAGGATGTGTCTTGGGGTGGTTTTTCTGGGGTCTCTTTTGGTTGGTACTCTTCGGGCATGCAGGATTTGATCACATATATTCTTTAGCTCTGGAAGTTTCTCTTTAATGATGTTCTTGACCATTGATTCTTCCTGGAAATTTTCTTCCTGGGTCTCTGGGACTTCAATGATTCTTAAGTTGTTTCTGTTGATCTTATCATAGACTTCTATTTTCATCTGTTCCCATTCTTTGACTAATTTTTCCATTGTCTGCTCATTTGCTTTAAGTTTTTTGTCCAATCTCTCCTGCTGTATGGAATTGTTATGTATCTCATCTTCCACAGCACCAAGTCTATTCTCAGCTTCTGATACCCTGTCCCAGAGCTTATCCATTTTGTCATTCACTTCGTTTACTGACTTTTTCAGTCCTGTTAGTTGACATGTTATTTCAGTTTGGAGTTTTGTGATTTCTGCCTTCATATTTTCTTGGTTCTTATTAGTGTTCTGTTCAACTCGATCCATGGTTTCTTGGAGTCTGTTGAGCATCTTCCATATTGCTAGTCTAAAGTCCTTATCTGAGAGGTTGATTAGTTGGTCAGTCATTATCTGGTCCTCAGAATTGTCATCTTCATTCTCTATGTCTGATGCTGGCCTGCGTTGTTTCCCCATTGTCACACTTGTATTGTGGGTTTTTCTACGTGTTGTGGTGGTATTCATTGTCTATATGATGTAGGCAGCACACTCCTCTGGCTCCTCCCTTTCTGGATGGGCTGACTTGCCTCTAAGGGAGGGGAGTCCTCCGTGGATGAAGCCTCACACTGGGTCAAATCTTAGGCCCGAGCATGCAACAGAGAAGACAGTCCAGAGAGAAATGTTTGCTTCTGTGATATAGCGCCGTTCTTAGTGTGATTTTTCCTTCTTGTTGCAATGGAGTTCTTTCCTTAGAAAGAGTGCACGGCCGCGTAGCGAAGCGGAGCGGCCGTGCTCCTCTGAGCCTCTTTTTGCCCCACTCGCAAGAGTTTCACGCAAGAGGACAGTAGACAGACATAGACAGGTCACACTCACAGTCTTTCACAGTTGAGCCCCACTGGGCCGGTGTACTTCCGCGGATTTTCCCCGCCTGGTGTCACACACAGGGAGCCCGAAAATACTTCTTAGTGGCCATATATGTATTAATAACAAGGAACAACATAAAGAAGTGTGCCAAAAGATATGGAAATTCATAAACTTTAATGAACAACATTAAAAAATCTTGTCAAAAAGTCAAGATAAACCACTGTTTCATGATTAAATCTAGCTAAAAATAGGTTCTGAAGACATAAATAGTATAGTGGGGATGGCAGGAGGTGACCCAGGTTAGATAGCTGGCACCCAAAATAATCCCCAGAACCCCACTAACAGAGTATGGCTTACTGAAAACCAAAAAAAGTAGCTGGATTAACATCTATGTAAGATAAAACAAACAAACAAACAAAAACCTAAGGTAAAAAACTTTATAGGTTCTAATAAAAGTTCATTCTCTTGGGTTTTAGATATTTTTGGAACTTGGAAATTCATTGCAGAGTCTAGGGACATGTAAATCAAAATGAGATCCCACTTCACCCCAATATGAATGACCGATATTTTAAAAAGGACTAGACACACGAGTATTGATGAGGATGTGATGAAGACACCTGGTAAGAAACCTGGTTTTCTGTTAGTGGGACTATTATTCAGTTCGGCCTCTATGAAAAACAGATGAAGATTTCTCTAAAAATGTAAGAATTTCTATATGACCTAAGCAATTCTACTTCTTGGTATCTACCCCTAAAACACAAAAACATTAATTTGAGGGCCGGAGAAATAGCATGGAGGTAAGGCCTTCTGCCTTGCATGCAGAAGGATGGTGGTTCAAATCCCGGCATCCCATATGGTCCCCTGAGCCTTCCAGGAGCAATTTCTGAGCATAGAGCCAAGAGTAACCCATGAGCGCTGCCGGGTGTGCTGCCAGGTGTGACCCCCCCAAAACAAAACAAAACAAAACAAAAAACATTAATTTGAAAATCTATGTTCACTGCAACACTGGCTACAACACAAATGTCCAACAACAGATGAATAGTTAAAGTAGTTATGGTCTATATACACAATAGATTACTACACAAATATAAGAAAAGATGAAATTTGAAGTACATTGCAATGTGGATGAAACAGAAGATCATTTCAAGCAAAGTGAAACAGAGGGTGAAGGACAAACACTGGATGATCTCACTCATCTGTATATAAAGAAACAAAGGAATAGATAGTATTAAACAAAGACAAACCCTTAGTCTTGGATTGTAAAACTAAGTTTACTAAGCATGGGGAGTGGAGATATGGGAGGAAGAGGTGGTCTAGAAGCGACATGAAGACAGTGGTGGAGAGTCTTAGGTGAAGAAGTCTTAGGGTGGTGAAGAAGATGTAATATCTTTGTACATCACAATTTATAAATGTTAACTCAATTTTAACCATGTTACAGTAAAAATAATAAAGAAATCAGTTTGACACCCAAATAAAATTATTTTAAAGTTTAGTGCAGCACAAATGGATTGAACCTGAGATCTCAAACATTCAAAGCAGATGTAAGCTATAGCCTCAATGCTGGCAAGTTTTTGTTACTTTTATGTTTTGGGTTGTTGTTGTTTGTTTTTTGTTTTTGTTTGTTTGTTTTTGTGGTGCTCAGGGGTTACTTCTGGCTCTTCACTCAGAAATAACTCCTGGCAGGCTCGGGAGACCATACGGGATGCCGGGAATTGAACCGGGGTCTGTCCAGGGTTGGCTGCGTACAAGACAAACACTCTAGCGATGTGCTCCAAAATCTTTAATGTTCATTACAGCATATCTTAAAACATTATATAAAACAAGCTATGGTAACAACATTTTATTTAAAAAGAAAAGCAGTTATACATGGTTAAAGTAAAGCGAGTAATTTTAATATAATTTGGATAAACTATTTATGGTAAATTTATATGATATAAGTGATGTCTTGATGTAATAATGCAAATATTCAATTTTACTTTGAGTAAGATTTCATATAAATTAGAAGAAATTAAAATATTTAGCATATTTTGGAAAATAAGATAATAATTACTAATCTAATTTCATGCCAATTTGAGTTATTAGGTTGTACACAAATTAATATCATTTCGGTGACATTCTTTGAGTACCATTGAGTACTATTTGGAATCCTAGAAGACTTAAAAACCCCACCCAAATAATTTCATTTACAAAAGGGGGTTAATATCAAAGATAAAATATTGTAACAAAACTCAGAATTATAATTTATAGGCAAATTTTTAAAAAATAAAAAGTAGTGTTTCTAATAAAACAAAAATTCACTGAAAGAAAAAACATACAGTAATAATGTTTTATACTAACAAAAGTAATACATTTTTACCTTGGTTCTCTGCTTGAAGTGCAGGATATATTACTAAAGGGTTAATGGGTGTAAAAATGTCAATGTAGTCTTCATAAGTATATAAGTTGGTTTCCTCTACTTCAGTTGGGGAGTTTGGGTTTGAACTTGGAATAACTTCATCAAATTCATTGTTAATTGGGGTCATCATTTCTGTAATTGGTTTTCTATGACATCATAAAAATAATGATTTTATATGTTGTATTTTAAAACATCTTTATTAACAAATAGTATATATTATTCTAGAAGAATGACCAAATTCTAAGGCAGAGAAAAGTTACATATAGTCCTGCCACTCAAGATATGAATCTTTAAGAATTTTTCTCAATTATTTTTGAACTATAAAGCAAAAATAAATTCATGTGCATGATTTTCTGTAATCTTTCATTTTATGCAAAAAAATGAAGCATAAACCCATCTCTATTTCAATCAACGTATATTCACTTCATTTTCTTTTTCTTTTTGGTTTCTGGACCATACCACACTCAGGGCATTATCACTCTGGTCCCTAATTTCATTTTTAAATGACTGAACAGGAACCTATTGTAATGGTATATACTAATTTATTCAACCAGTTCCATATAGTTGGAAATTTAAATATTATTATTGTTTGCTACTAGAACACAGGAATATCTTCTTGCATTTGTCTCAGGGTTTTTTTGTTTGTTTGTTTTGTTTTGGGGTCACACCTAGCAGCACTCATGGGTTACTACTGGCTCTACACTCAGAAATCGCTTCAAGGTTTTTTTTTAAATATCTTTCCTAAAAATAAAAGTGAAGAGGCTACATGTATGTAGAGTTTTAGACTTTGTCATGCATTGACAAACTGTCCTCATGCTAAATATTCAATATCTGTTTTTCTTATTATTACTCAATTTTTATATTCTGTTCTGCAAATAGGGAGACTGATCCCTAAATCTACAAAGCTCTATGGCTTCTGGTTGAGTTCAATGAATAGGAAACATGTCAAAGTTGGGAGAAGACTTGATAAAACATTATCCTCCCAAATTCTTCCTCTCTGGTCACAGTTTTAAGTGGATGCTTTCCTCTATGGATCATTTTGCCAATGATCCCCTGCTCAGATCACTCACTGATTCTTCAAGTTTAGTATGGTAACTTCTTACTGTTACTGTTTTTATAGGTCTTTATTGATGCTTTGGCTGTTATCCATACTTTGCTGTGTGCTGACTGATGCAAATATGCAGTTCACTGGGTTATTTGGCATTACAAGAGATCTTCCTAATACTGATAAATTGGCCATATATCCTAACATATATGTTTATGTCATCCTATTTTAGCCTTAAAAATTCTGCCTACAGACTAAAGGAATCTAATATTGGGGCTATTTTAAATAATTATATTTTATTATTTTATAAGAAGTGACATTTTGAAACCACTCCTTTGCCATTTAAGAGAATACAAGGCACAAGAAAAACATTTCAACTTTACCAGATTCATTTTACTCATAAGAAATTTATTTCTAGACGGAGAATTCTAAACATAGTGCTTATATAGTTGTTATCTTATTCTAAAACTAAATGTTATTGACAGCTAACATTTTATAATAATCTTAGCCCTGCAGTCTTGCCAAAATTCACTAAATTCTATCTCTTAGATATAAATGTTTGAAAGGCTGAATTTCCTGAATATTGTCCAATGTACCTGTCTAATATTATATATTCTTTGTTCACTGTTGCCTCCTCTTCTATCTATTCTATAGATACTGATATTTTCTAGGTGGTCAATTTAGATTATTCTGTTTCTACACAGCATAATATTTTTTGTATTTTCATTTACTCTCAAAAATCAACTCCTTAATTTAAAATGAGTACATATTGAGCACTTGAAATGTAGTAGTACCATTTCAGGCACTGAAAATGGAGGTGATAAACAGATTAATTTCTTACTCCCATAAAGCTTATCTGATAATGGGAAAAAAGACTAATAAATATATAATGATCTCAGGTAGTAAAATTTTTATGAATGAAATAAAATAACACATAAGTACATCAAGTAACATTAAGAGGTCAGATTAGTAGAAATATATTTCAGAGAGAGGCATTAGTGAATGAGCTTATAAGGAGCTGATAATTTTTCAGCTGCCTTAATAATGGTAGGGGGCAACCAGACAAAGGCCTAAAATGGGGGAACAATATTGGCATAATCTAAGGAAGAAGAAAGTTCAGGGTGACTGGAAGAGAATACGTTTATATTGGGAACTAGATCATGTTACATTTTGTAACACTCTACTATAAACAACTTTTTAACTGTATTTCACAGTGGTATATAATTTAAAAAAGAAAATTTGTTACATTATAAAACAAGGTATATTCTAGTGTTCATTCTCTTGTTTATATAATTTTTCTTCTAGATGTAAATGGAAAAATTTAGGGTAAGGACACATACTTTTCAAAGAAATCTTCCACAAGGAGATCTTCTTTTTGTTGATCCAAGATTAAATCTGTCATCCCCAAAACTGGAACAGTTGACACTAGAAAGGGGAAAGGTAAACATCAGTTCCTAGAATTTTCTTTTATATTAATAAAAGGATACTAGATAGCTCTAGTGCATATTATTCCTCTAAAGCCTTTATTAGCCATTTAAGTTTACTATGCTCTATTTCCCTTGAAGACATAATACTAAGAGTAGCATTATTTAATCATATTTGCATATATTTTAAAAATTATTTTGGCTGAAAAGCTATCAATTTATCATAGGACAGTTCAAATGATATTTTTTTACTTTGTCCATTTTCTGACCCAAATTCAGTGTTTTTGTGAAATATTGCATCAGTTTGTTTGACAAAAGCCAAAGATGTACCAAATGGCACAAAGTTCTCCAACTGTGAAGATTCCAATCAATCACTTTAATGATGACATCGCTCACTACAGATGTGTCTTTACCAGGTAGCTCAGATCTAACTCAGCTACTCTTGATTCACATTTTAAAACTTTTATCTAAAGTCTTATCTATAACTTATTCCCAAAATTAAACCCATGATTCTTTATGAAAAAAGGACCACACTAATGGTATACTAATGTCAGAGGAAATGTCTGAGTCACTGAGTATATTCTATAAGAATTATAATTATTAGGGCCAGAGCAATAGCACAGCATTAAGGCGTTGCACATGGCCAACACAGGATGGATGGATGGATGGATGGATGGATGGATGGATGGATGGATGGATGGTGGTTCGGATCCTGGCATCCCTGGAGCCTTCCAGGAGCCACTTCTAAGCTCAGAGCCAGGAGTCACCCCTAAGCACCGCTGGATGTGACTCGCCCCCCAAAAAAGAATTATTATTAGATTTGTTACCTTGATGATATCTCTTAATATATAGTCAGTGCCTCTTAAATACTTTTATAACCCACTAATAAGATGACATTGGGTATAATTTTTTTGGGGGGGTCACACCCGGTGGTGCTCAATGATTATTCCCTGCTCTGCGCTCAGAAATCGCTCCTGGCAGGAATGGGGGACCATGTGGAATGCCGGGATTCGAACCACCATCCGTCCTGGATCAGCTGTGTGCAAGGCAAACGCCCTACCACTGTGCTATCTCTCTAACCTCAATTCTTTTTTTTTTTAATCCACAGTTCTTCCCATTTCTGCAGAGATACATTCCTAACTCTCTAGATAAGTCATTTTTACAAATGGCAAAAAAAAAAAAAGGTTATTTTTAGTGGCAAAAAATTTATTTTCATCTGCTTGGTGTGACAGCCAGTATATGAACTGAGCCAGGTAATGCAAGTCTACCTGCAAAGGGCAACGCATTAAGTAACTGGTATAATCCTGCTTCAGTTTCCCTCAGCAGACTCTGAGGCAATGATTTGGGTGCAAACTATTTATTTTGGAAGTGGTCCCCGAAACTTCATTCAAATAGTGGGAAAGAAAACAAGGAAGATAATCAGTGAAGTGGGTGCTGTTGAACCAGATAACATAGTGAGTGGTGGAGGCTTAACCTCACTGAGAAACACAGGCAACCTATGCGGAAAAAACTCTGTGAGACAACCTATGTGAGAGCTGAGATACTAATTGAAGTCCTGAATCATTAGTGGTTGGAGGCTACTTCAGATGGTAATCCGCTGATCTGCTACATAGGGTCAAAGCAGTTTTCTTTGTTTCCCAGTCCTGATTTTTGGATCACAATCGAACATGCTCTGGTGACCATGTGGTGCCAGTGATCAAACACAGGACTCCTGCATACAAAGGATTCAATACAATCCTTTGGGCCATTTCTCCAGTCCCCTAAAATAGGTTTAAATACGTTTAAAAAAAAATACCTCTTGTCCTTGGTCTCCTATATTTATCATCAAAAACTTCTGAAAATTTTTCATCTTGACATAAATATGAAGGGATTCGAAGCATTAAAGCATTTCTGCAAGCCTTTTTAACTAAATTCTGTGTAAGGAAATAAGATTATATAATAATTTAATATATTTGCAAATTTTAATGTACTAATGTGCATAATATTAACATTTTCTATTCTTTTATATTTATATTAGTTTTGTTTAAAGATAATAATATCTTGCTATAAGATATCAAATCACAACGGAGAGAGTAATATCAGTAACAGTTCAGTGTATTTTTCTACATATTTTATTTGTTTGTTTGGTTTTATTTGCTTTATTTTCCAGAAGTGCTCTGAGGTCACTCCTGATTCAGTTCTCAGAGGTCATTTCTATTGGTACTTGGGAGACCATGTGGAGCCAGGGACAGAACACAGAGCTCTAGTATGCAAGGCATGTGCTCTAATTCTTTAAGATCTCTATCCATACCTACAGATTTCCTCCTAGGTCAGACTAACATTTATGTGACTTGTGAATGAATGTATAGATGTGTGTGTTTGACAAAAAATATACTTAGTATATAACTTGCTTTATTTCATTTAAAAGTATCTTTATGTTATTTCAGAAAATAAAACTGATTTCGTTTTGGTTTTGTTTTTTTGGGCCACACCCGATGATATTCAGGGGTACTCCTGGCTATGCTCTCAGAAACTGCTCCTGGCTGGGGGACCATATGGGATGCCAGGGATCCAACCAAAGTCTGTCTTGGTCAGCCGCATACAAGGCAAACACCCTACTGCTGTGCTATCGCTTCCAGCCCCAATAAAACTAATTTTTAAAGCGAATATAAAATTAGAAAAAACTATTTTCTAACATTTATTTTCTAGCTTGATTTCCCATTTCCCTTTAATACTGACTTTTTTAAAATATAGGCCTCGCCCTGCCATGTTTTTTATCTCAAGACCATGGCTTTTTTTGTGGTGCTTATCATTGTTATTGTTGGAGTGCTCACTGGATATTTGACACTTCTTTTTGTACGGTTGGGGTGTTTCACCTTATTTTTCTCCTTCGTTTCTCAAACCGATGATGAGAGCCTCTAGAAGGATTACACCCATTTTCAGCGTATTAGACTTTTACGCCAGTTTATTACTTTTCTTCAAACAAAATCACATATCTTGAACTATCTAGTCCTGCCTCCCAGTTAGAGGGGAAAATGGGGAGGCACCAAGACCAAACAGGTGCAAGACTACAAAGTAGTAAACTAGGTACAAAGCAGACCACATATTCTAGCAACCCAGGGGTGAGGGAGGTGGATATGGGAGGTAGGACGAAAACGGAGGTGTAGGGAGGACAAATCGCTGATGGGAATCCCCCTGATTTTATGTAAATATGTACCTAAAATATTATTGTCAACAATATGTAAGACACTATGATGAAAATAAAAACTATATTAAAAATGAAAAAAAATAAAATAAAATATAGGCCTCTCCTTACTGTTCCCATTATATTTAGCAATCGCTTCTTCATTGACACTGAGGCCTACAGTGCATCTCTGAAAAATGTCCAGCTATTCTTATTTAGTTATCAAAATCCTATCATTTTTTAAGGTGTATTTTAAGCAATATCCCCTCTGTGAAACATTTTCTATTACTCTCAACTTACCACAAAATAAATATTCTATATATCTGGGTAAATGACTACTTATTACATTGTTTTCTAAGTTTTATGTCTGCATAAGTTATATTAAATATAAGGTCTTCGTTATCCAAGAATACATGGTATAATAAAAAAACTCAGCTAATTTATATAAAAAGAGAACCAATGTTCCATACTGTAAAAAAACACATGACTCATTTCTAAAAGAACTAATTTATGAAACTTAAAATTTGTTACTAGCAAAATTTCATTTATAATTCATTTATGACTTCATAATTTTCTCACAAAAATTAATATATAATATGCATCACATCAACAACTATCTCTAAGTATAGTTTTTTAAAACTATAAAGATTTAGACAAAGTTTCCCAAGGTATATTAAAACTCCTTTAATATTCAAAGTATTTTATTGCTCTTATACATTGATTTGATATAATCTTGCAGTAACTTATTTTATCAGTAATTTGAATGATTCTTTGATACTATTTCCATAAGCTTTATTAGTTCTCTTTTTTCATGATTTGCCATTGATTTCTATCATTTTTTTACTATATCATAGGGAAAGTATAGCAGCAAAAAAGTAAAGTACTTTTTAAGGATAAAAGTTTCAAGATAGATTAATTTTGCAAGTGAATAATACCTTTGCACATACATACACACTGACACATTAATATATATTGGGGGCACATCTGAAAGTGCTCAGTCTTCACTTTATGATACTCTTGTTGATACTCAGGGGAATATGAAGTGCCCAGCATAGACCCTAGGCCTCTGGATTTGTGACCATTGAGCAATCTCTGTAGTGCATTCACAAATGTTTTTATATGGCAAGGACTTCTTATTTTCAACCATGTATGTTATAATGACACATTTGCTTTCCTCAATATAGAAGAATGATAATATCTGAATATTCCCTTTTACTTACTATACAGTGTTTCTGTTTATAAAATAAATGAATAATAACAAGTAATGAAAAATATTAATAATTTAAATAATAAAAGTATTGTTAATTTCACAAAAATATTTTATAATGTTCCCTTAGTATATATATATTAAAAGCTATAAAGAAAATCAGACTTTAATATGTCAATAAGAAACATAAGAATGGGGCCGGGAAGGTGGCGCTAGAGGTAAGGTATCTGCCTTACAAGCGCTAGCCAAGGAACGGAACGGACCGCGGTTCGATCCCCCGGCGTCCCATATGGTCCCCCCAAGCCAGGGGCGATTTCTGAGCACATAGCCAGGAGTAACCCCTGAGCGTCAAACGGGTGTGGCCCAAAAACCAAAAAAAAAAAAAAAAAGAAACATAAGAATAACAAATTGTTAGATGATAACTACTATTCTAGTTAGTTTCTTCAAAAATGTGCCTTGATACTCTGCTTTTCACGGGTCTTTTAAACATCAGCCTCATAATCTACTAAATCCCATATGGTCCTCCAAACCAGGAGCGATTTCTGAGTGCATAGCTAGGAGTAACCCCTGAGCATCACCAGATGTGGCCCAAAAAGCAAATAATAATAATAATAATAATAATAATAATAACAACAACAGCAACAACAATAATAATAGGGCCAGAGAGATTGCATGGAGGTAGGGCATTTGCCTTGCATGCAGAAGGATGGTGGTTCAAATCCTGGCATCCCATATGGTCCCCGAGCCTACAAGGAGTGAGTTCTGAACATAGAGCCGGGAGTAACCCCTGAGCTCAGCCAGGTATGACTCAAAAACCAAAAAAAAAAAAAAAAAAAAACCACACACACACACACAAAAACCCCATCAAAGCAATTTCTAAATACAAAACAACAGTAGTTAAAAATAGGTATTGTAGGGGCCGGAGAGATAGCATAGAGGTAAGGCGTTTGCCTTTCATGCAGAAGGTCATTGGTTCAAATCCTGGCATCCCATGTGGTCCCCCGAGCCTGCCAGGAGCAATTTCTGAGTATAGAGCCAGGAGTAACCCCTGAGCGCTGCTGGGTGTGACCCCCCCAAAAATAAACACACAAAAAATAGATATTGTATTGGGACAAATATAGGTGTGCATAGACCAGTGAAACAGAATAAAGGCCCTCCAAGCAAACTATACATACATTTAGAATTAAATAGCCAACATAGCCTCAACTAAATACCCATCAACAGATGACTGGATAAAGAAACTGGAATGCTATAGTGATTGTTTAAGAATATGATGAAATCATATTCTTCCAGGAAAAAATTGATAAATCTTGAAGAGATTAGGCTAATTGAAATAAGGAAGATAATTACAAAATGTCTGACTCAAATGTGAAATATAAACACATAAATCAAGCCAGGTAGCTAAAAATAACAAACCAACTCATTAATTTGGTAAATATTATGGTGATTAGAGAAAGGAGAGGAGGTTGGAAAAATGGGTAGAGAATGGCACTGAAACTTTTCGGGTGGAAGTGGTGATATCTATGAACATATGAAGCTCTGAAATTCAACAATAATCAAACCAATGATAAATCTATGGAAATTTAATGTGAAAAATATGGTAATTGGGATTGCTTATCAACCCCATTCCTTTTGAGAAAGTTCTTTCAAGATTCATATAAACAGCCCAAAATCTGTAATGTTTCTATTTTCATTCCTGATAGCTTCAAATTCAGGTCAAATTATTAAGAAATTTCTTCCGGGCCCGGAGAGATAGCACAGCGGCGTTTGCCTTACAAGCAGCAGATCTAGGACCAAAGTGGTTGGTTCGAATCCAGGTGTCCCAGATGGTCCCCCGTGCCTGCCAGGAGCTATTTCTGAGCAGATAGCCAGGAGTAACCCCTGAGCACCGCCAGGTGTGGCCCAAAAACCAAAAAAAAAAAAAAAAAAAAAAAAAAAGAAATTTCTTCCATAAGAAATGTTATTTAGGTAAATTAGAAGTAGGAAGTAACTTTACAAGACTATCAAAGTATTGAAAGATTAATCTGAAGACTGCAAAATTATAATAATCATAATGAAAACAGAGAACACTTTTATATCACAATTCTTTGTAAATAAAGTGGTAATACAATAACACTCACCTCATATAAATAATCTATTGCACAATATTTGAATGATGAAAACATACCTTCTTTCTTTAAAGCAGTAAAAATTTTAATATCTGGAAATACAAAAATAATTAGATAATGGTAAAATATCAATCAAGTACATAGTACAAATCTTATTCACATAGCTATTGTTCATTCATTTATGCCTTTAAATGAATAAAAATGCCTTCATATAATTTATAATATATAATAATATATATTATACAATATATTATAATATATAATTCATAATAATTTAATGCCTTTCTAGGAATAAAATTTAATTTAAAATGAACAATACTAACTTAAATATATAAAAAATATTGACAAAAATGTTCATATATATTTATATATATTGGTTTTGGGGACACACCCGGCATTGCTCAGTGTGTACTCCTGGCTCTGAAACACTCCTGGCAGGTTCAGGTGACCCGGGATGCTGGGGATCGAGCCCAGGTT
This sequence comes from Suncus etruscus, assembly GCF_024139225.1. Lineage (NCBI taxonomy): Eukaryota > Metazoa > Chordata > Mammalia > Eulipotyphla > Soricidae > Suncus > Suncus etruscus. The sequence goes on from NC_064848.1 coordinate 84,116,659, forward strand.
GATTGCATGCAAGGTGAACACCCTATCTCCTGATCTATCATTCTGGTCCCCTGTTCATACATTTTTAAATATTGTTTAATATGTGCAACAAAAAATTGGTGTACTGAAATATTTTTAACATGATCACTTTGTTGCTAAAGCTCACAAGTCTGAAGAATGATTTTCTTAAGATAATTATCTTTAGTGCTCGCTTCGGCAGCACATATACTAAAATTGGAATGATACAGAGAAGATTAGCATGGCCCCTGCGCAAGGATGACACGCAAATTCGTGAAGCGTTCATATTTTTTTTTAAAAAAAAGATAATTATTTGAGTTTGTGTGACACTATAGTGAATGGAGTTGTTTTCTTAATGTCCATTTCTTCCTTATTAGTATTGGTGTATAGGAAGGCCATTGATTTTTGTGTGTTAATTTTGTAGCCTGCCACCTTGCTATATGAGTCTATTGTTTCTAGAAGCTTTTTGATAGAGTCTTTGGGGTTTTCTAAGTAGAGTATCATGTCATCTGCAAACAGTGAGAGCTTGACTTCTTCCTTTCCTATCTGGATTCCCTTGATATCCTTTTCTTGCCTAATCGCTATAGCGAGTACTTCCAGTGCTATGTTGAATAGGAGTGGTGAGAGAGGACAGCCTTGTCTTGTGCCAGAATTTAGAGGAAATTTAGAGAAATTTTCCTATACATGGATGTACACGGAATCTATTATGCTGAGTGAAATAAGTCAGAGAGAGAGAGAAAAACGCAGAATGGTCTCACACATTTATGGGTTTTAAGAAAAATGAAAGACATTCTTGCAATAATAACTTTCAGACACAAAAGAGAAAAGAGCTGGAAGTTCCAGCTCACCTCAGGAAGCTCATCACAAAGAGTGATGAGTTTAGTTGGATAAATAACTACATTTTGAACTGTCCTAATAATGAGAATGTATGAGGGAAATTGAGAACCTGTTTAGAGTACAGGCGGGGGTCGGGTGGGGAGGAGGGAGACTTGGGACATTGGTGATGGGAATGTTGCACTGGTGATGGGTGGTGTTAAAAAAAAAAAAAGAAAAAGTATAAAAGATGCACTACAATTTAGGATTAACTGGAAAAAAAAAAGAAATTGTCATAATATATAATAGAAAATATTCTTTCAATTTTATAAAGTCCACCATGAGGTATTAGAAAAAAAAAAAAGAAGAAAGTGCATCCCCCAAAATACCAATATCCCTGATGAATGCTGATGCAAAGATTTTCAACAAAATCCTGGCAAATAGGATTCAATGCATCATCAAGAAGATCATACAGTACGACCAAGTAGGTTTCATCCCAGAAATGCAAGGGTGGTTTAACATCCGTAAATCTATCAACATAATACAAAACATCAATAACAAGAAAAATAAAAATCACTGATCATATCAATAGATGTAGAGAAAGCATTTGATAAGGTTCAACACCCAAAAAAAAAAAGATAATTATCTTTAAATTGGTCTTAAAATCAGGGTCTGGAGTAATAGAACAGTGGGAAGGGTGCTAGCCTTCCACCACATATGATCTCAAGAGAACTACCAGGAATGATCTCTGAGTGCATAGCCAGGAATAAGTTTTGAGCACAGCCAATGTGGCCTCAAAAACAAACCAAACAAACAAACAAACAAAAAAACTAAAATCAAGTAGCCAAGGATAAAACTGTACTGAAGTAGTAAAGTAGAATTTTGAAAGTTACACTTACGCTCACTTTGGCAGCACATAGACTAAAATTAGAAAGTTCTACTTTATTTTTAGAAAATAAAATGCCTAAATTCCCAAATAACTAACATTTAGAATAGTCTTAACACATTTTTATATATTTTATTTAAACACCTTGATTACATACATGATTGTGTTTAGGTTTCAGTCATGTAAAGAACACCACCATCACCAGTGCAACATTCCCATCACCAATGTCCCAAATCTCCCTCCTCCCCACCCAACCCCTGCCTGTACTCTAGACAGGCTTTCTATTTCCCTCATACATTCTCATTATTAGGACAGTTCAAAATGTAGTTATTTCTCTAAGTAAACTCATCACTCTTTGTGGTGAGCTTCATGAGGTGAGCTGTTACTTCCAGCCCTTCTCTCTTTTGTGTCTGAAAATTATTATTGCAAGAATGTCTTTCATTTTTCTTAAAACCCATAGATGAGTGAGACCATTCTGTGTTTCTCTCTCTCTCTCTCTGACTTATTTCACTCAGCATAATAGATTCCATGAACATCCATGTATAGGTAAATTTCATGACTTCATCTCTCCTGACAGCTGCATAATATTCCATTGTGTATATGTACCACCGTTTCTGTAGCCATTCATCTATTGAAGGGTATCTTGGTTGTTTCCAGAGTCTTGCTATAGTAAATAGTGCTGCAATGAATATAGGTGTAAGGGAGGGATTTTTGTATTGTATTTTTGTGTTCCTAAGGTATATTCCTAGGAGTGGTATAGCTGGATCATATGGGAGCTCAATTTCCAGTTTTTGGAGGAATCTCCATATGGCTCACCAGCAGTGGATGAGTTCCTTTCTCTCCACATCCCCACCAACACTGCTTGTTCTCATTCTTTGTGATGTGTGCCAATCTCTATGGTATGAGGTGGTACCTCATAGTTGTTTTGCATCTCCCTGAGGATTAGTGATGTGGAGCATTTTTTTCATATGTCTTTTGGTCATTTGTATTTCTTCTTTGTCAAAGTGTCTGTCCATTTCATCTCCCCATTTTTTTGATGGGATTAGATGTTTTTTTCTTGTAAAGTTCTGTCAGTGCCTTGTATATTTTGGAGATTAGCCCCTTATCGAATGGGTATTGGGTGAATAGTTTCTCCCACTCAATGGGTGGCTCTTGTATCCTGGGCACTAAGGTCTTAACACATTTTAAACCTTGGGCAATACAATATTATTAGTAAACTCATCTAACAAGATAGTAGAAAAAATTTATAAAGTTGACTTAGTACAAGATTGCTTTCATATATGCTAAACCAAAGAAAGTAACTTTAAGAGAGAGCAGATTATCAAATGATCTTAGTCATTTTGATCTGTGATTGAAAATGTCTTTGGAAATTCAGATGTAAGTTCAATATTTTTATACAATACTTTGTCAATAAGTACAGTACTTTTAGTTGATGATGTATCTTAATCCAAATGATCTTAGTTTTGTTTCATTATTATCTTTAACTTTTTGGTGTTTTTCTGTTTTTGGCTGATGGCAAGAGTGCTGTACCAGAAAATTTGAAAATCTCATCTATAGTTATAAATATATTTTTAATAACAAACATATCACTACTGAGTTAAAAAAAACTAAGAGCAAATTCCTTTTGAGGAGGAGGACACTCCAGGGAGTCCTGGGGATTATAAAATGCTGGACATCCAATTCAAGGCTTTGGAACACAAAAAATTAGTCTCAATCTTTTGGACAATCTTCCACCAAAATACACTTCTTAATCCAGAACACAATTAGTTTATCAATGAATTACAAGGGATTTTGGATATTACAATAAACTTTGGAATAAAATCAGTCTCTCCCTAATCATCCAATTTTGCTTTTGTTTTGACGAAACTCAGCAGTGCTCAAGGTTTTTTTTTCTGATTGTACTAAGGAATCACTTTTGGCAGGCTTGGGAACCATAACAGTGATCGGGGTTGAACCCCGTTTGGTTCATACATGGCAAGTGCCCTACCTGATGTATTATCACTTCAACCCCAACTAAATTATTATTACTATTTTTATTATTATTATTATTATTTTGTTCTTTGGATCAAACCAAGCAGCGCTCAGGGGTTACTCCTGGCTCTACACTCAGAAATCACTCCTGGCGGGCTCGGGGGACCAAATGGGATGCCGGGATTCGAACCACCATCCTTCTGCATGCAAGGCAAATGCCCTACCTCCATGCTATCTCTCCGGCCCCAACTAAATTATTTTTAATAATGTCAGATTCCGTTGTATTAATCAATGTGAGGAATACATGTTTTCTTTTAAAAATAAAAAGGCAAGGTTGGTGTCTCATTTTCACACTCAAATAATGCTCACAAAGTATTTTTTATAGGTGGTTTCTTCTCTGAAACTATTCCACAAAATATTCGCACATTTTTCCATTTTCATTGATTTTGGAGCAAATATTGATTCTAGATTTTCCATTTGCTAATTCAAGAAAATTATGAGTCCACATTCTAGTAGCCATTTCAAAAAAATTAAAAGACCAATTCTAGTCTATCTGGGTATTGTCAGCATTTCTCTTAAATTTTCCTTTAATTTCTATCAGCTTCAGCTTCGTCCTTGTCATCAACTATTGTAAACAATCTTCCTTGTTATATTGAAGCTAATCATTTCAACTCATGTTAAATAACTCTCATGACATAATTACACCATTAAAATAAGATAACTAATAGACAACCTTAGAATTTCCTCTGTCCTCTAGAATTTCATCGGTCCTTGGAGTTGGAGAGACAGTACAGCAGGCAGAGTTGGCTTGTGCCTTGCCAACCAGAATTTGATCTCCAACAACTCATTTGATACGTCTTTTCCCGAGTTTCTTCAGAGCAGGAGCAAGCCCTGAGCACCTTAGGGTGTGCCCCCAAACCAAAAATAACAGTTATCATTATTATTATTATGGTTTTGGAGCCACACCCTGCGGTACTCAGGGATCCCTCCTGGCTCTGTGCTTAGAAATCGCTCCTGGCAGGCTTGGGGGACCATATAATAGGATTTCCGGGTCTGTCCAACCCAGTCCGTCCTGGGTCGGCCAAGTGCAAGGCAAACGCCCTACCTCTGTGCTATTGCTCCGGCCCCTCATTTATTTATTTTATCTATCTATCACACTCCATCTCAGCATGATAGATGGCTAGGAAGAGAGATCAAATTGTCTAATTTGTAACATCAAGGAGGAAAAACAAAAGCAGGGTTAAAGCGAAGATATTTTAAGATAGTGTGTTTAAATCGCAGCAATTGCTGAAGTTTCTTCTAAGCTACCTTTGAATTAATGAATTTAGTTTTTTTGGTATCTAGGTATGGATCAAAACGAAAAAAACACCATCAAGTCAGGTTCTTACGGATGCAACCCAGTGAGCTTTCCCTCAAGACCCCCACCTCTCTTTATAAGACAAAATGGGTTAGTGGAGCGGCCCATACTTCGAAATATCTTAATCCAAATAAAACACCTGGATTATTTGCTCCCAATTGCTTAAGACCACCTGGACTCCTCAGACAGGCTTCCCACCCCCTGCCACCAGCCTAAGATTCAAATTTCCCTTCCTCGACGCCCCCCCCCTCTTTTATTTAAAGAAAAAATCACACCTTAACAATGTGAAGTCGCAGGGGACACAAGGTTCAAAGATCAACCCCCCCCCCCAAATAGTCAATGAGACAAATTCTAGAAGTTCGGGATGGAAACCCCGCTGGAGTCCAGAACTTCGCGCTTCCTGCCTTTCTTCAGCCACAGTTTCTCTCCTGAGGTAACTAAGAGCTTCGCCTCCCAGACTGGGCGGAGCAAGCCTGCCGCCCGCCCCCGTGACCCCTGACCTCAAGCCCCAGCAGCGCTCCCATTGGCCACTCAGACTTGGCCACGCCTCCTGCCGCCTCGTGCCTCCCGCCACTTCCTGTTTGGCCTGCTTACTTGCCTCCCAGCATCCCAAAGCTGAAAAACCCGGATGGAGTGTGCAGGGAGAGAGTGAAGGAGGGAATAGGAAACTAGAAAGTGTCTGCAGAGGCAAATGACCACCGACCCTTTGCAGCTGTTCTGCCTGCCTTAGGGCAGCTCCAATGTCACTGAACTAATTCCTGGTGACCCAAAACCAGAGAGCCAAAGGGAGGACAAGAAGAGAAACATAAAATTGAGAGGATTTGGGGCCGGGCGGTGGCGCTGGAGGTAAGGTGCCTGCCTTGCCTGCGCTAGCCTAGGACGGACCGCGGTTCGATCCCCCGGTGTCCCATATGGTCCCCTAAGAAGCCAGGAGCAACTTCTGAGCGCATAGCCAGGAGTAACCCCTGAGCGTCACAGGGTGTGGCCCAAAAACCAAAAAAAAAAAAAAAAAAAAAAAAAAAAAAAAAAAAAATTGAGAGGATTTAGCTATCATATCTTAAGAGGAAAGCAAAAGGGAGGTGCACCCCTGCCTCAGTGCCTCAGTTGTCTAGAGGAAGAACATTCGAGAAGGAGCAGGAAAAGGACGAAATAGATTGGGACAGGCAGTTTGAATTTCTTGTTCATGTGCTCCTTGTACACATTCTTGTACACATCCACCCACCTGATAAGTAATGAGAATTGCATTTTTTGTTTGTTTTGTTTTGGGGCTACACCCAGCTGTGCTCAGGGGTTACTCCCGGTTCTGCGCTCAGAAAACGCTCCTGGCAGGTGGGGACCATATGGGGTGCGGGGAATCGAACCTGGGATCGTTCCAGGTCAGCCGCATGCAAGGCAAATGCCCTACGGCTGTGCTATCTCTCCATTCCCAAGAATTGCATTTCTAACTAATTACATTTCCAACCTTCCTCAGGACATGACTGGCATAAAGTTTCTTCTCAGATGATTTCAAGAAGCAACCTGTATTTATCTATAACTTTACCAAATAATCCTAATACTTTATTTGGATTAAAATATTTCTAAGAATGGGCCTTTCAACTAACCATTTTTGTCTCGTTAATTATTAACAAAATAATAATTATGAAAGTCAGTGGATAAAACCATCCTTTTTTCTTAAGTTCTCTACTTTGTTCTCATAGTACAGAAGTGGCAAACAGGATTTTTACCCTCACTCAAAATGGCAAAATGCAATATGTGTTTTTAATTTATTATTGTTAAAATTATATGCTTTTGTGTGTTTGTTTTGGCAGGTGGCTCTCTGACTCTCACAGTTTAAAATTTTGGCTCTTTGTGTCGAACATAGTACATAACAGTTCACACAGTTTGCTTCAGTTATATGGATTAAATGCATCACCACAATCAATTATAAAGACATACAGGGGCCGGAGCGGTGGTGCAGTGGTAAGGTTTGCCTTGCAGGGCTCTGACCTAGATCAGAAAGTGGTTTGATCCCCCGACGTCCCATATGGTCCCCCAAGTCAGGAACAATTTCTGAGCGAATAACCAGGAATAACTCCGGAGTGCCACTGGGTGTGGACCAAAATAAAATAAATAAATAAAAATAAAAATGTTTTGGTGCCAGAGAGATAGCATGGAGGTAAGGCGCTTGCCTTTCATACAAAAGGTCGGTGGTTCGAATCCCGGCATCCCATATGGTCTCCTGAGCCTGCCAGGAGCTATTTCTGAGCGTAGAGCCAGGAGTAACCCCTGAACACTGCTGGGTGTGACCCAAAAACCAAAAAAAAAAAAAAAAGTTAAAAAAATTAAAGACATTATCAGGCATTAGGCACATTCATTAATTCACCATGCATATGATTATTTTGACCAATCTTAAATATTACATCTGAATAACATGAATATATATACAATGTCTGTATACACACACACACACACACACACACACACACACACATACACACACACACACTGCAACCGGTAAAACAATTAAAAAATCAACAGAGAAAGTAATCTTCTTTACCATAAAGGAACTGATGTTAGCAACCTAGGATGCACTTTTCCATACCTTCCTGTATGCTATATACAAATTTATACAAAGTAGGATGATAAACTATATAAAAATAGGTAGCTTATTTTCCTCAATAAATAATATGTCAGGAACCAGATCACTATAAATTTAACTCACTAGAAGAATCAGCATAAGGGCCTGGAAGGATAGCACAGTGGTAGAGTGTTTGACTTGAACCTGGATGGATCCGGTTTCTATCCCGGCATCCCATAATGTCCCCGCCTGAGCCTGCCAGGAGCAATTTCTGAGCACAGAGCCAAGAGTAAACCCTGAGTGCTGCCGTGTGGCCCAAAAGTGAAAGAAAGAAAGAAAGAAAGAAAGAAGGAAGGAAGGAAGGAAGGAAGGAAGGAAGGAAGGAAGGAAGGAAGGAAGGAAGGAAGGAAGGAAGGAAGGAAGGAAGGAAGGAAGGAAGGAAGGAAGGAAGGAAGGGAGGGAGGGAGGGAGGGAGGAAGGAAAGTAGGGAGGGAGCGAAGGAGGAGAAAAAAGCATATTTCATAATAATGATATGTCATCATTTATTCAAATGTTCTATTACTAGTGAATTTAATTTTTTCTTAGTATTTTTGTTTGGTTTTGTATTGAGGTTACACTCAGAAGCTCTCAGAGATTACTCCTAGCCTTGCTCTCAGAAATCACTCCTGGCAGACTTCAGGAACAACTGAGGACAGACCCCGGTTTGCATCCTGGCATCCCATATGATCCCCTGAGCCTGCCAGGTGCAACTTCTGAGTGTGGAGCTGGGAGTAACCCCTGAGCGCCTACAGGTGTGATCCAAAAAACAAAACAAAACAAAAAAAATTATGGACATACTATATAGTTCTTTTCCCACCCCTCCATCACTCTTAGCAAATAACACAGTGCCTCATGTGTGCTAGGAATATGCTGTACCACTGAGGTATATCCTGCTATCCCCATCCAGTTCTTGTTTTCTGTGGTATGGATTTGTGCTGCTTTTTTGGAAGGCAACTATCGTCACCACTATACTACCAACACAGGTACAATCATGTTGCTTTTTTTGATTTAAAATTTAAATCAAAATTTAACTTAACTTTCCCAAATTTAATATTCAACTTCTCCAAATTTAATAGCCAACTTAATTTCCCCAAATTTAATAGCAATTTATGTTAGCAATACATGACTTACTTTCCTGACTTATCAACAGAAAGGATTTAAAATGTTTGCTTATATGATGCAAGAAAAGTATTCTTTGTTGTTTTAATTTGCATTTCTTTGTGCCTGGGGAGATAGCTCAAAGGGCTAGCTCAAATACTTAGGATGCCAGAGGCTCAGGGATACAGGTGTGCTGATACCCAAATAAAAATTTACATTTCTCTGATAATACTGTGATAAAAACATTTTTTAGATAGTTTACAAGCACTTTGGTTTCTTTTTTTATGAAATATATGTCTAGTTGTATTACCATATCTGTGTGTGACCATTTTTTTGGAAGATATAGTATACATTAGTTACATCAGGTTTGACCATATGAATAATTGAACATTCAAGTATCTTCTAATTTATTACACTGATTTGTGTGGGTGATCCTTGTTCTTGTGACCTTGGATGTTTAGGCAGCAGGATGGAGGAAAGAAAAAAATCAAGCAGCCAAGGACTGATGTGTTTTATATATATAAACATAACATATATATAATATATATTATTGAAATCATTGCAATTTACAAAGTTCTTCATATTTGGATGTTAGACATACAATGTATCAGGGCCAACCCCACCATTGGAGTCAACCTCTCTCCACCAGTGTTACCAGAGTGTATCCCCTGTCACAACCCTCACCCCCAGCTGGCCAGCATAACAAGCCCATTTTAAGTTTTGATTTTAAAAGTTTGGGTCTCATGATATCATTGTTATTGGTTTTGGTTTGGATATTTAATTCTGTCCTCTTATAATACCACCAATGCTCTGAGGCCACTTGGCTCCTACCCTCCACTATTTCATATTTGTGTTTCTCTTCCTCCATTCAATTTCTTTCCTTCTCCTTGCTATACTCTGGGCCAAGAGTAGATGAGATGACTCCAATATAAACCATTGCATTTCTTTACATGGTTATTCTAAATACCATATATAAGTGATTTTATTCTGTATTTATCCTTCTTCTTCTGGCTTATTTCATTTAACACAATATCTTACAGTTCCATCCATATTGCAGCAAATCATATTATTGAAACAATCCTTACAACTATGTAGTGTTCTATTGTATATATGTGCCATAGCTTCATGATCCACTCATCTTTTGTTGGACATCTAGGTTGATTCCAATTCTTAGCTATTGCACTAAAAACTGCAATGAATAGCAGTGTGCATACATTCTTTTGGATCAGTTTTTTCTATCCTACGAATAGATACCCAACAGAGGGATTTCTGGGTCTTATGGAAGCTCAATTTTGATTTTACTGAGAACCCTCCATACTATTTTCCATAGGGGTTGGACCAGGCAAAATTCCCACCAGCAGTGGATGAGAGTTCCTTTCTCACCACATCCCCACTAACACAAATTGTTCCCATTATTTTTGATATGTGCCATCCTCGCTGGTGCAAGATAATATCTCATTGTTGTGTTGATTTGGATTTCCCTAATAATACATGATGATGAGCATTCATATTTTTAAAGCAGGATATTTGTATAGAAAATACAAATGAATCTTTTAATTTAAGAAGTATTCTTGGAACTTCCAATTGAATGAAGAAATAGCATTGCAAGAATTTCATAATCTCTCTTTCCTTTGTTTTTGTTTTGGACCATACCCAGCAGTGCTCAGGGCTTACTTCTGGCTCTGTGCGTAGGGATCATTCCTGGTAGGGCTTAGAGAACCATATGCAGTGCAGGAGACTAAACTCCAGTCAGCAGCATGCAAGACCAGTGTGTTACACACTGTACTATCTTTCCAAATCCTCTGTTTCTTTTTCTAAGCATAACTCTTCTGAGAGAAAAGGGAAGAATATAAAAGAGTTGGTGTTTTTCTAGAAATTCATTAGCATAATTACAATTTGGAGATCTTATAAAAATAATGAGACATATTTTTGGAAATAGCAGTTACATTAAGAATAGTAGCTTATGGCCAGAGCACTAGTAAGTGGGTAGGGCATTTGCCTTGCATATGGCCAATCCATGCTCAATCCCCAGCATCCCATATGATTCCCTGAGCCTGCCAGGAGTGATTCCTGAGTGCAGAGCCAGGAGTAACCTCTGAGAACTGCTAGGTGTAGCCCAAAAATAAAAACAAAAAGAATAGTAATTTAAAAATATCTAACTTTTGGGGCCAAAACGATAGAAAACACAGTGTTTAGGAAGTTTATCTTATATGTGACTGACCTGGGTTTGATCCCCAGCACCCCATATGGTCCCCTGAGCATTACCAGACTTGATCCCTGAACACAGCTGGATGTGGAACCCCCCCAAAAGTAAAAATAATAAAAATACCATATCTTCCGACATATGAGACGACTTTTTTTTTGTTTGTTTGTTTTTTGTTTTTGGGCCACACCCGGCGACGCTCAGGGGTTACTCCTGGCTATCTGCTCAAAAATAGCTCCTGGCAGGCACAGGGGGACCATATGGGATGCCGGGATTCGAACCAACCACCTTAGGTCCTGGATCAGCTGCTTGCAAGGCAAACACCGCTGTACTATCTTTCCGGCCCCATAAGACGACTTTTCTATACACGAAAAACTTCTTAAAAGTCAGGGTCGTCTTATATGCCAGAATACAGCATGTTGAAACTTACTCCAACTTCAGGGACAAGTGATCCTTACTGCCACATCCCATCCAGCTGCCAGGCATCATCACTCAGTCCTCTGCTTGTCCTGATTCATCTTTCAGGGCACACAGAGGAGCTGAGTTACCAAGCGCCACAACTCATCCAGCAGCCTGGTGTCATTGCTGGTATGCGGCTTTCCACTGCTTAGTTCTTTGTTCAGCTTTTATGGTCTAGCTGTCCTACTAATCACTGCACCCCAGCCAACTGCTCTTGGAGGAGCAACTCTCCCTGCTCTCGATGTAGATTGCAATTAAAAAATATCACAGTCACTCACTACAAATGACAAATGTAAAATGACTGTTGGCACTCCAAAGTCTAGCTTTATTAAAAATACACTGTTAACCTCTGAGGGTTCTACTCTGTTTCTCTTACGTGTTTTAATTTCCATTTGGTGTGCGTTAAAAGAGAGGTAGTTTTATATAGCGAATATAGCCCAAACCCTATATATATATTTTTTTTACATTTTTTTTTTTTTGGTTTTTGGGCCACACCCTGTGAGGCTCAGGGGTTACTCCTGGCTATGCGCTCAGAAGTTGCTCCTGGCTTCTTGGGGGACCATATGGGACGCCGGGGGATCGAACCGCGGTCCGTCCTAGGTTAGCGCAGGCAAGGCAGGCACCTTACCTCCAGCGCCACCGCCTGGCCCCCCAAACCCTATATTTTAACAGGAAAAGCTACAACCCTAGGGGTTGCCTTATATGCCCAGTCGTCTTATACGCCGGAAAATACAGTATATCTGCTTTACTATCTCTCTGGCCCCCCCAACAATGCTTATTTTAAGTACAATACTAAAATTGGGGAAGTGAGCATTAACTCTTGGGGTGCCAGTGGAACTCAAGAACTTGGACAACTTACATGGTACATAGCTGAAAATACCCCTTATATCTCTCCAGCAGGTACTAGTCTAATACACTTTGGCGAATGAAGCTGTTTCAGTAAAATGATCAAAACCAGCACACTACAAGCCCACTTAAATCCAGGACCTAGAAAGGCCAGGTCCATGTGGTGCTTTGTCTCAAGCTGGGTTTGGGTGGGGTCAGATTTCAGGAGATCCCAGGTCTGAGGTGAGGCCACAGGACAGACAAGCAGCTCAGCTTAGATCTGCTTTCTCCTGGGGTCCCTGGAATTCCCCATATGATTCCATGGGGGAAAAACAGAAGCTGTTACGCAAACACAGAAAAGGCACTGGAGACAGCGCAGTGGGGAGGGCACTGGCCTTGCACGAGGCTGGCTGGGGTTCAACAGTGGCACACTCTTTACGGTTCCCCCAAGTCAGTCAGAAGCGATCTCTAAGCACCACTGGATGAGGCTCCAAACTGGAAACAACTGAAGTGTCCCTAGTGGACTTGGTACAGTCCATCCACTAGGTGAAGAACGACATGGCCATGGACAGGACGTGGGTTGTGCATGCACCCTCTGAGGAACACAGGAAACAAAGAAGGAAGAGGGAACAGGGAACACATATCCGAGCTGAGACGCCTCCCCCAGGACACTGCACCTGCTCTGGGTGGGGGGACGGTGCTGAGTTCCAACTCCAGCACTCCTGGGAGTCCAAAACATCACCGCACCTCTAAAAGACAGCTGGGTCCTTGGCACAATGCTAGGGAGGACCCTGCCCTGTATGTAGGAGCTGGTGGCTTCTGAGGGCAGATGGTGGGTGGCAGGCCTGGCTGATGAAAAGGAGGAGGAAAGCCTATGGCAGCTGAAAAAACAGTGGCCACTACTGCCTACAGCTGAGAGCAGGGGGCTGGATGACGAGGAATGGGGAACCTTCATGCACCCCACAACCAGCACTGGCTGGGTTCCATGCATCCCACAAATGGGCTATGCTGACCACAGCAGCCACCGTGGAAGGAATGTGGAACTGGAGTGCAGTGAGGAGCCAAATCCATATGTATTGCCAGTGGGCCTGGGCCAGAGCCAGCTTAGGAAAGCTTCAAACCAGCAGGAGCGACACAGGCAGGGTGCCTGGGCAGAGCGAGGCTGGCAAGGTCTGCCTATGTCCCTTCCTTAGTTCCCACTGAGACCACCATGTTCTTCTGAGCACCTCTCCCGCCCACTGTCCCAGGAGCAGGCACCAAAGGCCAATGCCTGTTGGACCCGAGGCCACTGGGACTATGGGCGTGAGGTTCTGCCCTACCACTGCACATTCACTCTGGCCCCTAACCAGCCAGTCTTAGGGCTCAACCTAATAGGAGGGGTTTATTTATTAATTTAGTTATATTAATTTATCAGAGTGAGGTCAAACCCAATTAATGGTGCTCAGAGATGAGTCCAGCTCTGTGCTCAGGGGTTGTCCCTGGCAGTGCTTGGGGATCATATAAAATGCTCGGAGAGAGAGAGAGATATTTCTTTGTATGTGGCCAACCTGGGTTCAATCAGTGGCAACCCATATAGTTTCCCCAAGCTCTACCTGGTCTCTGGTGGAGTCAGGGACCAGATAGATGTGTTGCTGGGGATTGGCCGCATAAATGTGAGAGGCAGAATGCCCCAACCTCTGTGCTCCCTTTGGACCCTGCATTAAGTAGTTTAGGTTGTTGGCTTGCTTGTTTGTATTTTGTGGGTATACTTGGCATATCTCAGGGGTCAATGCTGATGGTGTTCAGGGGCCATGGGTTGCAGGGATTGAACTCAGGGTTCCCACATGTGAAGCCTGAACTCTAGCCCTCTGAGCCAGCTCCAAACCCTGCATTTCTCGTGCTTTGCTTTCCACTGACAGCCTGAAACTTCTCAGGGAGGGCCTGGGACAAGCCCAATACCAGGCATCTTCAGGCCCACACCATGCCCAGTGAGTACAGGATCAATACTCTACTCCACCGTGATCCTTTATGTTGGGTAATGGTAGGTCTCCCTACACACTCCCATGCCCCTTAGGAAGCCCATCTGTGTCAGGAAAGCCTGGCCCCTAAACCAGAAAACACTTGGCATTCACAGAGTGAACCAGAACTCACCCACGACTGCTACTCACCAGGGTGTGTCAGGATTGGACTCAGCCCTGAGTGTCTCCCCGAGGCTGAGGAAGGGCTTCACTGGGCAGATTGTCACTTCCAAGAGGCAACTTGTCTTCTAGTATATCTGGTTCATCTTCTCCTCCCTCTTCCTCCTCCTTCTCCCCTTCCTCCTCTGCCCCTCCTCTGTCCCCCTCTTCCTGAGTCCCCCTCAAACTAAACCCTTGTAGTCATTATCGCTGAAGTCTGGCTGCCTAGGTCTCCCCCTCTTCACTGCTGGAGTCCTCGTCTTCCTCCTCTTCTTCCATGTCAGGGTCTTCCTCTGCTCCCAGGTCTTCGGGCTGAACTTGCTCTTCCTACTCTGACAATGACATGGAAGACAACATCTGGCCTGACTCTGGGGAATGTGGAGCAGAGCAGTGAGCAGCCTTGTCTGGGGTCAGGACAGCTCTGAAGCAGGGGAAGGAAGGACCCAGCTCCTGGTAGGGCTCATCCTAGACCCAAGCCCCAAGTTTGAGGGAGATCCTCAAACTCGTTTTAAGGTTCAGCATTTCACAGGCAGTAAAACTGGCCAGCGGGCAACAGTGGTACAATTCTGAGAAGTTTGGGGGTGCAAGATGGGCTTGTCACCCCCAACCCCCCCAAAGATGGATTCCAGGCCACCCCTTGCTCAAGGGCTTGGAGCTCATTCCCTGAAACCCCTTCTCTGCGAGGCACATACTTCCAGAATCTGGGGCGCTGGGGGGGGGGTGTCTCAGGCATGCCCAAGGGCCACAGCTGACAGTTGTTTCTGTTTTTTTATGGTTTGTTTTGGCTTTTGGGCCACCCCGGAGGAGTTCAGTGGTTACTCCTGGCTCTGTGCTCGGGGGACAGGTTCAGGGGATCATATGGAATGCCTGGGATTGAACTTGGGTCCATTCCAGGTCGGCAGCATGCAAGGCAAACGCCCTACTGCTGTGCTCTGTGGCTCCAGTTTCTTTTTCTTTTTTTTAATTTTTGGGCCACAACTGGTCGCACTCAGGATTATTCCAGGCTCTGTACTCAGAAATCACTCAAGGGACCATATGGGATGCCAGGGATCAAACCCAGGTCGGCTGTGTGCAAGGCAAATGCCCTACCTGTTGTGGTATGGCTCCAGCTCCCTTTTTTGTTTTTGGGCCTAGGAGGTGTTTAGTGGTCACTCCTGGCTCTGCACTCAGAAATCGCGCTGGCAGGCTCAGGGGATCATGTGGGGTACCGGATATCGAACTCGGGTTTTTCACGGGTCGGCTGCATGCGAGGCAAACGCCCTACCGCTGTGCTATCTCTCTGGGCCACTGACAGTTGCTTCTGCTAGCAGGAGCCAGGCCCCCGGAATGCAGGGCTGTGAGGGCCGGGCTAGGGGCTGGGGCTGGCTGGGGCCTCCCCAGGGCCCTCCAGCAACACTTGGACTCCCAGAGCGCACACACGCGGCCGCCTGGACTCTTCCGGACCTTTTCCGGGGTCTCTGGGAGCGGCTATTTCCGTCCAGAGGCTTCCTAGTAACGGTTGCTACGTACGCTCCCGTCTCCGTGGCAACAGTAGCCACGACAGGTCGTAAAGGAGGCTGCGGGTGGGTCACGTGGTAGGCGTAGCTTCTGGCAGGGCTGGCGCGCCCCTTGCTGGTTTCCAATGGAGCTGCACCGCCCCGGACGCTTCTCTGGGCCTCCTACAAAGCCCAAGCTCGGTCCTTCACCCACAGCAAAACTGGGTGTCAGGTGCTCTCCCCTGCTGTGTAGTATGGGCTACATCCAGTTGGCTGGGAGTCAGCACCGTGCTCGTAGGCTCTTATCACGTACTGAATCTTTCTGCAAAGCTTGTTTTGTTTTAATAATCCATGTAGCCTTTGGCCCCTGTGCACTTCTGCACCCTGACACTGCTCTGCCCTGCCCTGCCCTGCCCGGCCCGGCCCTGAGCAGAGACTGCAGCTCACATATACTAATTTCATGGGTGTACACACACACACACACACACACACACACACACACACACACACACACACACACACACACACACACTGAGTGTCCAACTGTCCACCTACAACCCACCTCTTTGCTGCTACCACTCTGGAGCAGTGTGGGAGAAAGAAGGTCATTTCAGTAGGCCCAAAAGCTGATTTTATTTTATTTTTTGGTTTTTGGGCCACACCCGGAAGCACTCAGAGGCCTAAGAAGAAGATAATTAACGAAATAATCCCTAACCTGGCTCTGTGAAAAGAACAAAAATTTCAAGGGTACTATCTATGGTATCTTCTAAGAATTCCTACAAGTAAATCTAAAGAAAAGGGGGAAAGCTGTAACTACACAATGAAATACACAATAGAGAATATACAGGTTGAAGAGATACACTTAAAAACTATACAAAGAAGGACCGAAGTGATAGCACAGCAGTAGGGCATTTGCTTTGCACAGACCCGGATTCAGACCTCAGTATTCCATATGGTCCCCCGAGCCTGCCAGGAGCGATTCTGAGTGCAGAGCCAGGAGTAACCCCTGAGCACCACCGGGTATGCCCCCCCCCCCAAAAATATACAAAAAGAGTATACATATCCCCTAAGTCTTGAGATAGTCTGAGAAAAGGATAAATTTCAGATCACAACTTCAGTCGACAACACAGTTTTGTGGAGTCTGAAAAATGGCTTGCAGCAGTCATAGACCAGGAAATGTCCTAGAGCTGAGGATCTCTCAAAAGCCGAAACCAGCTGTGAGCAACAGTCTATATGAAATGTAGTAGTAGAAAGTGACCACCGAGAACATGTCAGCTACAGCGCTGTGACTGCCTCCTTCTTTGAGGAAGATTCAAGTTCAAAGACTCGAGTGACTCTGACAGCAGCAACAGTCAGGGTGATGACATAGAACAGGAGACCTTCATGCAGATGAACCGCTGGAGAAGATCATGAGCAGTTCACATGCCATTGGCACTGCCTGAGCCCACTATCCATGCAGTGGGTGTTTCGTAAAAAGTTCAGCTGGGTTGATTTATATTGATCCTTCAAACTTACACCTGAGCAGTGCCATAAGCACCAGTGCAACTGCTGTGGCAGCCGTGGCATCACTTCTTCCTGGGAAAAAGAAATGGTCATATACAAGAAGGAAGCGCTAAATACAATATAGACAGACATTACATATACTATGGACAGACATTAAGCATAGAGTTGGCCACCACACACACTCACACATAGACAAACAAAAGGATTGATCCAGAGAAAAAATGGGCCCAGGTAGAATGGGTCAAAGCACGAGGACAAAACCAGTTGGTGTGATTTCAACAGGGCGGCTCAGGTCTAGGCACGCTAGCGTTGTGTGCTGTGAGATATTGTCTGTTGTGCCATGGGGAAAATTCCAATTTCATCTATAACATGTGGCTTCAGCATGATTGGTCTATTTGTGAGCTGAAGCGCATGTTACAGACTATATATACAAACTATAAAAACTAAAGACAGAGAGACAGAGACTGTTGACAAAGAGCTACGTGTGTGTCTTTCTTCGATTCCTGCCAGAATATCAGCTTTGTGTTCAGCCAAACAGGCCCAGGTTTCACACTGAATAAGTGAACAGAAATATGAACAATTATAAAACAGTTTATTATGTCATAATAAAGTAATTATAAAATCATCTCTTTACATTTATTTGATTCCTATTCAAGAGAATTACTTTATATATAGTCAATATAGGCACAGAGTTTAATTTTTTAACATTTTTGGAGGCCAGAGAGATAGCATGGAGGTAGGGCTTTGCCTTGCATGCAGAAGGACAGTGGTTTGAATCCCGGCATTTCATATGGTCCCCTGAGCCTGCCAGGAGCGATTTCTGAGTGTAGAGCCAGGAATAACCCCTGAGTGCTGCCAGGTGTGACCCAAAAACCAAAAAAAAAAATTTTTTTTAACATTTTCTAATGGTGATGTGCCTTGTGATTTTTTTTCCATGAAGGAAGTGTGTCTTTGAACAAAAAGGTTGAAAAACACTGAGCTAGGTGACTTCTCAGCCTCCAGAGCCCACAGCAGGAGGTGCTACCCCAGCTCCATGTTGAAGTGGCTCAAGTTTCCTTCATCCCGTACTTGAACAAGACTTGTGCAAGACTCACTGGTGCCTGCTGGAATGTCTCAGCCTTTGCCTGGAGCTTCTTTTTCCAGTGTCCCCAATCAAAGTGGTGCCACTGAGAGAGGGAGCAGACAGTCAAAGCCTCCAGAGTCTCCAATACAACCCAGCTTTTGTAGTCTGAGGCCCCAACTCTAATTCCACCCTGGCTTTCTTGGGGAAGCCATGACTTCTCACACCCTCTGAAACTCTAGGCTTCATAGCAAGTAGAAGCTTCACTTGGGAGGGTTAATCTAAGGTCCTCCTGGCAGTGCTGGGGAGGGGACCCAGATGACAGGGATAAATGCAGGTTTTCATCTCCTGGGCCTCAGAGTTTTCTGTCCTGTCCCCCAAACCCCACCTGCAGCCCTGCAGTGATGACACTGAGATGCAGAGAGAAGACAAGACTCACCCATCTACTGCACCAATTTTTTTTTTTTTTTTTTTTTTGGTTTTTGGTTTTTGGGTCACACCCGGTGACGCTCAGGGGTTACTCCTGGCTATGCGCTCAGAAGTCGCTCCTGGCTTGGGGGACCATATGGGACACCGGGGGATCGAACCGTCGTCCGTCCTAGGCCAGTGCAGGCAAGGCAGGCACCTTACCTCTAGCGCCACTGCCCGGCCCCTGCACTAATCTTTCTCCCTGGGTCACAAGGCCCCATCACCAGTGCCACCACCCATGGCATTTTACAAGCCTCTGCCTGGTCCTTTCCTATGTCACAGGCTTGAAATGCCTGGTCCCACACTTTGCCAGCCCCCAAACTCACTCCTGAACTGAGCATGAGTTGCTTGCAATTTTTGAATTGTCTTCGTGGCTCTCTCCTTTTCTTTTTTTAACCTCGTGCACTGCCAAAAATAGGGGAAGGGTGGTAGGATTGGGTGGCAGAATGATAGCACAGGTGGTAAGGGGTCTGAGGAAAGCACAACTCTGTCTTGAATTCCAGCATCAAACTAGGGCCTCAAGAGCACCTCTGGAGCTGATGGTGTTACTCCTTGTGTACTAAGATCTGGGCTGGGCTGGAATAAAAGGGAGGCAGTGGGCAGTGTTGACCCCTCATGATGACCCCATTGGCCCATTGGCCTGGTCTCCCTTGTTTGATCCCTCCCATTGGAAAACACTTCTGGTCAACTCTTTGGGGTTCTTCTCCCTCCTCCCTGGTCTCTCTCCCACATTTATCTCCCTGAGTCTGGACAACCAGGGTCCAGGCTTAAGAAATCTTCACATTTGTTCCATTCCCCAGAGAGAGTGAATGGCTCACTAAACACGCCTGTCTCTGATCTTCAGGCCTCTTCCCTCCCCTATGGGATTCTGCCTTAGTCTCTCTGCAGCCCTCGCTTTTCACCCTCCACAGAGGCCCTGGTGTCTTCGATCCCATAGAAATGAGCCCATTAACTTTTGGTGTCATTTTACAAATATTCACCATAGAAGCTGTTTCCCCAGCAAGGTGGTTTCTATTGGATGTTGCCATGGATGTTGCTGGCATGGTCTGGGTGCCAAGTGTCTAAGAGGTAGAGATGTACAAAGGTCAGTCAAGTTCCAGGAAACCAGCAGGTTGGCAGTTTGTTCCCAAAGCCTCTCAGCTGCCTAAATCTCAAGGAATACCCAGGGCTTTGTCTCCTCACCCCAGCTATCCTCCCCAATCCTGGCCTCAATTCCCATCAATTCCCAACAAAAGTGATCGTGAAAGACCACTTCACAGCTTGAGGCATCACCCCCACTCAGGGGGCAACCTATCTTCAATGTCTGCTGTGTGGGGCTCTGAGCTCTGTAACCCTGCTGGCTCCTGTCCCTTGAGAGCTACACCCCCCGCTTCACCTGAGAATCTGGGAGGCTGCAAGGCAGACCATCCCCCCCAAGGGTCTCTGGTCTTTTTCTTAGGCCTTCACTATGAACACAACCATAGAGGCCTGAGTGTCCAGATGTCTTGTGAAGTAAGAACAGAGAGTGTCCTGGTCATTTCTCTGTGGCTCATGAACCTCCACCCTCTCCTATTCAGTTCTGAAACACACCTCCAAACTGTCTCCTTCAGACTCCTTACCCCTTGCCACTGCAAGTTCTCTTCTCAACTCGAAGAAATACACTAATTTTTTTTTTTTTTTTGGTTTGGTACATTGTTATGGGGGCCACACCCAGCGATGCCCAAGGCTTACTCTTGGCTCTGCACACAGGGATTACTCCTGGAGGTGCTGGGGATTGATATCAGTACCTGGGATTGAGTCCAAGTCACCCCCAGGCAAGACAAGTGCCTTCTTTGTTAGACTTAACACTCAGGCTCTAAGCTTAGCACCTTTGTAAAGTTCACTTGTCAGGGATCTGTCCCACACACTACTCAGAGAGCCCTGATTGAGGCCATGAAATGAGAATGAGATGAAAAATCAGGCAAAAATGGAAAGGCTTTAGAGACAAAACTGCATACGAACACGACAAAATTGTCCTCTACGGATCAAAGGGAGTCATTCAGATTAGGCAGTCTAGGCTGATCCTACTTTGATCCTGAGCATAGCATAGTGTTCCTGGAGCCCCAATAGAAGTGACCCTTCAAAAGAAAACATTTGCCCAGAGATGTAGCTAAAGAGTTGACCACTATAAAGTCCAAATATGGGCCAGAACCCCACAAAAAGTGGTACCCCAGTTCCTAGTCACCTTCAAACTGGACATGGTGCCACCAAGAGAAACAAAAAGGGGCTGAAACCCTTGGAGATTGCGGGCTTAGGACCTTGGATGTAAGGACCAGTTCAAGAATCTAGGCTTTGGGCAGCTATGACAGATGCAGGGGACAGAGTCCTCACTCCTCCCATTCCCGAGGCCACAGTGGCTGCCCCACAGTGGAGAGGGGACATGAGGGCCAGCCCTGAGGTCTTTGGAATCTGAAACCCTGAAGGTCCACTTCTCTGGGCCAGGAGGGGTCCTGGAGAGGGTGGCCTGGGGAGTCACCAGTACAGAGTCCCGGGAAGTCCCTGGAGAGGGCAGAGACTGCAGGCGTGAAAATGCCTGCGGACTCAGGCAAGGGCAGGACGTGGGCTGAGGGGCTCATTTTCTGACCTCAGGGCCACACACACTGACCATTGCAAGATTATGGCCTGGCCAGGATAGCAAGTCACCAGACTTCCTTCGGATGATGACTTTGTTGACTCTGGGATTCCTCAATTTTTGACCCTCAAGGGACAAGATGGGAAAAGGGAGTTGGGGCCATATCTCACTCTTTCCAGAGTAAACTGGGTCGCTGTGAGAGGGTGCCATAGAGGCATGGGCTTTATAAGGAGGCTTGTGAGCGTGGCCCAGATTTCTCCAGAGAGAAATCCAGAACCCCACAATGACAGCACAATGAAGGCTGTGCCTGTAGGTGCTTTTGAGTCACGGTTTCCAGGGTGTCCTGAGGGACTACCCCCACCTCCACCTCGGACCTTCCTGCACTGCAACCCACCCAAGATGAGGCTTAGAAACCAGCACATACTTCCATGCATAGAACCTTCTTGCTTGTGCCTAGGTGGCTCACGACTTTCCTGTATCAAGAGATCTTGCAAAAAAAAATTTTTTTTTTTTTTTTTAGTTTTTGGGTCACACCCGGCAGTGCTCAGGGGTTACTCCTGGCTGTCTGCTCAGAAATAGCTCCTGGCAGGCACGGGGGACCTTATGGGACACCGGGATTCGAACCAACCACCTTTGGTCCTGGATCGGCTGCTTGCAAGGCAAACGCCGCTGTGCTATCTCTCTGGGCCCAAAAAAAAAATTTTTTTTTTTAAGAAAAGAGAGAGAGTTCTCATCCTGAGACCCCAGCCTTGACTTTCAAACCTGAAGTCCCTGAGCACTTGCACCTGTAACCCTGAAGATCCTCCCCTCCCAGAGCACCTCTCCAATCCCTTGGCCAACTGTATCCCTAACTGCTCCCACTGTTCTGCTGCCCTTTACACTCCTACCATGCTGCCTGCCTACAAACCCTGCGCTCTGGTCTGACCTTCCCTGTTTTGTCTCCTAGACTCACACAGGCCTTTCCAGAAGTGGCTAAGGGATCTTATAGTCCCCATCCCTGGTAGCTATAGCTGTGCTCAACCCTTTGCCCTCGACCCTCCTGTGTGTAGCTGTTAAACCCAGACCCTCAGCAGGTCCATCCCCACAGGTGACATTCCCTTCCAAGACCCTTCAATACTCTTCACTGTCACCTTCTTTTGCCAGGTGTGGTGAGCAGCTGAATCTGGGGATCTGGGGTCTGTTGGGAAACTGCCCTTGGGCTGCTTCCCCTTAGAACTGGTGACAGAAATGTGCTTGCCCAGCTCTCATGGGCATGACCTCATGTGCTGCCCAAGCATGGCAGAGTTTCATGATTTCTGGGGCCATTCCTGACCGTATCTGGGAGAGTGGACTAAGGGGGAGGGAGGGGCTGCAATCTGGGTGCAGAACAGTGTGACAGGGAAACCCCACCCCTCTTCTGAGGCAGGACCCAGCAGTTACTACTGAGATCTGGGACAAAAGATGTGCATTCAGTTCTCACCACTGCCACTGCTTAGCTATGGGACCTTAGACCAGTGCAAGATCTCTTCTATCCCTTCTAAGCTGTTTTAATTTCTCATAGGGTCCAATTTCAGGGCCAAACTCTTAAACAAATCACAGATGCTTCAGCACCAGAGTCAACCTTAACTTCCTGCCCTGAATTTCAAGAGTTAACATTGGATATTCCTCTTTAAGCTTAGCAGTAAAAGCTATAAATGCATTAGCAGAAGCCTCAGGTTTAGTCCTTCTAAAGCCTCCTTCCCTGATGCATTCTGATTTTCCAGGAACAACATAGGAAGCAATAAAATTCGAGCTATGTTAAAAGTCTATACTGTGGGTACTGAGACAAGAAATATTATTTCCCCTACATGGTTGGTATCTCTAATCCTCAGGTGAATTACTATTTCTTTGAGCATTAAACTGCTTCTTCCTAAAATCATCCCTAAAATCCTTGGAGATATTGGCCCTGTTATGCCAGACCTAATCTTATAAGGACATTGATCCAGGAATAAAATGATCAAATCCACCAGACATGGGATATCTTAACTGCAGCTTCCTAAAGTGACAAGCTTTAATGAGCTTACTTCGGGGTTTGCTTGGTCTGGGCTAGGAAGCTGAAAGGAAGATGAAAAAGTTTCCTTATTTTGGGGGGCCGGGGAATGGCCCCAGACTATTTTCTGAGACAGGTTGATTAAGTCTTGGTCTTGAGAGGGCAGGTCCCTGAGCTGGAACAAAAAGAGGTTGTGACCTGCATTGTTTTTGTAAATGCCCATATTGCCACACTTAAAGTATCTGACCTGACCGCGTGAGACAGTCTTTGGACCTCTCCCCCAGTTGTTGGGAAGATGGGAAGGTACTGAATGACATCCCACACCTCTGGCAAAGACCAGGTGATTTCCTTGGGAGAAAGCCACTCATCTGATTCCCTGGACTTTTTTTTATCTGAATAACATATGTTGTTAAAGGTGCATCAGTGGGAGGACTGAGGGGAATAATCGTAAGTTCCAGCATTTCTACGATCATGTAGAAATCCCTTGACATCTTCTCTCTCCCTAATTGGGCATAAGATAGCCTGATAATATTCATTGGCATTATCAAAGGCTAAAGTTTTCATCAGGAGTTTTTGAATTTCTGTATCTCTAACCTGCTTTTTAATCTCATCTGTCAATTTCCCCACAAATTCTGCATATGGCTCCATAGATCCCTGAAAAATCTTTGTATAACTACCCTTTTTTTTGGGGGGGGGTCACACCTGGTGGCTCTCTGGGTTACTCCTGGCTCTCTGCTCAGAAATCGCTCCTGGCAGGCATGGGAGACCATATGGGATGCCAGGATTTGAACCATTTTCTATCCTGGGTCAGCCGCTTGCAAGGAAAATGCTCTACTGCCGTGTCATCTCTCCAGCCCCTAACTTCCTTCCTTTTTTTTTTGTTTTTTGGACCACACCCGGTGATGCTCAGGGGTTACTCCTGGCTATAGCTCAGAAATCACTCCTGGGCTCGGTGGACCATATGGGACACCAGGGCACTGAACCACAGTCCATCCTAGGTCAGCCATGTGCAAGGCAAATGCTTCTTCACCGTTCCAACCCCAATGTATAACTACCCTTGTACTTGGTATCCGAGTTATTTTTTTCCCAAGCCTTCAAAGCAAGTTCCTTGACAAGTCTCAAAACAGCATGGTGGTAATCTTGCCTGCTCATTTACTTCTGTGTACTCCCCTTCTCCTATCAGTATCTCATTAGACGTGACTCCTGCAACCATCCTTTCAGAATAATCTAGACTATTAATTTTAGTCTTAGAGTTTTCAGAAATCCACATCTTCTACTGTAAATATTGAGAAGCAGTCAAACAGGTCTTTGCTACAGTGTTGAAGTCCTGGTAAGTCCAACACCCACTATCACTCCAAATACCAAGGAATTCAACACATAATGGAGAAAAAAGATCATACTCCGTACATGCTTTCTTAAATCTATCAAGGTAATCCATGTTTAAAATCCTTATAGATTGAAGTTTGATTGCTTTTTTGATGGGGAGAATTTGTTTCTGAATCTGTGTTAGCACACATTTCCCTAAAAACTAGCCCTTGTGAGGGATGTGGTTTCATTCCACACTAAAATGCTGAGGTGGAAGGTGGGGGGTGAGAAACTTACAGATCCGCCTTCTGATTGGGCTATTTCAATATCATTTGATTGACTCTCTAAGCCAATATTGAGTGAAACAACTAGAGGATCTCCTGGCTTAGAGCCCGGAGGGGATTCAGAACACCAATCTCAGAGCATGTGTGATCATTGAAAAGGCCATTCTAATTATTGGTTTTATAGGCCTTTCAAAAACATTAGAAAGCACTTCAGAAATTTTCAGTGCAAGGTTAGAGAATTCAGCCCTTATCTTTTGATTCTCACAACATATACGAAATGAAAAGAAACAAGAAAAGCCACCAGTAATGCAATTTGCATGAGGAGAAGCTAGGGTCCAATCAAAGCCCAAGCCACTGATATCACTTTGAACCAAATAGCCATAAGTTTTAAGAAAAACAGAATGGTAAAATCCACTTAAAAAGCAATGAAATTAAGATCTCCATAATCTTCGGCAGAGTCCCTGTTCAGGCCTCATCTATAAGCAGCCCATGGTTCCCAAACCAGGACCTGGAAGCAAATGTTGATGCAGGAAATAATCCACACAGTGAAAGGATGCAAGAACGGGTTAAGGAATTCCAATACTCAAGCCAGGAATCCTGCCACACAAGCATTCTGTTCCTGAGAAGGAAAGCACCTGAGGGGAGGAAGACCGAAGAATGAGCCCTTTCCTTCCTGAAACCCAAGCTTTTATTACAAGAACCAGACCACACCCTAGGATGGAGAAGAAAAACCAAGTAGGGAGGGATCTGGTATCCCATCATTAGGGTGATGACATACTAGGGTGCAGTATAAATACTGACTAGGGTAGGGCAAGTAAACCAACACTCAGGGACAATCATCTTTGTAGAGGAATAATGTTGAAGCTGGAAGAAAAAAAAAGAGGGTATAAGAGGAGATCCCTATCTATGACCAGTAAAGGGCGCTGGTTCCCTCCCCAAGTGACTTTTGGGAGTTCTACGGTCCCTCCTTCCTGCCCAAACATGAGTTTCTACATATAGACATTCAATCTGGGGCACCCTGTAGCTTCGGGGGGGGGGGGGGGCAATCCCTAGCTATAGCAGGGAAACCGGAAAAAGGCACCTTACCCCAGCAGCCCTCGTCCTGTCCAGTGCTCAGGGATGAGTCTTTGTGCTGGTGCTGTTGGCTGCAGCAAACCACATCACATTCAAGGGCCTCTGCAACAACTGACTCATTCAGGTCAGCTGTACCCAGCTCAGAGTGGACACTGGTTCTTGCACAAATCCAGATCTGGTAGGCCGCTACTGCGCATATCCTTTATTGGTTTCTTTTGATTGGGGGCCACACCCAGTGATGCCCAGGTCTAATTTCTGGCTCTGCATTCAAATGGGGTTCAGGGAACCAAATAGGATGCTGGAGATTGAAGCCAAGTTGACTATATACAAAGCAAGCACTATCGTATTTTCCAGCATGTAAGACAACTTTTTAAACCATGAAAAACTTCTTAAAAGTTGGGGGTCAGGGGCCGGTGAGGTGGCACTAGAGGTAAGGTGTCTGCCTTGCAAGCACTAGCCAAGGAAGGACGCGGTTCAATCCCCCAGCATCCCATATGGTCCACCCAAGTCAGGGGCAATTTCTGAGCATTTAGCCAGGAGTAACCCCTGAGCATCAAACGGGTGTGGCCCCCCAAAAAAGTTGGGGATCATCTTATATGCCAGTCTACGGCATGCTGAAATTTACTCCATCTTCAAGGATGAGTGATCCAACCCCCCTTACCACCGCATCCCATCCAGATGCCAGGTGTCATCACTCAATCCTCTGTCCTGATTCATCATCTTTCAGGACACACAGAGGAGCTGAGTTACTGAGCACCACATCCCATCCAGCCGCTGATGTCATCACTGGAATGCGGCTTTCTGGTGCTCAGTCCTCTGTTCAGCCTTTATGGGACACAGAGGAGGAGCTCTGTCTCCCTCTAGCTTTTTTATTGATCACTGCACCCTGGCCAGCTGCTCTTGGAGGAGCCCCCTCTCCCTGCTCTCAATGTAGATCACAATTAAAAAATCACAGTCACTAACTAAAAATGACAAATGTAAAATGATTGCTGGTACTTTATTAAACATATACTGTTAACTTTTGAGGGTTCTACTCCTTTTCTCTTACATTTTTTAATTTCCATTTGGTGTGCATTAAAAGAGAGGTAGTCTTATACGGCAAATATAGCCCAAACCCTATATTTTAACAGGAAAAGTAGGAGGTCGACTTATATGCCCAGTCTTCTTATATGCTGGAAAATACAGTATTCCTAACTTTTATTGAACATTTACTATGTGCTAAGCACTATTCTACTTTGCAACTACTTACAAATTAGTTTCTATACTAACAACACACTGAGGTTTTAAGTACCTTGCCCAAGATTGAACGCCAAGAAAGTGGCAACTCTAAACTCAGACAGTCTGAATCAGAATCTATATTTGTGGGGCCAGAGAGATAGAATAAAGTTAAGGGCATTTGCCTTGCATGCAGAAGGATGGTGGTTCGAATCCTGGCATCCCAAATGGTCCCCTGAGCCTGTCAAGAGCGATTTCTGAGCATAGAGCCAAAAGTAACACCTGAGCACCAAACAAAACAAAATAAAAAAACAAAAATAAAAAGAATCTATATTTGTATATGTGGGAGGGGCGGGGCAGATACTGGCTATCAAACCCAAAATCAAAAATGTCAGGCAAATATTTTGCCAGTGAACTTCATTTTTGACCCTTATTTCCACTATTAAATGAGTCATACCTTTAATTTTTTTATTTATTTTGAATGATTTATTTTAAAATTTGTTTTAATTAAAATAATATTGTATAAGAGTGCATATATATCAGGGGTATAATTTCACCCTTTTTCAAATATATACTAATATATTTAGAATATATATATACATATATATATATTTAGAAAATAGATACCATTTCTATTTTCTAAAAAAAATCACTAGAATACTATTAGTCTTCCACCACAGTTCATTGGATGTTTTTCCTTTTGATGCCTTTGCTTTTCCAATACCTTCTTTAAAAGGTATTATTTGCTCTCCAGGGCTGCCATACTTTTAAAAAATTATTTTAAAAAAATGCATCACATAGCTGACATAGTTGACCATAATACATTTAGTCTCGTATATTAAGTGAGAGCAAAGTTATTTTAAAAATAATAGAAAGTGGGGCAGAAGAGATAGCATGGAGGGTAGGACATTTTCTTTGTGTGCAGAAGCGATGGTGGTTATAATCCTGGTATCCTATGGTCCCCTGACGCCTGCCAGGAGCGATTTTCTGAGTGTAGAGCCTAGGAGGTAACCCCCTTGAGCATTGCGCGGGTGTGACCCAAAACCCCCCCCCAAATAGAAAGTGCTTTCTCTCACCATTCCTATTCAACATAGTACAGGAAGTACTTGCCATAAATGACTAGGGCAAAGAAAGAAGATATTAAGGGCATCCAGATAGAAAAGGGAAGAAGTCAAGCTCTTACTGCTTGCAGATGACATGATTACTACATTTAAAATTCCTAAAGACTCCTGCCAAAATGCTTCTATAAACAATAGATTCATATAGCAAAGTGGCCAGGCTACAAAATTAACACGCAAAAAGTCAATTGGCCTTCATTATACACTAATAATGATAAAGAAAGAAATGGAGGGGGCCGTCTGAGGTGGCACTAGAGATAAGGTGTCTGCCTGGCAAGCGCTAGCCAAGGAAAGATCGCGACCGCGGGTTCGATCCCCCGGTGTCCCATATGGTCCCCCCCAAGCCAGGGGGCAATCTTCTGAGCTCTTAGCCAGGAGTAACCCCTGAGCCATCAAAACGGGTGTGGCCTCAAAAAACCAAAAAAAAAAAAAAAAAGAAGAAGAAATGGACAATAAAAAAAATCCCATTCACATTAGTGGCCACACAAACTCAAATATCTTGGAGTCAACTTAACTAAAGAGATGAAGAACTGGCTCATCTCCTTCCAGGGATGGCCCTGGCTGGCCAGGCTGGGGGTTCTTGTTGACAGACGGATTAAAGTATTAAACTTTATTCCAGTTGTGTGGTCTATTCCTTCTACTCTGGAACCCCACATTTGGGTGCTCTGCTGGGATAGAACTGACATGACCAGTCACCAATCAGGCTTTTCAGGTCCCATAAATATACCAAGACACCCTTGAGATAACAAGGACAGAGCTGTTCCATTTACTGATCCAGGGCCTGATTGGGGAGAGACTACAGTCCCTTACCAGCCTAAAGTAGCTACAGAAAATTGACCTTCGGCCACACTCCCTTTTAATGACTTCTACGTGGTAAAATCTCTAGGGAAAATATAGAGCAGAATGGTCATCAGGAAAAGCTTCCAGGGAAATAAGCGGGGGAAAGGGCCACAGGAATTCAATGAGCTAAGTTGAAAATGGAAAATTACACTATGTCTATCTAGTCCAGAGATGGTGCAAGTAGCAAGAATTAACCAGACACCGACATTTAACAAGGATGGGTGGATGGGTGGTATAAGGCAGTGGTCGGCAACATTTTTCTTCAACTGAGCCAAATTTCACCAAAACCACAACTAAAATTTATTTTGAGAGCCACACAGGACGCGCACTGACAGAGGCTAGGAGCAAAGTCCTGACTCCTGGAGCAACTGCCTGGCACACAAAAGAGCCAAATTAAAAGTGTAAAGAGCCACATGTGGCTCGTGAGCCGCAGGTTGCCGACCACTGGCTAAGAAAAAGAGCAAAATCTATGGCTTCCCTTGGTAATGTTAAGGGTAAGAAGATTATCTCTGTCTGTCCCAGTGCAGAAAAGGCAACTGGAGTTTAGGGCCCTATGTTGTTCTTTCCACCCCAACAGCCATTTAAGTTGCAGGATTGAAGAGGAAGCAGGAACCTCCTTTTCTTCGTGGTGGAATCACAGATCCACCTGACTCAGCTGACAGAACCAGAACAGAAGGCAGATAGTCCTGGTGCTCCTGTGGCAGTGACTGCAATGACTGCAGGATGACTAGCAAGAATGACACCCTCTTACCCAGACTGTGGATGTGCTGGGCAGGGTTGTTGTCACCAGGGGATTCCTCCCCGAAACTTTGACTTGGTGTGATTTGTTTGGGGTTTCTGGGTATACTCTACAAAATCTGCTCCTACTGAGGTGTGTTAAGAAAAGTGGATACCGAGGGAGGGACTTCAGAGCATAAAAACCGGCTAACCTTTGCAAAAGCTGGCTCCCTGTGTGTGACACCAGGCGGGGAAAATCCGCAAAAGTACACCGGCCCAGTGGGGCTCAGCTGTGAAAGACTGTGAGTGTGACCTGTCTATGTCTGTCTACTGTCCTCTTGCGTGAAACTCTTGCGAGTGGGGCAAAAAGAGCCTCCAGAAACCTCGCTCGCCCAGACGCCATTTTCAGGGAGGGACTTCAGAGCATAAAAACCGGCTAACCTTTGCAAAAGCTGGCTCCCTGTGTGTGACACCAGGCGGGGAAAATCCGCAAAAGTACACCGGCCCAGTGGGGCTCAGCTGTGAAAGACTGTGAGTGTGACCTGTCTATGTCTGTCTACTGTCCTCTTGCGTGAAACTCTTGCGAGTGGGGCAAAAAGAGGCTCAGAGGAGCACGGCCGCTCCGCTTCGCTACGCGGCCGTGCACTCTTTCTAAGGAAAGAACTCCATTGCAACAAGAAGGAAAAATCACACTAAGAACGGCGCTATATCACAGAAGCAAACATTTCTCTCTGGACTGTCTTCTCTGTTGCATGCTCGGGCCTAAGATTTGACCCAGTGTGAGGCTTCATCCACGGAGGACTCCCCTCCCATAGAGGCAAGTCAGCCCATTCAGAAAGGGAGGAGCCAGAGGAATGTGCTGCCTACATCATATAGACAATGAATACCACTACAACACGTAGAACAACCCACAATACAAGTGTGACAATGGGGAAACAACGCAGGCCAGCATCAGACATAGAGAATGAAGATGACAATTCTGAGGACCAGATAATGACTGAACAACTAATCAACCTCTCAGATAAGGACTTTAGACTAGCAATATGGAAGGTGCTCAACAGACTCCAAGAAACCATGGATCGAGTTGAACAGAACACTAATAAGAACCAAGAAAATATGAAGGCAGAAATGACAAAACTCCAAACTGAAATAACATGTCAACTAACAGGACTGAAAAAGTCAGTAAACGAAGTGAATGACAAAATGGATAAGCTCTGGGACAGGGTATCAGAAGCTGAGAATAGACTTGGTGCTGTGGAAATGAGATACATAACAATTCCATACAGCAGGAGAGATTGGACAAAAAACTTAAAGCAAATGAGCAGACAATGGAAAAATTAGTCAAAGAATGGGAACAGACGAAAATAGAAGTCTATGATAAGATCAACAGAAACAACTTAAGAATCATTGGAGTCCCAGAGACCCAGGAAGAAAATTTCCAGGAAGAATCAATGGTCAAGAACATCATTAAACAGAAACTTCCAGAGCTAAAGAATATATGTGATCAAATCCTGCATGCCCGAAGAGTACCAACCAAAAGAGACCCCAGAAAAACCACCCCAAGACACATCCTAGTCACAATGACAAATCCCACAGATAGAGACAGAATTCTGAAAACAGCAAGATCAAAAGGGGAAATCATGTTCAAGCAAGCTTCCCTGAGATTTACAGCAGACCTGTCACCAGAAACGCTCAATGCCAGAAAGCAGTGGTGGGATATTGTGACAAGACTGAATGAAATGAATGCTTCACCCAGAATACTATACCCAGCAAAACTCACTTTCCGGTTTGATGGAAGAATACATGGTTTCACAGACAAAAAACAGCTCAGAAACTTCACAGACACAAAACCAGTCTTAAGAGAAAAACTGAAAGACCTAATCTAAGACAAGACTACCCAAAAGACACACCAAATTTTGAAATAAAGATGGCGTTAAATCCCAGGACAATTCTTTCTCTCAACGTCAATGGACTAAATGCACCAGTTAAGAGACACAGAGTGGCTAAATGGATCAAAAAACTCAATCCAACCTTCTGCTGCCTACAAGAAACGCACCTGAATAGTCAGAACAAACATAGACTCAAAATAAAAGGCTGGAGAAAAGTTATCCAAGCAAACAACACCCATAAAAAAGCTGGAGTGGCCATACTAATATCAGATAATGCAAACTTTATACTCAGGAAGGTTGTAAGGGACAAAGACGGACATTTTATATTAATCAAGGGGTACGTAGAGCAGGAAGAATTCACTCTCCTAAACATATATGCACCGAATGAGGGGCCAGCAAAATATTTAATACAACTGTTGACAAATCTGAAAAATAATATCAACAACAACACAATAATTGTGGGGGACCTTAACACGGCTTTGTCAACACTGGACAGGTCAACCAGACTGAAACCCAACAAGAATATACTAGACCTGAGGAGAGAAATGGAAGAAAGAGGCCTAGTGGATATATATAGGACACTCCATCCCCAGAAACCTGGATACACATTCTTCTCCAATGTACATGGGACATTCTCCAGGATAGACTACATGCTGGCACATAAAACATACCTCCATAAGATCAAGAGGATAGAAATTTTGCAGACTACCTTCGCTGACCACAAGGCTCTGAAATTATTTGTGAACTCCAAAGGGACTCAGAAGAAACACTTTAACACCTGGAAGTTAAACAGCCTCATGCTCAATAACCAGTGGGTCCGAGATGAAATCAAGGAGGAAATAAAAAGGTTCCTGGAAACAAATGACAATCAAGACACAAACTCTCAGAACTTATGGGACACAGCAAAAGCAGTACTGAGAGGAAAATTTATAGCTTTGCAAGCACACATCAGGAAGGAAGAAGGAGCTTACCTGAGTAGCTTAATGACACAGCTAATAGAACTAGAAAATGCTCAACAAAAGGACCCAAGAATAGGAAGACAGAAGGAAATAACAAAGCTGAGAGCAGAAATCAACGAAGTGGAAACTCAAAAAACAATCCGAAAGATCAACGAAAGCAGAAGTTGGTTCTTTGAAAAAATAAACAGATTGATAGACCACTGGCAAACCTAACAAAGAAAGAGAGAGAGAGAAACTTGATAACTCGTATCAGGAATGAAAAAGGAGAGATCACTACTGATATGACAGAGATTCAAAGGGTAATCAGAAACTACTTTGAAAAACTCTACGCCACTAAAAATGAGAACCTGGAAGAAATGGATAAATTCTTGGACTCTTATAATCTTCCACGGTTGAAGGAAGAGGATGTAGCATATCTAAACACCCCCATCACCATTGATGAAATTAAAACAGTAATCAAATGTCTGCCGAAAAACAAAAGCCCAGGTCCAGATGGATTCACTAATGAATTCTATCAAACTTTCCAAGAGGAACTACTGCCAATCTTGGCAAGACTCTTTCATGAAATTGAACAAACAGAAACACTTCCAAATAGCTTTTATGAAGCCAACATCACCTTGATACCTAAACCAGACAGAGACGCTACCAAAAAAGAAAATTACAGACCAATATCACTGATGAATGCAGATGCAAAGATCCTCAACAAAATCCTGGCAAATAGGATTCAATGCCTCGTTAAGAAGATCATCCACTACGATCAAGTAGGTTTCATCCCAGGAATGCAAGGCTGGTTTAACATCCGTAAATCTATCAACATAATACACAACATCAATAACAAGAAAAATAAAAACCACATGATCATATCAATAGATGCAGAGAAAGCATTTGATAAGGTCCAACACCCATTCTTGATCAAAACTCTCAGCAAGATGGGAATGGAGGGAACCTTCCTCAATATAGTGAAGGCCATCTACCACAAGCCAGTGGCAAATATTATCCTCAATGGAGAAAAACTGAAAGCCTTTCCTCTAAATTCTGGCACAAGACAAGGCTGTCCTCTCTCACCACTCCTTTTCAACATAGCACTGGAAGTACTTGCTATAGCGATTAGGCAAGAAAAGGATATCAAGGGAATCCAGATAGGAAAGGAAGAAGTCAAGCTCTCACTGTTTGCAGATGACATGATACTCTACTTAGAAAACCCTAAAGACTCTATCAAAAAGCTTCTAGAAACAATAGACTCATATAGCAAGGTGGCAGGCTACAAAATTAACACACAAAAATCAATGGCCTTTCTATATACCAATAGTAATAAGGATGAAATGGACATTAAGAAAACAACCCCATTCACAGTAGTACCACACAAACTCAAATATCTTGGAATCAACTTGACTAAATATGTGAAGGACCTATACAAAGAAAACTATAAAACTCTGCTCCAAGAAATAAGAGAGGACACACGGAAATGGAAACACATACCCTGCTCATGGATTGGCAGGATTAACATCATCAAAATGTCAATACTCCCCAAGGCATTATACAGATTTAATGCCATCCCTCTAAAGATACCCATGACATTCTTCAAAGAAGTGGATCAGACACTTTTGAAATTCATTTGGAACAATAAACACCCTCGAATAGCTAAAGCAATCATTGGGAAAAAGAATATGGGAGGAATTACTTTTCCCAACTTTAAACTGTACTACAAAGCAACAATTATCAAAACAGCATGGTATTGGAATAAGGATAGGTCCTCAGATCAGTGGAATAGGCTTGAATACTCAGAAAATGTTCCCCAGAGATACAACCATCTAATTTTTGATAAAGGAGCAGGAAATCCTAAATGGAGCAGGGAAAGCCTCTTCAACAAGTGGTGTTGGCACAATTGGATAGCCACTTGCAAAAAATTGAACTTAGACCCCCAGCTAACATCATGTACGAAGGTAAAATCCAAATGGATTAAAGACCTCGATATCAGCCCCAAAACCATAAGATATATAGAACAGCACATAGGCAAAACACTCCAGGACATTACAGGCATCTTCAAGGAGGAAACTGCACTCTCCAAGCAAGTGAAAGCAGAGATTAACAGATGGGAATATATTAAGCTGAGAAGCTTCTGCACCTCAAAGGAAATAGTGCCCAGGATACAAGAGCCACCCACTGAGTGGGAGAAACTATTCACCCAATACCCATCAGATAAGGGGCTAATCTCCAAAATATACAAGGCACTGACAGAACTTTACAAGAAAAAAAACATCTAACCCCATCAAAAAATGGGGAGAAGAAATGAACAGACACTTTGACAAAGAAGAAATACGCATGGCCAAAAGACACATGAAAAAATGTTCCACATCACTAATCATCAGGGAGATGCAAATCAAAACAATGATGAGATACCACCTCACACCCCAGAGAATGGCACACATCACAAAGAATGAGAATAAACAGTGTTGGCGGGGATGTGGAGAGAAAGGAACTCTTATCCACTGCTGGTGGGAATGCTGTCTAGTTCAACCTTTATGGAAAGCGATATGGAGATTCCTCCAAAAACTGGAAATCGAGCTCCCATACGATCCAGCTATACCACTCCTAGGAATATACCCTAGGAACACAAAAATACAATACAAAAACCCCTTCCTTACACCTATATTCATTGCAGCTCTATTTACCATAGCAAGACTCTGGAAACAACCAAGATGCCCTTCAACAGACGAATGGCTAAAGAAACTGTGGTACATATACACAATGGAATATTATGCAGCTGTCAGGAGAGATGAAGTCATGAAATTTTCCTATACATGGATGTACATGGAATCTATTATGCTGAGTGAAATAAGTCAGAGAGAGAGAGAAAAACGCAGAATGGTCTCACTCATCTATGGGTTTTAAGAAAAATGAAAGACACCCTTGTAATAATAATTTTCAGACACAAAAGAGAAAAGAGCTGGAAGTTCCAGCTCACCTCAGGAAGCTCACCACAAAGAGTGATGAGTTTAGTTAGAGAAATAACTACATTTTGAACTGTCCTAATATTGAGAATGTATGAGGGAAATGTAGAGCCTGTTTAGGGTACAGGCGGGGGTTGGGGGGGGGGAGGGAGATTTGGGACTTGGGTGATGGGAATGTTGCACTGGTGATGGGTGGTGTTCCTTTTATGACTGAAACCCAAACACAATCATGTATGTAATCAAGGTGTTTAAATAAAAAAAAATTAAAAAAAAAAAAAAAAAAGAAAAGAAAAGTGGATACCAACCAATCCATGGGTTCGAGTTCTGGGAAAGGGATTTTCTCTGCTGGATATAAGTATGTGTCAGAGTAGCCATCTGGCAGCCCAGAGGGAGCTGGACCCTGAGGCTAAGGCTGGAGGTTTCAGGCAGAGTTTTAGGAGTGCTGTCAACCTGAGCTGTTTATCCCAAATATCAGTAAGACCTTTAAGAGAATGTACCCCGACTAACTCTAGTGGGGAGCATTAGTTAAAGCAAAAAGGAGGGAGTCAGCAACTTAACTGCCTTAAGGTTCCAATGTATGCCCCATAACCCTATACCTCTTCTTGGCCCAATAGAGGGAAAGAGGCACTCAGGACCATAATAATGATGGCAGCAGACTGGCTGCTCCTGGACTGAGGGAAGGACCACCCTGCAGGGAATACAAGGTTTGGGCATGTGCCTCTTACCCACCCCTGGAGGGGCCACCAAGGTCTCCTTCCCTTACATTGACTATTGCAATGAGGCTGCAGAGGCCAATATAGTTGCATGGGGGAAATAATCACCCTCAAGGCTAAATGGGACATGGCTTTGTGTGTATCAAGAAACTGATCCCCTGTATGTTTCCCACTGTTTTTGCACACCCAGATTATTTTTCGCATCATCATTCTCCCACCCAGGTGTCATACTTGGCAGGAGAGGATGGATGAGAACAAGATAAATTCTCCCATCAAGTGGATGCTGATAAGGATGCTAGCTGAAGTTTCTGATCAGGATGTTAGCTGAAGTTGCTTTCCAAAGCAGGTGGGGACAAGATTTAGGCTCTGGGGGAATAATGTATCCATGATAACAAGTCAGAAATCAGCCATGAGACACTGCAGCAGGTGAAGGCTAGTTTGCAAGAGTGAAAAAGGCAACAGAAAGTTTCGGTGGTTCAATATCACCCTGGAAAACCTCCCTGATTAAGATGCCTGTGCTAAGGTCCCAGTCTGTGCCCACAAGTAAGGACAAGGATGAGGAACCTCAAGGAGAGTCAAAGATTTGACTCAGTTCCATAAGAAGAGGAGGAAATGTTGAGACCTGAATTCTGAAGAAGAAGGGATGCCATTTTGTAAAAGCCACATGGCTGGCTTCTTAGGTTCTGAGCACGAAGAGACACCATTTTTTAAGGACCACATGGTGTAAGCCACATGTTAGGTCTTTACAAGCCTATTTCCATAGATCCCGTCTCAAGTTACCTGGCTATACCAGATTGCCTATCAGAGAAGGACAAGGGAGCAGTAGGAAGGTAACCCTAGACAAGAGCCAATTATTTTAAGGATCATCAGAAAGCTGGAACCTCCCTCCCTATATCACTTCCCTATATAATCCTCATCAAGACCTTGGGCAGGACTCATCTCCTTTGGCGGATGGCCACTGGCTGGCTAGGCTGAGGGTCTTGTTGACAGATGGATTAAAGTATTAAACTTAAAAAAAAAAAAAGAGGTGAAGAACCACGGGTTGAAGAGATAGCATGAAAATAGTGTGTTTGCCTTGTATGCAGAAGGATGGTGGTTCGAATTCCGGCAATCCATATGGTCCCTCGAGCCTGCCAGGGACGATTTCTGAGCATAGAGCCAGTAGTAACCCCTGAGCACTACTGGGTGTGACCCAAAAACAAAACAAAACAAAAATACAAAAGCATGCTTCAAGAAATAAGAGAGGACACAAGGAAATGAAGACACATACCCTTCTCATGGATTGGCAGAATTAATATCATCAAAATGGCAATACTTTCCAAAGCTTTGTTTAGATTTAATGCAATCCCTCTAAAGATACTCGTGACAATCTTCAAAGAAGTGTATCAAATATTCCTAAAATTCATTTGGAACAATAAACACCCACGAATAGCTAAAGCAATTCTTGGAAAAAGGAATATGGGAGGCATTACTTTCCCCAATTTTAAGTTGTATTACAAAGCAATCGTTATTAAAACAGCATGGTAGGGGCCGGAGAGATAGCATGGAGGTAAGGCGTTTGCCTTTCATGCAGGAGGTCATCGGTTCGAATCCCAGCGCCCCATATGGTCCCCTGTGCCTGCCAGGAGCAATTTCTGAGCCTGGAGCCAGGAATAACCCCTGAGCACTGCCAGGTGTGACCCAAAAACCAAAAAAAAAAAAAAAAAACAGCATGGTATTGAAAAAAGACAGACCCTCAGATCAGATACCTTGAGTATTCAGAGAATGTTCCCCAGGCATACAATAAACTAATCTTTGATAAAGAGGCAAGAAATGCAAAATGAAGCAAGGAAAGCCTCTTCAACAAGTGGTGTTGACACAACTGGTTAGCCACTTGCATAAAAATGAACTCAGACCCCCATCTAACACCATGCACAAAGGTCAAATCCAAATAGATTAAAGACCTTGATATTAGGCCTGAAGCTATAAGGTAAATAGAACAACACGTAGGTAAAACACTCCATGACATTGAGACTAAAGGCTTCTTCAAGGAGAAAACAGCACTCTCCAAACAAGGAGAAGAAGAGATAAATAGATGGGACTGTATTAAGCTCAGAAGCTTCTGCACCTCAAAGGAAATAGTGCCTAGAATACAAAAGTCAACCACAGAATGGGAGAAACTATTCACCCAATACCCATCAGATAAGGGACTAATATCCAAAACGTACAAGGTACTGACAGAACTTAACAACAACAACAAAACAGCTAACCCTATCAAAAATTGGGGAGAAGAAATGAACAGACATTTCCTCAAAGAAGAAATACAAATGGCCAAAAGGCACATGAAAAAATGCTCCACATCACTAAGCATCAGAGATGTGCAAATCAAAACAACAATGAGGTATTATCTCAATTCATAGAGACTGGCACATATCACAAAGAACAAGAACAATCAGTGCTGGTGGGGATGTGGAGAGGAAGGAACTCTAGATGGCTTGTGGAAATGTCATCTAGTCCAGCCTTTATGGAAAACAATATGGAGATTCCTCAGAAAACTGGAAATTGAACTCCCATATGATCTAGCTATACCACTCGTAGGAATATACCCTAGAACACAAAAATACAATTCAAAAATCCCTTCCTCACACCTATATTCATTGCAGTGCTTTTTATAATAGCCAGACTTGGAAACAACCAAGATGCCCTTCAACAGATGAATGGCTAAAGAAACTGTGTACATATACACAATGGAATATTATGCAGCCATCAGGAGAGATGAAGTCATGAAATTTTTCTATACATGGATGTACATGGAATCTATTATGCTGAGTAAAATAAGTCAAAGGGAGAGAGATAGACACAGAATAGTCTCACTCATCTATGGGTTTTAAGAAAAATAAAAAACAGGGCTGGAGCAATAACGCAATGGTAGGTCTTTTGCCTTGCACGTGGCTGATCCAGAACGGACCTCAGTTCAATCCCCAGAGTCTCATATAGTCCCTGAGCGATATCTGAGCATGTAGCCGGGAGTAATCTCTGAACGTCACCGGGTGTGATCCAAAAACACAAAAAACAGACAAAAGAAAAAAGAAAAAAAAGAATAAAGAAAAAAACATTATTGTGATAATGCCCAGAGACTCTGGAAACAACCAAGATGCCCTTCAACAGATGTGTGGCTAAAGTAACTGTGGTATATATACACAATGGAATATTATGCAGCTGTCAGGAGAGATGAAGTCATGAAATTTTCCTATACATAGATGTACATGGAAACTATTATGCTGGGTGAAATAAGTCAGAGGGAGAGAGATAGACACAGATGAGTCTCACCAATTTATGGATTTTAAGAAAAATTGGGGACATTATTGTAATAATTCCCAGAGAAATAGAGATGAGGGCTGGAAGGACTGGTTCACAATATGAAACTCACAACAAAGAGTCGTGAGTGCAGTTAGGGAAATAGCTACATTAACAACTATCATGACAATTTTAATGAGTGAGAGAAGTAGAATGCCTGTCTCAAATACAGGCAAGGGTTGGGAAGGAGGGAGGGGGACATTGGTGGTGGGAATGCTGCACAGATGAAGGGAGGTGTTCTGTTTATGACTGAAACCCAACTACAATCATGCTTGAAATCATGGTGCTTAAATAAAAATTTTATAAGGCCCAGAGAGATAGCTCAGCAGCGTTTGCCTTGCAAGCAGCCGATCCAGGACTTAAGGTGGTTGGTTCGAATCCCAGTGTCCCATATGGTCTCCCGTGCCTGCCAGGAGCTATTTCTGAGCAGATAGCCAGGAGTAACCCCTGAGTGCTGCCAGGTGTGGCCAAAAAAAAAAAAACCAAAAATAAATAAATAAATATTTTATAAATAAAAAGAATAGAAAGAAAATTTAAGAAAAGAAAGAGGGGGCCTGAGAGATAGCATGGAGGTAAGGCATTTGCCTTGCATTTAGAAGGATGGTAATTTGAATCCCAGCATCCCCTATGGTCCCTCGAGCCTGCCAGGAGCAATTTCTTTTTTTTTTTCTTTTTTTATTATTTTCTTTTTTAATTATGTTATTAATTACTTTATTTAAACACCATGGCTATAAGATTGTTCATAATACATTTATTGTTTTTTCCACAGTTAAAGTCATACAATATACAAAACCCTTTACCAGTGCACATTTCTCACCACTGATGTCTCCAATTTCCCTCCCATCCTCCTTTATGCCTTCTCCCCTGCCTGTCTCTGGGATATACATTTTTTTTCTTTTCTCTCCTCTCCTCCACTCCCCTACTCTCTCCTCTCCTCTTCTCCCTCTTCTTCCTCCCTCTCCCCCCCATCCAGAATGTCTGGACTAATTTTAACTAAATTGAATCATCCAGAGGAAATAAACATAGTTTTAGAATCTCACAGCCATTCAAGACTTAATGGAACAAATAGCAAAAAACACCAACAGACATATTCAAGAATGGAAATTGAAACTAAACAAAAACAAAAGTGCAGTTCCAGATGGTTTTACCAGTGGTTTCTTAAAGGTTTAGAGTCAGTGTTAGAGTGGCAATTATCATTTGCATAGGCCCACCAAAGTATGGGGGACATGGAAAGGAA
The DNA here is from genome assembly GCF_024139225.1 of Suncus etruscus. Classification (NCBI taxonomy): domain Eukaryota; kingdom Metazoa; phylum Chordata; class Mammalia; order Eulipotyphla; family Soricidae; genus Suncus; species Suncus etruscus. Next base: position 84,157,762 of record NC_064848.1, read on the forward strand.
AAACATTGGCCTAAATACAAGGAGACCTTACCCCTGAAGTTTCCTGACATAAGTCCAATTCTAGGCTCCAGGCAAACTAGTTTGTCCAATTCAGGTCATTGTTTGTAGAGCCAATACAGTTTTATTTTTCACACAGTCTCTGTTGTTGGTATCATGCTTTTGTATTGAAGATCCTGGAATCTGTATATCCTACATTAAAGTCAGGATGGTGCTGCGGAGTGGTGTCTAATTTCAACTCACAATTAAAGGGCAATGCAGAAAGCCCTGTTCAGTACACAGGTCATTGTTGTTGTTTAAATCTTCTCAGTGTTGAGGGAAGACTCTTGAGTAAATCTATGTCAGAGCAGCAGTAGGGTCTTCCCAGGTAAAGGATTGCTTCCACGTGATGTCATAGACAACTTTGGATGTTTCATAGATGGCTTCCCTGGTTCAGGGGTGAATGGAGAATGCCCAAACCTCTGAGGCCTGTGCCAGGTCATCATGTCAATGTTCAGGGTGTAAGGTCCCATTGTACCACAGGATTTGTGTGTTCCTATCTCTATTAGATAAGAACTTATTTGTATGTATAGTATTTTCCATTTTAATGTGCCCATGCAAACAAGGAATATTGCCACCTGGCGTTATCAGTGCATAAGATGGCCGCAAGAACAAGTCCAACAAATCCCCGTGACCTGGATCAAACATAAGCATTAAACTAAGCGACTCTTTCACCCAAATTCCTTATTGAACAGTTTACAAAGAGAAAAAAAGATAAAAAGTGGGGAAAATAAACAATCTAACTTAAGACAGTGGACACAATTGTCACCATTTCAATAACAGTTATAGCAGTTGAGGGAATATATCTACAATATTCAAATATGGTACCCCCACCCGAACTGGTCTCTTCCCAGCCTGAGAGTCCATCCTCCCATTTTTATTTTAAATATAAATGGTACCCCCGCAAGGTTTTTGAAATGGAGACCAATGAGAAAAAAATACCAGTGAATGTCATAACATAATGTCCCAACATACACCAGTGCTGCATCAGCCCGCCATCCACCCCATGTGTCCTCCCCCCCCCCTTAATGTAGGGAGAGAAAGGGGGAAAGCCTGAGGACCACTATAGAGTCCACCTGGGGCGGCAACCAGGGAAGGCCTGGAGTAGGGGAGAAATAGGGGAACGGCTGGGGGCCTGCCAAGCCTCCCAGCACCCACAAGCTAGGGTGCTAGCTAGCAGTTTCTGAGCATAGAACCAGGAGTGGCCCCTGAGTGCTACCGGGTGTGATCCAGAAACGAAGGAAGGAAGGAAGGAAGGAAGGAAGGAAGGAAGGAAGGAAGGAAGGAAGGAAGGAAGGAAGGAAGGAAGGAAGGAAGGAAGGAAGGGGGGAGGGAGGGAGGGAGGGAGGGAGGGAGGGAGGGAGGGAGGGAGGGAGGGAGGGAGGGAGAGAGGGAGGGAGAGGAGGAAGGGAGACAAAGACAGAGAGAAGAAAGAGAGAAGAGAGAAAGAAAGAAAGAAGAAAGAAAGAGAAAGAAAGAAAGAAAGAAAGAAAGAAAGAAAGAAAGAAAGAAAGAAAGAAAGAAAGAAAGAAAGAAAGAAAGAAGAAAGAAAGAAAGAAAGAAAGAAAAAGAAAGAAGAAAGAAAGAAAGAAAGAAAGAAAGAAAGAAAGAAAGAAAGAAAAAGAAGAAAAGAAATTTCACAGTGATGAAATTTGTGAAAATTATGTATCTCCAATAAAGTTATTAATACAATGACAGAAGGTTTAGTAAGCTCTTTTCCTTAGCTGTACATTCTATTAAAAGTTGTGTGTTCCTATAGACATCATAGCATCAAACAAATGAAGTTGTCCGGGAATTCAAAGCATTATTATTCATACTGTAGTTTTTGTGGGGCATGCTTTTAGCTGCTGGGCCTCCCAGGAGAAGAAGGATGTAGGAGGGGCGAGTGATTATCAGCCCAAATGCCAGCATACTTGAAGTTCGGTCAGATTGGTATTTCCAAAGAGAATTATAGAAGAATAATGAGATGAGCCATGGGTAAAGCAGTGATTGTGGGTGATGGATGCAGCAGGCTTGGCTGCAGCAGGGTGGGAGTTTGGCCCTCCATCTCCTCTCAAGATTGCCAGCTTTCTGCTGTGTGGCTGGTGTACCTTGATTTTTCATGGCTTGGTTTACATCTCTTTTGAGAAAAGAATAAATCTTTTATTTATAAATACATCTGGGCTGCCCTGCTTTTAACAAAAATATTTTTTCTCGCTTATGTTAGATAATTTCTAAGAGTTTTTATATCTATAGAAGATGTATATTTAGAAATAATTCATAGTTTTAATAGAGTATTTTGGTATTGTTTCTACAATTATACTTTTGGTGTTTTTTAACTTTTTATGTAATTATCATTAAATTATAAAGTTTTTCATGATTAGGTTTCAGACATACAATGTTTCATTATCCCCTGACCAGTTTCCATTTCCTTCCACCAATGCCCTCTCTAATCCCCATTGGCCAGCTATCCAAGTTTGCTTCTTTGAAAGTCCCTTTTAAAAAAAAATAAAAGCTAAGTTTTTGCATTGTGGTTTACAGTATGGTGCTAAAAGGGTTTAATGAATAACACTTTACTACCTTTCAGCATCTCCTCCTCCTGATTAAATACTTTTCTCTACCATAGATATTGCCACCTCCCTGTCCAATCCAGTTCCCTCAAATGAAATGGTTAATTGAATATCAGTTCTCATGTTCTTTGTTCCCATTGTTTTTGGGTATTGATTATTCTACCTTTATGTTTTTTTATATCCTGCATATGGAAGAGATCATTTTGTGGCTGTCTCTATTTGTAGATATTTTAGAATATTCTCCTATTTGTTTAATTCCTATAATTTGCATTATTGCTATTTTTGAATCTAAATAGAAATAAAATAAGTTTAGATATATCTGGAATATAAACAAGGGAGTCATAATTTCATAAATTTGTGGAAGTCTTTTGTAATGACACTAAAGCTCAAATCCTTTTGTTTTCACATGCTTTGCTCGGGAGGCCATCAAAATTTGATATATATTGAGAACATGCATCATCATACTATTCATAACTTGAAACACTGACACTGCCAAGATTAAGTAAATAAATTTTCATCTTTGAGAAACTCACAAATCCTTGAAGCTACTCTTTTGCTTTATTTTGGGGCCATATCTAGTGGTACTCAGGAATTTTATTTGCTAGGTACTCAGGAATCAGTCATGACAGGCTCCAATCCAGGTTGATTGTGTGTAAGTCAAATTCCTTATCTACTACTGTACTATCTCTCTAGCTCCCTTGACATTACTCTTATTTTTCATGTCTTAAAAAAATTCTACCTATCTGCCAGTTTGATATTTCTGAAACAATAAACTGAGAAGAGCCTCCCTGACCAAATTCTTTAATGTTTTATCACACACAACATCAAGTTCTAAGATATTTAACCAATCCCATTTTCTTTAGAACTCTAAACTACTGAACATTTTATAAACATTCCTGATGATAGCTTTTATAATCTGATTATATTTTGAAACCCTATTTAGTTTATAGTGTTTAATTTAAATGTTTCTTCTTCTTAATGATATTCTTTTTTTCTATTTAAAATATTTTTAATATCTTTATTTAAACATCTTGATTACAAATATGTTTGTAGTTGGATTTTAGTCATACAAAGAACACTCACCTTCACAAGTGCAACATTTCCATCACCAATGTCCCAAATTCTTAGTGGGAATTCATTGCCAACTTTTTGTTACTTTTATATTTGTGAGTGGCAGTCTCCCACTTGGGGAAGGTTTCATGTTGGGCATATTTGTTTTGTTCAGGTGTACTTACTCGAAACGATGATAATCTTTTTGAGATCTTATCTTTATTATCCTCTATACACTAATGAAAGTAGAATACCTTATCTGGAATAAATTCTGAAATGAACTTTTTATTTTATTTTACTTTTTATATAATCACTATGAAATTAGAGTTACATATGATTTTTTTTTGACATTAAAACCTTCACCAGTGTTCTTTTCCCTTCACCAATATCCCTCACCACTCCCCATTTGCCTCCTAGACCAGTCTGCTTCTATAAGAACTTTTTTTGAGGGGCTCAGACCCAGCTACTCCTGGCCCTGTGCTCAGAAATCACTCCAGGCAGGCATGAGGACTATATGGGATGCCTGGATTTTAATCACTGTCTATCCTGGATTGGCTGCGTGCAAGGCAAATGCCCTACTGCTGTGCTATCTCTCCAGCCCCAAGAAGAACTTTTATTTTAATACATATTTTTGGACTGTGGCTTACATTAATGAAATAAAGTTTCATTTAATTAACTATTAAAATCTAGTCCTCAGTAATGGAAATAACAACTAGCATAATTTTTACCTTTATAAATTGTTCAGTGTGTAGTGTTTTTTGAGGGTCGTGCAAATATCAAAATACTCCGTGTCATTCAAAGTGAACACAACGTTACTATAGCAGATACTCATCTTGAAAAAGAATTACAGGCTAGCCCAAACTAGATTGTGCAGAAAATCTGGATCTATGGAATGAAAAGAACATTGCACAAATAAGTTTCATAAGTTACTTGTTTTATGGATGATAATTTATGGGTGTAGTCTTATATCTTTTGATCAGTAAAGGGACTATTTCACATCAATAGATTGAGAGTAAACATTTTAGCACAACATATTTAATCAAATTAGATTAGAAACTGATGTTAGAAAAGAGATATAGAAGCATCGGCATTAAAATATGTCTCACTAAATATTATCTCATTATCTCTAAATATTATCTTATTAAATATGGATGAAAAGATATTTATATTCATAAATTTTATTTTTTCAAATAAAGAAGCCCAATATTATTTTATAGCTTACTTTTTGCAAGATTTGTTCTTTTAACACTCTCACTTTCTTTGTTTTGTTTTTGTTTTTGTATTTGGGTCACAACCGGTGGTGCTCAGGGATTACTCCTTGCTTTGCACTCAGAAATCGCTGCTGGCAGGCTCAGGGGACCATATAGGATGCCAGGATTCGAACCATCGTCAGTCCTGAATCGGCTGTGTGCAAGGCAAAATCTCTACAGCTACTTTTCTTTGTTTGTATGTTCAACTTCAACATTTTTTTTGATTGAGAGACATTTGATATACTATATATTTACGGAATATTTAAACACATGGAGAAATTCACTTAACTAAGTGCCTGATGAGAAAACATGCTTGTCTCCTTTTTTTTTCTTTTTAAATAATACCTTTAAGCACCATGATTACAAACATGACTGTTCGGCTTCAATCATAAAAAGAACACCACCACCCCAACCACCCACCACCAGAGCAACATTTACGCCACCATGCCCTCATCTCCCTCCTCTGCTACCCCCTACCTGTAACAGAGACAGGCATTCTATTTCTCTCATTAACGTTGCCATGATAGTTGTTAGTGTAGTTATTTCTGTAACTGCATTCACCACTCTTTGTGGTGAGCTTCATATCATGAGCCTGATATTCCGGCCTTCATCTCTATTGTGTCTGGGCATTATCACAATAATGTTTTTTTCTTTATTCTTTTTTTTTCCTTTTTTTTGTTTGTTTTTTGTGTTTTTGGATCACACCCGGTGACGCTCAGGGATTACTCCCGGCTGCATGCTCAGATATCACTCCTGGCTTCGGGGACTATATGAGACTCTGGGGATTGAACTGAGGTCCGTTCTGGATCAGCCACGTGCAAGGCAAAAGACCTACCATTGCGTTATTGCTCCAGCCCTGTTTTTTATTTTTCTTAAAACTCATAGATGAGTGAGACTATTCTGTGTCTATCTCTCTCCCTCTGACTTATTTTACTCAGCATAATAGATTCCATGTACATCCATGTATAGAAAAATTTCATGACTTCATCTCTCCTGACAGCTGCATAATATTCCATTGTGTATTGTTGTGTATGTAAATATTTTGGGGGATTACTATGTTGCTCACCCTAAACTGATTAGGTGATTGTGCCCTACCCTAGGGTGTGACCTGGCATTCTGCCCCCACCCTAGGGTAGGACCTGATTCTGCTTTCACCATTGGTTGGTATCTGATCCCACCATTGGGTGGGACCTGATTCTGGAGTATAAAAACAGGAGTCTGGGGCCGGGCGGTGGCGCTAAAGGTAAGGTGCCTGCCTTGCCTGCGCTAGCCTTGGACGGACCGCGGTTCGATCCCCCGGTGTCCCATATGGTCCCCTAAGCCAGGAGCAACTTCTGAGCACATAGCCAGGAGTAACCCCTGAGCGTTACTGGGTGTGGCCCAAAAACTAAAAAAAAAAAAAAAACAGGAGTCTATGGAAGGCCGGGGGCTTTTGGCTGGCTGGAACTGAATCTGAGTCTTTGGACTTCAGTTTTGTCCATCCGAATAAAGCAAATATTTCCACGAGCCTGATTGTCTGCGAGCTGTTTACCCGCCGTTTCACCTCAGAACCGTGGGCTAGACAGGGTGGCAGACGCGTACTACGAGCTGGAAGAAAAGGGCCTCATTCTCCATCCCACCATCAGTCAACCTCTTCAGGGGCTGACTTGCTACAGTGTATATGTACACAGTTTCTTTAGCCATTCATCTGTTGAAGGGCATCTTGGTTGTTTCCAAGTCTGGCTATTATAAATAGCGCTACAATGGATATAGGTGTGAGGAAGGGATTTTTGAATTGTATTTTTGTGTTCTAGGGTATATTCCTACGAGTGGTATAGCTAGATCATATGGGAGTTCAATTTCCAGTTTTCTGAGGAATCTCCATATTGTTTTCCATAAAGGCTGGACTAGATGACATTTCCACAAGCCATCTAGAGTTCCTTCCTCTCCACATCCCCACCAGCACTGATTGTTCTTGTTCTTTGTGATATGTGCCAGTCTCTATGAATTGAGATAATACCTCATTGTTGTTTTGATTTGCACATCTCTGATGCTTAGTGATGTGGAGCATTTTTTCATGTGCCTTTTGGCCATTTGTATTTCTTCTTTGAGGAAATGTCTATTCATTTCTTCTCCCCAATTTTTGATGGGGTTAGCTGTTTTGTTGTTGTTGTCGTTGTTGTTGTTAAGTTCTGTCAGTACCTTGTATGTTTTGGATATTAGTCCCTTATCTGATAGGTATTGGGTGAATAGTTTCTCCCATTCTGTGGTTGACTTTTGTATCCTAGGCACTATTTCCTTTGAGATGCAGAAGCTTCTCAGCTTAATATAGTCCCATCTGTTTATCTCTGCTTCCACTTATTTGGAGAGTGCTGTTTCCTCCTTGAAGATGCCTTTAGTCTCAATGTCATGGAGTGTTTTACCTACGTGTTTTCTATATACCTTATGGTTTCAGGTCTGATATCAAAGTCTTTAATCCATTTGAATTTGACCTTTGTGCGTGGTGTTAGATGGAGGACATGTCTTTTTAAAATTGGAAAAATCATAGGGTAGAATAAACAATAATACTCAAGTTTTTGTTTTCTTTGGAAAATGCTAGAGATAAAGCTACCCTTAAATATTTTCCTGAGTAGCATTTACTCTAATACCTATTATATTTTCATCCAGTGAGGTAAAGCAATTTGTTTAAAATCATACAGATATGTGAAGAATGGTCTTTTAAATTCCACCGGATGAAAATACACTCATTGATTTATTATCAATTATATTAAGATAATATTATGTGCAAAGAATTTGGTAGTTGAAGAAAATAAATAAATGTATCCTGAAAATGTGGCGGAAATAAGATTCTTGCAAAAATGACTTATTCACTAGGGAAATTAATGACAAGCATTATGAAAGTGTAAAAAAATTAAGTTTTATTGCTTTACAAATGTATAAATACAAATGTAACTGAATTTGATAAATTATTTGAATATTATATGAGATTAACCCCACCTTTGGGAAATCTAACTGTTTAAACTAAAATGGTCACAATAGCACCATTATGTACCTAAAGAAAAATGAACCAACTGGCAAAATAAATAATTTTCCTACTTCTAAACTTTCAACTATAAGTTACAATAAATATCACCAATATCAAGGGTAATCAACATCATTGTTATAGAAGATGGAAATCTATTATTTCTCTATCCAGAGTAAGTTAATCTTGTTTAAAACACTCTTGTTTATATTTATGCTGAGCATTTAAAAAATTGATATAGTCTGGCAGAGAGATACTGCAGCAGGTAGGATGCTTGCCTTTCATGTGATCTATGTAGGTTCAATTTCTAGTATCCTAAAACTGGTTCCCTGAGCATGCCAGGAGTGAGTACTGAGTGCAGAGCCAGGAGTGATCACTGCCAGGTGTGGCCCAAATCTTTTTAATAGTGAAAATAGAATTATTGTGTTAAATTGGATAAAAAGGGTATTTCCATTAATAAAATTTTACGTGTAAAAAAAATCTTAAAAAAAGTTTTCCATACATCAGAACATTTTGTTAGCAGCAATTTGTGTCACCTTTTTTTAAATTTTAGACCCAATCTTGTAATTCAGAAGATGAATTAGTTTAATGCATTTTGAACACCTATAATGTGCTTCATATATGAAAATTTAATATAAAATCAAAGAATTTATATAATCTCTCTAACAAAATATAGCTAAAAACAATTTGACACTGGTGAAAATTTAACACCTTAAATATAATATAGAGGAAAAAAATAAAGGTGGATCATTTGGTTTCTAGCTTTGTCATTTCTAGTACTTATTCTTTATCTGAAGTCTCTATATGCTTGACAAAACCTGCAAAAACATGGGCCAGAGAGATAGCATGGAGGCAAGGCATTTGCCTTGCATGCAGAAGGACGGTGGTTTGAATTCCGGCATCCCATATGGTCCCCCGAGCCTGCCAGGAGTAACCCTGAGTGCTGCTGGATGTGAAAGAAAGAAAGAAAGAAAGAAAAGATAGAAGAAAGAAAGAAAGAAAGAAAGAAAGAAAGAAAGAAAGAAAGAAAGAAAAGAAGAAAGAAGAAGGAAAGAAAGAAGGAAGAAGAAGGAAGGAAGGAAGGAAGGAAGGAAGGAAGGAAGGAAGGAAGGAAGGAAGGAGGAAGGAAGGAAAGGAAGGAAAGGAAGGAAGGAAGGAAGGAAGGAAAGGAAGGAGGAAGGAAGGAAGGAAGGAAGGAGAAAGGAAGGAAGAAGAAAGAAAGAAAGAAAGAAAGAAGAAAGAGAGAAAGAAAGAAGAAAGAGAGAAAGAAAGAAAAAGAAAGAAAGAAGAGAAAGAAAGAAAAAGAGAAGAAAGAAAGAAAGAAGAAAGAAAGAAAGAAAGAAAGAAGAAGAAAGAAAGAAAGAAGAAGAAAGAAGGAAGGAAGGAAGAAAGAAAGAAAGAAAGAAAGAAAGAGAGGAGGAGAGAGAAAGAAAGAGAAGAAAGAAAGAAAGAAAGAAAGAAAGAAGAAAGAAAGAAAGAAAGAAAAAGAAGAAAAAGAAAAGAAGAAAGAAAGAAGAAAGAAAGAAGAAAGAATGAAAGAGGAAGGAAGGAAGGAAGGAAGGAAGGAAGGAAGGAAGGAAGGAAGGAAAGAAGGAAAGATAGGAAGAGAAAGAGAAGAAAGAAAGAGAAAGAGAAAGAAAGAAAGAAAGAAAAAAGAGAAAGAAAAAGAAAGAAGAAAGAAAGAAAAGAGAAAGAAATTGCAAAAACAATAAAAATTAAACAGTACATTTGTTCCCAGTATGAATCTACACTATGCAATAGGTCTTCAGTCCTATTACAATGTATCATTTGCCTTCCTTATATATGCATATATCTATAAATCTAACTATAAATCAAGATATTATTTCCTATAAAGATTCGAGCTTTATGTGAGAAAACAATGCTCACATTTTTAGACCCCTTAACATTCCATTAAAACCTATACCAGGGGTCTCAAACTCAATTTACCTGGGGGCCGCAGGAGGCAAAGTCGGGGCAAGGCAGGGCCGCATAAGGGATTTCGCTTACCATTTATTCGCAATAAAAAATGGCATTAGTAAGAAAAAAAATCGCATTAAACATTTGCATACCCCTGACGGAACTGCTCGGGGTATGCGAATGTTTAAAGCTATTTTTTTCTTACTAATGCGATTTTTCAGTTTTATAATTTTTTATTATGAATTATGAGAACAAAAGATGCAAAGAAAGAGGATAAGGTAAAGTTACAGTGGAAGGACAATCACCCATAACATAATTATCAGAAGAAGTCCCCTTGCTGATATCTTAACTTTGAACTTTCACCAAAGAAAGTTAAGATAAATAAAACAGAATCCATGTGCAATTACTTTGTCCCTCAAGTCCCCAGATTGTAGCACATTATAATATATTCTTAACAGCACACAAGGCAATCTAAAGCCATCAAACTTACGTAACTCCTTAAACATTAGAGGCATAGTATTTTTAACATTTCCATGTACATGCATATTAGCTTAAGTTAACCTCAAATTTTAAGTGGGTGTGTTTTAAGGGATTAGAGTCCCAGGAGCACAGTATAAAACGGTGTTAGAGTGGCAATTGTTGTTTGCATAGGCCCACCAAAATATGAGAGGCATGGAAGGAATAGCCTTGGCCCTAAATACAAAGAGATCCTACCCCTGAAGTTTCCTGGCATAAGACCAGCTCTAGGCCTCAGGAAAGTTATCGTTCGCTCCAAGACATTGTTCCGTAGCGCCAACACACTTATCACACAGTCTCTGTTGTTGGTCTCATGTTTCCTGTATTAAAGATTCTAGGAATCTGCATGTCCTATATTGAAGTCATGATGTGGAGTGCCTTCTCGTTTCACTCTCACCATGAAAGGGGAATGCAGGAAGCCCTGTCCTGTAAGCAGGTTGTTGTTGTTAAGTCTTCTCAGTGTTAAAGGGAAGTCTCTTTTGAGCAGGACGATGTCTGAGCCAGTGGTAGGGTCATTCCGTGGTAGAGGATTGCTTCCAGGTGATGTTATAGACAAACCTCTCCATAAAGGAGGCAATACATGCAAGCCCCTGTACATGTAAGCAGGTTATTGTTCTTGTTGTCTTCTCAGTGTTAAGGGATGTCTCTTTTGAGTAGATCGATGTCAGAGCAGCTGTAGGGTCGTCCCTGGTACAGGAATGCCTCCGGGTGATGTTATATACACCCCTTGGATGTTTTGTAAATGTCTTCTGTAGATCAAGGGGTAAATGGAGAATGCCCATTCTTCTGAGGCCTGTGCCAGGTCTTTATGTCAATGTTCAGGGTGTAAGGTCTCATTGCACTACAAGATTTGTGTGTTCCCATTTCTATTAGATAAGAACTTATTGGTATGTATAGTATTTTCCCATGTCAGTGTGCCTACGCAAACAAGATATAAAGCCACGTGGTGCTATCAGATATATGGGGGCATAAGAACATTTCCAACAAGACCCATGACTTGGTTCAAACATAAGTATTAAACTGAGGGATTCTTTCACACCAAATTCCATATTGGAGCAGTTCACAAAGAGAAGATAAAAAACATGGGGGGGGGGATCATCACTGTATAAGAAAGTATTTAGCAAAAGTTATAGCCATCAAAGAAAACACCCATAAAATGTTGAAAAGATATGCGTCATTTTTATGCCTTTTAAAATAGTTGTGTGGGTGTTAACTCTAGGGCACCACTTTGGTCTGTGAATTAGGACTCAACAGTACTTAAGTTAGAAAGGGTAAAAAAAGGAGTAATGATGATAGGAGATAAAGAAGTTAAAGAGAAATATGAACTTATGAAGGGGTATGCAAAAGGGCAGAGTACAAAATGGACATTCTGCATACATAAAAACATAATTCAATGATAGTGAGTACTATTAATGTTTCTTGTGAGAGTACTATTAATGTTTCTTGTGCGCGCGGGGGGCTATTACCCCCGCGCGATTTTGAGAATGTACACTGGACAGAGATTACCAGTGCCAGCCAAACCTCCTCCTGCTAGACTCCCGACTCCCAGGAAGGAGAGATCCTTCAAGAAGCTGGGAGACCAGAGGTTCAGAGCCCCACCCAGACCCTCCCTAAGGAGCCGCATGGATAGTGGGGGAAGGCCTAGGGTACCTTCAAGCTCCACCAAGGGACCCAACTCACCGGCTTGCCCAGGCGTGTGGCCCGGGGAAGCCCTGGAGATCTGGAGCAAGGCGGCAGAGGGGTGCTGGGGTTACCCAAGTCCCCGCACCCCCCCTAGGCCTGGCCAAGCAGGCCTCCGGCAATGGCGTGGGGCTTGCCAAACCTCCTCCTGCTAGACTCCAGGCTCCCAGGAAGGAGAGATCCTTCAAGAAGCTACTAATGCGATTTTTATTGCGATTATTCGGTAAGTGGATATAGCGAATACTGCGATATTTGAAGGCCTGCTGCGGGCCACAAAATGTTGTATGAAGGGCCGCAAACGGCCCGTGGGCCACTAGTTTGAGACCCCTGACCTATACCATTGATTCTCAGGAAATGATTTTGTCCCTGGGGCTTGTCAAAAGACATTTTTGGTTCAGACATTTTGGTTAGAAGAAAATTGGCAAGATTGATACTGGCATATTAAAGCAGAGACCAGGAGTCTGCTAAGTGTTTACTTTTTTTTTTTTTTTTTTTTTTTTGGTTTTTGGGTCCCACCCAGCAGTGCTCGAGGGTTACTCCTGGCTCGGTTCGGGGGACATATGGGATGCCAGGATTTGAACCACTGTCCTTCTGCATGCAAGGCAAAAGCCCTTCCTCCATGCTATCTCTCTGGCCCCCAAGTGTTTACTTTATTTAAAAAAAAAAGGAAAGGCCCCATCATCCCCTTCTTAAAAAAAATAAAAGATTATCTTTCACAATATATTATAAATGCCAATGTTACAAAATCCTGGTGTAAATTAAAAAATAATTGTGCTCGCTTTGGCAGCACATATACTAAAATTGGAACGATACAGAGAAGATTAGCATGGCCCCTGCGCAAGGTCAACACGCAAATTTGGAAGCGTTCCATTTTTGTTTGTTTGTTTGTTTGTTTGTTTGTTTTGGGGGGGCCACACCCAGAGGTGCTCAGGGGTTACTCCTGGCTGTCTGCTCAGAAATAGCTCCTGGCAGGCACGGGGGACCATATGGGACACCGGGATTCGAACCAACCACCTTTGGTCCTGGATCGGCTGCTTGCAAGCAAACGCCGCTGTGCTATCTCTCCGGGCCCTGCGTTCCATATTTTTAAAAATCATTTCCTAACTGTTTTTTGTTTTTGTTTTGTTTTTGAGCTACACCCAATGACGCTCAGGGGTTACTCCTGGCTATGCGCTCAGAAATCACTCCTGGCTTGGGGACCAGAGTGGACGCTGGAGGATTAGCGCGTGCAAGGCAGACGCCCTACCGCTTGAGCCACTGCTCCAGCCCCATCCAAACCTTTCTATCTCCACAGTCTCTCCTGGATCTTTTACAATCTCCATAGTCATGCATGTACATATGTATGTACATAAATACATATATTACTGCGTGTATAGCCTTACCCATTTTCTAAAAATCACTTCAGATTACTTTATCGATAAGTTCTGGTCTCTCAGTTTCTTTTGTCTTAAAATTTCTATACAGCATTACTTGACATTTTGTTACTCTTTATAGCTTATGATTTTTCTTTCTAATCCTATTCTCTTTTAATACTACATCATACTAAGTAATTTCTAAGTTATTTGTGCTACCTACAAATATTCAGGATATCATTTTGTGATATAAAATGAAAACAAATTATAAATCAAGAAAAGATATACCCCCCTTTGAATTATTATTTCAGTCCCATTTGCCTTTTCTTGGATTTAGTTCCTATGTTATTTCTGTCCCCCAGAATAAATTTTTCTTGTTTTGTCTAAAAGATACTTAACTACAGTCTATACTAAAATATTATCTAAATTTCTAATTTTAAGTCTTCTGATTTCTAAATTTGGGTGTCTGCCAGAATTTCAAGATTACAGTCATTCTCTTTTAACTATTCTCCCAGCCTCTAATATAGTCTACATAGTGAGTAAATTATAAAAAATTTTAGTCTGTGTCCTTCATATCAACCTATTTATATATGTATATAAAGCATCTTTCACTAATAAATAACTATGCTTGGAACTTGACTTGTAAATTTTAGTATATTATATAAACAAGAAACTAAGAGTTTAGAGAGGTTAAGTGACTTGCTTAAACATATAGCTAAGGGGGCCAGAGAAATAGCACAGCAGTAGGCAGGCTCGGGGATGCCAGGACTCGAATTACCATCCTTCTGCATGCAAGGCAAAAGCCCTACCTCCATGCCATCTCTCCGGCCCCATTATACAGCTATTTTTAACTCTAAGGCATGAATTTCAAATTCCTTAGCTTGACCTTCACGACTCTGAAGGTGCCAAACTTTTTCCAGCTACTGTTGGCCCTAAGTAACCTCAGTCTTGTGAAGATACTGTTTTTCTCTGCACATTCTTTTTGCTTTCTTTTATTTGTGACCACACATATTCTCTTTTGTCTTTCTTATTCATCTCTCTAAGTAAAAAAAAATCTACCCACCTTTCACACCTAGATCAAGCTGAATTTCTCAATGCAAGGAAAGACAGTAGCACAGTTTTATGCAGAATTTTTATAAACTATTGTACATACATTAAAAACCTGGCGAAGTGTAGGAGCTCAGCAAATGATTACTTGTTTGGTTCTATTTTTATAGGAACTTTCTCTGAGGTGCTGTCTTACCTTACTAAAATAATGAGACTGAGTCTTAGAAAGATTAAGTTATCTGCCAAAGGGCAGACATACTCAAGAATGATCCAAGTTTCAGACCAAGAGTTCTCTCTCCATCCAATTAATTATTTTCTTCTATATAACCTATGGCATCAGAGATTTGTTAACCCTATATATCTTAGCTTTAAGTCTAGTTGTTAGTAGACTTTGTTTACATGACAAATATATAGCTAGAGTCTATTAAGAATATATTCGTTCAAGATATTAGATAGAGGAAAACATTGACAATTCATTCAACCTTAGAGATCTTAGAGACATCTTTTAAGATTGACACCAATGACAAAAATAGACAAGCAAGACTGCATCAAATTGAAAAGCTGTGCCACAGTGAAGTATGATGATCAATCTTTACTAAATTGATTGAATGGAAGAGAATATTACATAAATACCATACATCTGACAAAGAATTAATATCTAGGATATTTAAAGAGCCCATACAACTGAGCAACAAAAATAACAACGAATGAAATTTGAAAAAATCAAGCAAAAGATATGAATAGATACTTCTCCAAAGGGCCTACAGACACATGAAAAAAAAAAATGCTCACCCTCACTTAGTCCTAGGAAAATGCAAATAAAAATCACTATGCTATACTTACCTGGCAGGGGAGATACCATGATCATGAAGGTGGTTTTCCCAGGGCGAGGCTCACTCATTGCACTCCAGGTGTGCTGACCTCTGCAATTTCCCCAAATGTGGGAAACTCGACTGCATAATTTGTGGTAGTGGGGGACTGTGCGCACGCTCTCTCCTGGAAAAAAAAAATCACTATGCTATTACATCAGAGCTGTGAGAATGGGCTATTGTCAAAAAGTTAAAAACAAGTGGTGGTAGGATATGGAGAAAAATGTAAGTACCTGAGAATATAAAGCAGAATGAACCCTGTGTTAAGGCGATACCCAGGCTATCCTGGAGATGCTAGGGACCTTCACATTTGCTCCTGGTGATGCTTGGGGGACTGGCCATTATGGTATGGGTACTTACGCCTAGATCAGTCTCATACTAAACATGTGCCCCAATCACTGTGCCACTTCCCATCTTATCCCCTACTATTTTTAAATATATACTTTAAAAATATATAGTTATATATTTTTATTTAGATACTATGATTCCTAAAGTTGTTTAGAAATAGAATTTCAGCTTCAATTGAAGCTGTTGTCCCCAGATATACCTATTTTTCTCTCTTCTTCTTTTCTTTTCTTTCTTTATGGGCTATGTCATGTTTCTTATCTCAAGACCATGGCAGTTTTTTGTTTGTTTGTTGTTGTTTTTTGTTTTGTTTTGTGTGTGTGTGTGGTGCTTACCATTATCGTTGGAGTCCTCACTGGATATTGGACACTTTTTTTTTTTGTACTGATGGAATGTTTCATTTTCTTTTTTCTCCTTCACCCCTCAAATCGATGATAAGAGCCTCTAGAAGGACTCTGCCCACTTTCGGAGTATTAGACTTTTACCCCAGTTTACTACTTTTCTCTTCTTCAAACCAAACCACGCAAATTTAATTAGCTAGGCCTGCCTCCCAGTTAGAGGGGGAAATTAGGGAGGCACCTAACCAATCAGATGCAAGACTACTATGTAGTAGGATAGGTACATAGGGGACCACATATTCTAGCAGCCCTGGGGGTGAGGGAAGAGGATACGGGAGATAAGACAAAAACGGAGGTGTAGGGAGGACAATTTGGTGATGGGAATCCCCCCTGATATTATGTAAATATTTAACTAAAATATTATTGTCAACAACATGTAAACCACTATGAGCAAAATAAAAATTATATTTAAAAAAAAAAAAGAAATAGGATTTCAGGCATACAGGGCTCCCACCACTCTGTAACCTTTTCCCTCCACCAATGACCCCAGGTTCTCTCCCAGCTCATTAATTTTTTTTTTGGGGGGGGTTGTTTTTGGGTCACACCCGGCAGCGCTCAGGAGTTACTCTTGGCTCCATGCTCAGAAATCGCTCCTGGCACACTCGGAGGACCATATGGGATGCTGGGATTTGAGCCAATAACCTTCTGCATGAAAGACAAATGTCTTACCTCCATGCTATCTCTCTGGCCCCAGCTCATTAACTCTTTAACTGATTCATTTGTCCCCTGTTGATTTTAAAATCAGATTAAAAAAAAAAGCTATAGTGTTGTATGAGTTCTAATTTTTTAATATTGACCACTTATTAAATATATGATTTGCAACTTTCTTTCAACCAGATATTTTGATTATATATTTAGAGGTTTTTCTAGTTTAATACAATCCCACTGTGTATTTCTGCTTTTGCTTCCTTTGCTTTTATTAAAATCCAAAATTATGGTTAAGACTGATGATGTTGAGGGGCTGGAGAGATAGCATGGAGGTAAGGCATTTGCCTTGCATGCAGAAGGTCAGTGGTTCGAATCCTGGCATTCCATATGGTCCCCCAAGTGTGCCAGGAGCGATTTCTGAGCGTAGAGCCAGGAGTAACCCCTGAGGGCTGCCTGGTGTGGACCCCCCCCAAAAAAAGAAGACTGATGTTGAGGGGCTGGAGCTATATAATACAGTAGGTAGGGCATTAACCTTGCATTTGGCTAACCTGGGTTTGATTCCTGGCATACCATATGGATCCCTGTCACTGCATTCAACATGAATGTCTCCATTATTAAGGAAGCACACACCAGATGTGTCTATTAGCTTTCCTGGTGAAGTGCCTGATTTTCCCCAAGAAATATTTCAGCCAGAAGGCCTGTCAATGGAAGTCAATGATAACCCCTGCGTGGATTACTGGCTATATTTCTGACACAGCGGTGACATTATATTTCTCTTTTTTTCTTTTCTTTTTTTTTTTTCAGGCCACACCCATTTGATGCTCAGGGGTTACTCCTGGCTAAGTGCTCAGAAATTGACCCTGGCTTGGGAGGACCATATTGGATGCCAGGGGATCAAACCATGGTCCTTCCTTGGCTAGCCCTTGCAAGGCAGACACCTTACCTCTAGCGCCACCTCGCTGGCCCCAACATTATATTTCTCTTTCTCTTTATTTGGCTTCGTCTCCCATACTAAACTACAGAAATTCGGCCTCAGTCAATATGCAGTCAAAAAAAATTTTAGTACCAAAGAAAGCTGCTAAAGTTCCCCACTGGCTAAGTATATTTGCAACTCAAAGATTGAGTCCAGCCAGTTGCCAGCTACCTGTCAACAGAAAGCTACTGTCTTTCTGTCAGTCTATTTACTTCTTAAGGCCTAGTCAAAACATAGCTTCTTCAAGACAATGTCTTCTCTCCTTGTCTTTGAGCACCACAGCAGGATAACTTTGCCTCAGGGACTTTTCCTGTCACTTTGAATACCTGCTTACAAAAAGGTTTGGCCAGTGTAGAATTAGGCTTTTTTACTAGGTATAATTCTGTACCCCTTTCATATAAGTTTTATCTCTTTCCATAACCAGGCCATAGGAAGTGGGTCTTAGCCCCTAGCTAGAAAACTATTCCCTCAGGTTAAGGATATTTGTTATTAGGAGAAAACCAGGATTCCTGCTATCCCTTAATTCACATCAGTAATTAAATTAAATTAAAAGTTAAATCAGTAACTTAGGACCAGGAACTACTTTGATATATAAGAAATTAGCCTTCCTTTTATCATCTGACTCCTAACTGAAACCTATTCTATTCTAAGATTACAAACCACCTAAAGCCATGTGTATTTGTTTTAAAATCAAACAATGTACATTGCATTCCTTTCATGATATGACTGCCTCTTTTTCCCTTTATATACTCCCAGCCTGGAGATTAAATTTGTCTTTCGTCTGTCTCACAATTGATGCAGACACGGGTCCCATACAATGTATTTTGTGTGGCCTCAATTATTTCATATTCCATATTTGTCCGTTCGTGTACCCATATTCCTCTCATGAAAGGACTCCATCCCACTAGGATTGCTGAGACTCAAGACGCCTGCAACAGATCCCCTATGAGTAATTCCTGAGTGCAGAGCCAGGAGTAACCCCTAAGCATTGCTGAGTGTGGCCCCCAAACAAACAAAACAAAATATGACTCATGACAAGAAGCTTACCATCTACTTTCTTCTAGAAGTTTATGGTTGCTGGTCTTATAATCTACGACTAAGTATTATAATATACATTTTTGGTTTGGGGACTACACCAAGTGGTGCTCAGGACTTACTCATGGTTCTGCATTCAGAAATCACTTCTGTTGGGACTCGGGACTATATGGGTTGAGCCCATACAAGAAAAATGCCCTAGCTGCTGTACTATTTTTCTGGCCCCTAAAATTCTTTTATAATTCAAGGTTTTATTTCATTTTGAATTTTTTTTGTGTATAGTTTAGGATAGTTTTGCAGTTCTATTATTTTACATGTGTGCATCTGGTTTTCCCAACACAAAATTATGAAAGAGATCATTCTTTTCCCATTGTATGCTCTTGGTTTCTTTGTTGTAAATTGATTTGACCCAATGTGCATGAATTTAATTTTGGCTCTTTGTGTTTCATTGATTAATGAGTCTGCTTTTATGCATTTTGATTACTTTAGCTTTGAAATATTGTTTAAATTAGGAAGCACAATGTCCGGACTTTCTTTTATTTCAAGATTGCTCTCATCTTTGAAAGGAATTCTCTAAACTCAAATCTTATTAAGAAAAAGTTATTTCTTATCTTCTTACATATTTTCATCTTTGTGTTTCTCTCTTATTTCTAGTCTTAAATTTTTCCTTTCTGCTTATGTTTCTTTATTAACTCCTCCCCACCCTCAATATCATTATAATTTCTCCTCTATTTATTTAACACAATAATGGGTTGCTTCTAATTTAAGCAGAAAAATAAGAGAAAAACAAATGAAACTGCAATGAAATTGAGTATCAGGAATCGATGTTGGAGAGTGTAGGGAGTGTATTGAAAAATGCAATGAGCAAAAGCCGGCTCCCTGTGTGTGACATCAGGCGGGGAAAATCCGCGAAAGTACACTGGCCCAGTGGGACCCAACTGTGAAAAACTGTGAGTGTGACCTGTCTATGTCTGTCTACTGTCCTCTTGCGTGAAACTCTTGCGAGTGGGGCAAAAAGAGGCTCCAGAAACCTCGCTCGCCCAGACGCCATTTTCAGGGAGGGACTACAGAGCATGAAAACCGGCAAGGCTTTGCAAAAGCCGGCTCCCTGTGTGTGACACCAGGCGGGGAAAATCTGCGAAAGTACACCGGCCCAGTGGGGCCCAACTGTGAAAAACTGTGAGTTTGACCTGTCTATGTCTGTCTACTGTCCTCTTGCGTGAAACTCTTGTGAGTGGGGCAAAAAAAAGGCTCCAGCGGAGCACGGCCGCATATGCGGCCGTGCACTCTTTCTAAGGAAAGAACTCCATTGCAACAAGAAGGAAAAATCACACTAAGAACAGCGCTATATCACAGAAGCAAACGTTTCTCTCCGGACTGTCTTCTCTGTTGCATGCTCGGGCCTAAGATTTGACCCAGTGTGAGGCTTCATCCACGGAGGACTCCCCTCCCTTAGAGGCAAGTCAGCCCATCCAGAAAGGGAGGAGCCAGAGGAGTGTGCTGCCTGCATCATATAGACAATGAATACCACCACAACACGTAGAAAAACCCACAATACAAGTGTGACAATGGGGAAATAACGCAGGCCAGCATCAGACATAGAGAATGAAGATGACAATTCTGAGGACCAGATAATGACCAACCAACTAATCAACCTCTCAGATAAGGACTTTAGACTAGCAATATGGAAGATGCTCAACGGACTCCAAGAAACCATGGATCGAGTTGAACAGAACACTAATAAGAACCAAGAAAATATGAAGACAGAAATCACAAAACTCCAAACTGAAATAACATGTCAACTAACAGGACTGAAAAAGTCAGTAAACGAAGTGAATGACAAAATGGATAAGCTCTGGGACAGGGTATCAGAAGCTGAGAATAGACTTGGTGCTGTGAAGATGAGATACATAACAATTCCATACAGCAGGAGAGATTGGACAAAAAACTTAAAGCAAATGAGCAGACAATAGAAAAATTAGTCAAAGAATGGGAACAGATGAAAATAGAAGTCTATGATAAGATCAACAGAAACAACTTAAGAATCATTGGAGTCCCAGAGACCCAGGAAGAAAATTTCCAGGAAGAATCAATGGTCAAGAACATCATTAAAGAGAAACTTCCAGAGCTAAAGAATATATGTGATCAAATCCTGCATGCCCGAAGAGTACCAACCAAAAGAGACCCCAGAAAAACCACCCCAAGACACATCCTAGTCACAATGACAAATCCCACAGATAGAGACAGAATTCTGAAAACAGCAAGATCAAAAGGGGAAATCACGTTCAAGCAAGCTTCCCTGAGATTTACAGCAGACCTGTCACCAGAAACACTCAATGCCAGAAAGCAGTGGTGGGATATTGTGACAAGACTGAATGAAATGAATGCTTCACCCAGAATACTATACCCAGCAAAACTCACTTTCCGGTTTGACGGAAGAATACATGGCTTCACAGACAAAAAACAGCTCAGAAACTTCACAGACAGAAAACCAGTCTTAAGAGAAAAACTGAAAGACCTAATCTAAGACAAGACTACCCAAAAGACACACCAAATTTTGAAATAAAGATGGCGTTAAATCCCAGGACAATTCTTTCTCTCAACGTCAATGGACTAAATGCACCAGTTAAGAGACACAGAGTGGCTAAATGGATCAAAAAACTCAATCCAACCTTCTGCTGCCTACAAGAAACGCACCTGAATAGTCAGAACAAACATAGACTCAAAATAAAAGGCTGGAGAAAAATTATCCAAGCAAACAACACCCATAAAAAAGCTGGAGTGGCCATACTAATATCAGATAATGCAAACTTTATACTCAGGAAGGTTGTAAGGGACAAAGATGGACATTTTATATTAATCAAGGGGTACGTAGAGCAGGAAGAATTCACTCTCCTAAACATATATGCACCGAATGAGGGGCCAGCAAAATATTTAATACAACTGTTGACAAATCTGAAAAATAATATCAACAACAACACAATAATTGTGGGGGACCTTAACACGGCTTTGTCAACACTGGATAGGTCAACCAGACTGAAACCCAACAAGAATATACTAGACCTGAGGAGAGAAATGGAAGAAAGAGGCCTAGTGGATATATATAGGACACTCCATCCCCAGAAACCTGAATACACATTCTTTTCCAATGTACATGGGACATTCTCCAGGATAGACTACATGCTGGCACATAAAACATACCTCCATAAGATCAAGAGGATAGAAATTTTGCAGACTACCTTCGCTGACCACAAGGCTCTGAAATTATTTGTGAACTCCAAAGGGACTCAGAAGAAACACTTTAACACCTGGAAGTTAAACAGCCTCATGCTCAATAACCAGTGGGTCTGAGATGAAATCAAGGAGGAAATCAAAAGGTTCCTGAAAACAAATGACAATAAAGACACAAACTATCAGAACTTATGGGACACAGCAAAAGCAGTACTGAGAGGAAAATTTATAGCTTTGCAAGCACACATCAGGAAGGAAGAAGGAGCTTACCTGAGTAGCTTAATGACACAGCTAATAGAACTAGAAAATGCTCAACAAAATGACCCAAGACTAGGAAGACAAAAGGAAATAACAAAGCTGAGAGCAGAAATCAACGAAGTGGAAACCCAAAAATCAATCCGAAAGATCAACGAAAGCAGAAGTTGGTTCTTTGAAAAAATAAACAAGATTGATAGACCACTGGCAAACCTAACAAAGAAAGAGAGAGAGAGAAACTTGATAACTCGTATCAGGAATGAAAAAGGAGAGATCACTACTGATATGACAGAGATTCAAAGGGTAATCAGAAACTACTTTGAAAAACTCTACGCCACTAAAAATGAGAACCTGGAAGAAATGGATAAATTCTTGGACTCTTATAATCTTCCACGGTTGAAGGAAGAGGATGTAGCATATCTAAACACCCCCATCACCATTGATGAAATTAAAACAGTAATCAAATGTCTGCCGAAAAACAAAAGCCCAGGTCCAGATGGATTCACTAATGAATTCTATCAAACTTTCCAAGAGGAACTACTGCCAATCTTGGCAAGACTCATTCATGAAATTGAACAAGCAGAAACACTTCCAAATAGCTTTTATGAAGCCAACATCACCTTGATACCTAAACCAGACAGAGATGCTACCAAAAAAGAAAATTACAGACCAATATCGCTGATGAATGCAGATGCAAAGATCCTCAACAAAATCCTGGCAAATAGGATTCAATGCCTCGTTAAGAAGATCATCCACTACGATCAAGTAGGTTTCATCCCAGGAATGCAAGGCTGGTTTAACATCCGTAAATCTATCAACATAATACACAACATCAATAACAAGAAAAATAAAAACCACATGATCATATCAATAGATGCAGAGAAAGCATTTGATAAGGTCCAACACCCATTCTTGATCAAAACTCTCAGCAAGATGGGAATGGAGGGAACCTTTCTCAATATAGTGAAGGCCATCTACCACAAGCCAGTGGCAAATATTATCCTCAATGGAGAAAAACTAAAAGCCTTCCCTCTAAATTCTGGCACAAGACAAGGCTGTCCTCTCTCACCACTCCTATTCAACATAGCACTGGAAGTACTTGCTATAGCGATTAGGCAAGAAAAGGATATCAAGGGAATCCAGATAGGAAAGGAAGAAGTCAAGCTCTCACTGTTTGCAGATGACATGATACTCTACTTAGAAAACCCTAAAGACTCTATCAAAAAGCTTCTAGAAACAATAGACTCATATAGCAAGGTGGCAGGCTACAAAATTAACACACAAAAATCAATGGCCTTTCTATACACCAATAGTAATAAGGATGAAATGGACATTAAGAAAACAACCCCATTCACAATAGTGCCACACAAACTCAAATATCTTGGAATCAACTTGACTAAATATGTGAAGGACCTATACAAGGAAAACTATAAAACTCTGCTCCAAGAAATAAGAGAGGACACACGGAAATGGAAACGCATACACTGCTCATGGATTGGCAGGATTAACATCATCAAAATGGCAATACTCCCCAAGGCATTATACAGATTTAATGCCATCCCTCTAAAGATACCCATGACATTCTTCAAAGAAGTGGATCAGACACTTTTGAAATTCATTTGGAACAGTAAACACCCTTGAATAGCTAAAGCAATCATTGGGAAAAAGAATATGGGAGGAATTACTTTCCCCAACTTTAAACTGTACTACAAAGCAATAGTTATCAAAACAGCATGGTATTGGAATAAGGACAGGTCCTCAGATCAGTGGAATAGGCTTGAATACTCAGAAAATGTTCCCCAGACATACAACCACCTAATTTTTGATAAAGGAGCAGGAAATCCTAAATGGAGCAGGGAAAGCCTCTTCAACAAGTGGTGTTGGCACAATTGGATAGCCACTTGCAAAAAATTGAACTTAGACCCCCAGCTAACATCATGTACGAAGGTAAAATCCAAATGGATTAAAGACCTCGATATCAGCCCCAAAACCATAAGATATATAGAACAGCACATAGGCAAAACACTCCAGGACATTACAGGCATCTTCAAGGAGGAAACTGCACTCTCCAAGCAAGTGAAAGCAGAGATTAACAGATGGGAATATATTAAGCTGAGAAGCTTCTGCACCTCAAAGGAAATAGTGCCCAGGATACAAGAGCCACCCACTGAGTGGGAGAAACTATTCACCCAATACCCATCAGATAAGGGGTTAATCTCCAAAATATACAAGGCACTGACAGAACTTTACAAGAAAAAACATCTAACCCCATCAAAAAATGGGGAGAAGAAATGAACAGACACTTTGACAAAGAAGAAATACACATGGCCAAAAGACACATGAAAAAATGCTCCACATCACTAATCATCAGAGAGATGCAAATCAAAACAACGATGAGATACCACCTCACACCCCAGAGAATGGCAGACATCACAAAGAATGAGAATAAACAGTGTTGGCGGGGATGTGGAGAGAAAGGAACTCTTATCCACTGCTGGTGGGAATGCTGTCTAGTTCAACCTTTATGGAAAGCGATATGGAGATTCCTCCAAAAACTGGAAATCGAGCTCCCATACGATCCAGCTATACCACTCCTAGGAATATACCCTAGGAACACAAAAATACAATACAAAAACCCCTTCCTTACACCTATATTCATTGCAGCACTATTTACCATAGCAAGACTCTGGAAACAACCAAGATGCCCTTCAACAGACGAATGGCTAAAGAAACTGTGGTACATATACACAATGGAATATTATGCAGCTGTCAGGAGAGATGAAGTCATGAAATTTTCCTATACATGGATGTACACGGAATCTATTATGCTGAGTGAAATAAGTCAGAGAGAGAGAGAGAGAAAAACGCAGAATGGTCTCACTCATCTATGGGTTTTAAGAAAAATGAAAGACACCCTTGTAATAATAATTTTCAGACACAAAAGAGAAAAGAGCTGGAAGTTCCAGCTCACCTCAGGAAGCTCACCACAACGAGTGATGAGTTTAGTTAGGGAAATAACTACATTTTGAACTGTCCTTATAACGAGAATGTATGAGGAAAATGGAGAGCCTGTCTAGAGTACAGGCAGGGGTCGGGTGGGGCGAAGGGAGACTTGGGACATTGGTGATGGGAATGTTGCACTGGTGATGGGTGGTGTTCTTTACATGACTGAAACCCAAACACAATCATGTATGTAATTAAGGTGTTTAAATAAATTTAAAAAAATGCAATGAAAAATTAATTTAAACCAAGATGAAAGAATATAAATATATGTTTAAATATATAAAAATATACATATATAAATATATGTGGCAAAAGTTGGGGCCACACCCCACAATTCTCAGAAGTTACTTATAACAGTGCTCTGGAACTATATGGATTGCTTGGGATCAAACCTGGGTCAGCCTAGTGCAAGACAAACACACTACCCACTATACTATCACTCCAGCACCAAAATGGAAGGTAATATAGCCTGGCAGACATTTTCTTTTCTTTTTTTACTTTTAGACACTGTGGTTTGCAATATTCATATTGAGACGTATTGTGTATAATATTACCTCCCTTCAGCATCCAGTTAAGACCATATTTTTGACAATAAATTGTAAAAGTTATGATATAATTTATTTTCCAAATCTGACACTTTTGAGAATAAAAATTATTAATCATATTAGGTAAATATGAACAAACTATGTCTGTCCCAGAAAAGCTAGAGAATATGGCTCCTGTAATAATTATAATTTACATTTTGTACAAAGTAGCCAGGATTTTTCAGGTAGAAGGGGAAGAGTCTGGATGTTATGAGAATATTTCCCTACCTCTGCTGTCTCATTTTTGTTACACATTTCTCCATATTTTCCCTTATATTCATAGCCACATTATTTGTTTTTTTCTTTATGATGCTGGGAATTGAGACTAGGGTCTCACAAAGGCAAGGCTAGTGCCACTTGCCTATACTTAGCCCTTTTTTCTTGTTCTTATCTTTTAGAATGTGAGCTGAATTCAACACAACAATAACACTTTTTTTTTTTTTTTTTTTGGTTTTTGGGGCCACACCCAGCGGTGCTCAGGGGATACTCCTGGCTGTCTGCTCAGAAATAGATCCTGGCAGGCACAGGGGACCATATGGGACACTGGGATTCGAACCAACCACCTTTAGTCCTGGATCGGCTGCTTGCAAGGCAAACACCGCTGTGCTATCTCTCCGGGCCAACAATAACACATTTAAACTAATTTCTCACATACTTGAAATTCATTTGCTGTCTATACTTAGCAGCAAAACAGGTGGAGTGGGGGGTGGGATAACTGGGGAGTGCACCAGTGGCTACCAGTGTGTCTGCTGTAGGTACAAACTTATATAAGAAACAAGTCTATGTTTTTTTTTTTCATATAGAGAAGGAGCTTTATGCCTCTTCTAGTATGTAAAAAAATCAAGAGTGTTTTAATTAGAAACTGCAGAAGGTTTTATTAGTTTATATAGATCAATAAACTTATCTTGAGCTTTTAATTGATAATTACATGGGAAATTTTAACTGAGATATAATTGACATATGGCTTTCCTTATTTATGTTTAATTATACAACATGTTAATTTGAAATATTTAATATTGCAATATTATTGCAATAATATTATCTGTCACATGGTTTTAATTTCTTTTTATGAATAAAAATGCTCCTGATTCTTAGGATAGAATATGACACTCACATGACTTTTCCTATTTTCACCCCAAGCAAAAAGAGAACAAGTTTGCCTTCTTCATAGCTTTGTGCATCCATGCTGAATGCTTTAGATGCACACACCATGTATATCACAAGACATAACCAAATTTTCAAAAGGTTAAAGAAAGAAGTAAATCTGTGCTTGCTCTTCCAGTGCCCTCTGGGGACTTTAAGAAGATGTCACTAACTTTAGATAGAAAGAGCAGTAAGGCACAAACAGTGGGAGGAAGTTATGCTCTCAAATAATTTTTAAAAACTGGTTTTTAACGTGAAAAATAAGATGTCCTCGCCTATAAATTGGACAAATATTTATTCTCAAGTCTCTGTGAAGAATGTCAAATTTAGTTACCCATATTGTCTCTAGCACAGGTAGGTGATCATCATCAGAAGGAGAGAACACACTTTTGAAGAACATTCTTATGTGTATAAATCCACATAAAGAATCATCAAGATTTATATAGAAACAGGAATTGTTCTGAATACTTTGCAAATATGACCTTAGAGGAAAAAAACACAACTAGGTATTGGTCTTGTTACTTTTGTTATCAGAGGAAGAAGATTCTAAAACTATTTGTGGGGGGGGGGGGTTGAGACCATATCTGGCAATGCTCAGGTTTTATTCATGGGTCTGCACACAGGAATTGATCCTGGCAGTGCTTGGGGAACCAGAGAGGATACCCAGACTCTAACCCAGGTAGTCTGCATGCAAGGCAAATGTTCTACCCACTATACCCATTATATTTGACTCCTCGAAAGATTTTTATTTTAGTTTTTAGGCTACACCCAGTAACACTCAGGAGTTACTCCTGGCTCTGCTTGGGGACAATATGGGATCCTGGAGATCAAACCCAGGTAGGCTGCCTTACCACTGTGCTATCTCTCCAACCCCAGAGTCTTAATCTTTTAATGTTAATTTTTCTTCAATATGAAGTACTCTTTGGGTTGTTTATAAAATTTTGGCACCAAGTGCAAAAGAACTAGAAAGGTGCTGACACATACTAGTTCTTTTCCTCTTGTGCCTTCAGTCAACACAAAGTAGTACCCAGGGAACATTTCTGAAGACCTGTGAACATTTAGCCATTATGATTTCACATGATATAAAAAATTCATATAGATGCCCTTTAACTTTAAGAAGACTGTATACTGGGGCCGGAGAGATAGCATGCAGTTAAGGCATTTGCCTTTCATGCAGAAGGACGGTGGTTCAAATCCCGGCATCCCATATGGTCTCCTGTGCCTGCTAAGGGATGATTTCTGAGCATAGAGCCAGGAGTAACCCCTGAGTACTGCCAGGTGTGGCCTAAAAAACAAAAAACAAAACAAAAAAAGAAGAAGAAAAAGAAGACTGTATACTTATTTCTGTGGGGAAATGTGGAAGCAAAGATATTGGGAGAATTACATGGTTTCATGGTTTCCTTTACATGGTTCCCTTTTGTCAATACTTCTATGTGATAGCTGAATCTCAACCTTTTTATTTTATTGCCAGTGAAGATGATATAAAAATTATTGTATTGGTATATTTATTGGTATGTTGGTATTTGGGTTATTAATTGGCATATTTGTATATTGGTATTTTATGGTATATTTTATATGGTATAATAATTATTTTATTATTATATTACCAGTACAGATGGTAGCTGTTTTGTGTTGATAGTGCTGAATTCTAGAAGATGCTAATTAAAAAAATAGTTAACAGGCCAGAGGGATAGCACAGCAGTAGGAAATTTGCCTTGCAAGCTGCCAATCCAGGATGGACCTGGGTTCGATCCTTTGGCGTCCTATATGGTCCCTCAAGCCAGGAGTGATTTCTGAGTTTATAGTCAGGAGTAACCCCCTGAGAGGTCACTGGGTATGGCCCAAAAGCAAAAAAAAAAAAAAAAGTTAACAATCACTAACCGTTTTGGGAGTGAAACAGGTCTTTATAATTAACCTTGCTTCATGTAGCAAGGGAAGAAAGAAACATGAGCATAGGAAGAGACCATGTGACCTCACCACAGCAACAACTCCTAAAGAGCAAGAATAAAGACTAGAGCTCAATGAACACTGCATCTCCAATCCTGAGGCTATACATTCAACTTGTTAATTTTCATGGTTATTTTTTTTAGAGTGGGATGGCGGGACATATCTGGTAGTATATAGATTTACTCCTGACTCTGCGCTCAGGGATCACTCCTAGTACTCTGGGGACCATATATGATTTCAGGAACCAAACAGGCTATGTACTAAGTATCTTAACCCCTGTACTTTCTCTCCAGCCCTTAATGATTCTTTCCTATGGTTGTATATATGGAATTCAGACATGAGCATTGTTTCTGAGTTTGTATGTATTCATGTGTGTATTAAACAAGAAAGTCAATTATATTGGAAAACCTCTTTCATAGACAGGCAAAATCTATTGAAAAATTTCTTCCTAGGATAGGGACATAGTACAGCAGTTTAGGGTACTTGCCTAGCTATTCCCAATCCAAATTAATTTTTTTTCACACATAGACCCACCAATATTGCTGGGTGCAGCCACAGAGGCCCCCAAGAACTACCAAATATGCTCCTAGAGACTCATAACTAAGGGTTATTTGGGTGTCCCTGACACAATGGGGCCTGAGCAGCATCACATCATTGGCTCCTTGCACTGAGCTGTGGACCCAGTTGGCAAGAATTGCTAGATCCCCTTCTCACTGCACTGCCTCCTCATTCCTTCCTAAATAGTGACCTTCTAATAAATATTTTTAGATAATGTAAATGCATCACAAGTATACATTGTTCCTGCTGAATTCCTTCCAGGAATTACAGACTAAGGTGCTGTATCGAAGAATGTCAGCAAAATTTTAGAATGTTAGGTGGTTGACTTCTATGTTGTATGTTTCCCTATTCATTGCTTTTACATGTTAGCCTGCCCAACAAAGAGCTTGTTGACATTAACCAGCAGTACCAACAATTACTGCTATTATTTGTGGAGCATCCTGGCATTTGACTAGGATTTCTATCCCAGTTTTCTCAGCTCTCTTTGATTTGTTATACTCTGGCTTTGGGAGAGGACCTGTAGAGCCAAGGAGGAAATGTCAAGGTGTTCTTTTTGTGACTAAAATCAAACTATAGTCATGTTTGTAATCACGGTGTTTAAATAAAGCTATATTTTAAAAATTAAATTAAAAACAATTTTTTTGGTTTTTTTTTTTGGTTTGTTTGTTTTTTGTTTTTTGGGTCACACCAGGCAGCGTTCAGGGGTTACTCCTGGCTCTATGCTCAGAAATCACCCCTGGCAGAGACAGGGGACCATATGGGATGCCGGGATTCCAACCACTGTCCTTCTGCATGCAAGGAAAATGCCATACCTCCATGCTATCTCACTGGCCCAAATTAAAAACAATTTTTGTTCATGGCTGGCAATGCTTAGGGGACCAGTTAGGGTGCTGGGTATGGAAACCACGTTGGCTATGTGCAAAGCAAGCACACTACCCACTGTACTCTAGCCTCCAAAATGTCAAATTTTTGGCTTTAAAGCTAAGGTATGCTCTAAAAATTAATAACAGAGACAATGGATTTACAAGCAGAAACTTTTAGGTTAAAATAGTTGGGCTGTCTGAAGGTCAAGTATGTTTAAATTTAAAAGCTTGACTCTGAAAAATAAGAACCAAAACCTAAATATAAAGTTATACCATAAATATCAGACTTTGTAACAATATAAGATGATGTAAGAGCAGTTTTTCTAGCCAAAAGGAAAGAAAATATTTGTTATTTGGCTTGAGAAAGAAAATTGGGGGGATCTAAAACGAACTTGGCTTCAGGGATCTAGTTTATATTCTTTACAGGCTAAATTTCAAGAGCAATATTAAAGAAATATCCACTATTCCACTAAACCTCAGGTGACTTCAGATAAATGAAAAAGTATCTGCAGATTAATGAAAGATCAGTAGCAAATTTAATATTAGCAATTATGAAAGGCAAAAATGATAATGGAAGTGCTGATAAGAGATAATGGAAGTGCTGATAAGAATTTATCACATACATAGAAATTTTTGAACTTAATGTACAAAGGATTAAAACCATGCTCAGATGTACAAATACCAAAATAATTTATTTTCCACTGTAGTACATATACACAGTGAAATACAAGAATAGAAGTTATTCATAAGAAAAGATAAAATTATGCAATTTTCAGCTCCATGGAAAGATCTGGAAAGTATCCTGTTGAGTGAAGGCTGTCAGAGGGAGGGAGGACAGACACAAGAATGATCTCTCCATATGCTGTATATAAAGAAACATAGTTGGGAACAACAATGTCTAAAGGCAAAATAAATGAAGGGCATGAGAACTGGTCTTCATTAGAAAGTTTGTCACTTGGGTGGCTCTGGAAAAGATAGGTCAGGGAAGACATTAAGACAATGATGGAAGGGGAAAAAGTCTGTCATTGAAGACATTGGTGGAAGGGACTGAACACTGGTAAAGGCATTGGTGCTGGGCCATTATACACCTGAAAACATCATGAATAACTTTTCTTTTTTTTTTTTTGGTTTTTGGGCCACACCCGGCTGTGCTCAGAGGTTACTCCTGGCTGTCTGCTCAGAAATAGCTCCTGGCAGGCACGGGGGACCATATGGGACACCGGGAATGAATAACTTTTCAAAGTTGTAAATTCTTGATGATTAATTTTTTTAAAAAAATGTAAATAAATTGACATTCCTAGGTTGTCACTAAAAGTATTTTAGTGAAAATACACCGTATTTTCCGGTGTATAAGACAACTTTTTTTTTTGTTTGTTTTTGGGCCACACCCGGTAACGCTCAGGGATTACTCCTGGCTATGTGCTCAGAAGTTGCTCCTGGCTTGGGGGACCATATGGGACACCGGGGGATCGAACCGCCGTCCGTCCAAGGCTAGCACAGGCAAGGCAGGCACCTTACCTTTAGTGCCACCGCCCGGCCCCATAAGACAACTTTTAACCCATGAAAAACTTTTAAAAATCAGGAGTCGTCTTATACTTCAGTATATGGCATGATGAAACTTACTCCAACTTCAGGGACAAGTGATCCTTACAGCCACATCCCATCCAGCTGCCGGGCATCATCACTCAGTCCTCTGCTTGTCCTGATTCATCTTTCAGGGCACACAGAGGAGCTGAGTTACTGAGTGCTGCATCCCATCCAGCAGCCAGGTGTCATCTCTGGTATGCAGCTTTCCAGTGCTTAGTCCTCTCTTCAGCTTTTATGGGACACAGAGGAGGTGCTCTGTCTCCCTCTAGCTGTCCTATTAATCACTGCACCCTAGCCAGTTGCTCTTGGAGGAGCCCCGTCTCCCTTCTCTCAATGTAGATCACAATTAAAAAATCACAGTCACTCACTACAAATGACAAATGTAAAATGATTGTTGGCACTCTAAAGTCTAGCTTTATTAAACATATACTGTTACCTTTGAGGGTTTTACTCTTTTTCTCTTACTTTTTGTTTGTTTGTTTTTGTTTTTGGGCCACACTCGGCGGTGCTCAGGGGTTACTCCTGGCTGTCTGCTCAGAAATAGCTCCTGGCAGGCACGGGAACCATATGGGACACCAGAATTCGAACCAACCACCTTAGGTCCTGGATGGGCTGCTTGCAAGGCAAACGCTGCTGTGCTATCTTTCCAGGCCCTTCTCTTACGTTTTTAATTTCCATTTGGTGTGAGTTAAAAGAGAGGTAGTGGGGCCGGAGTAATAGCATGGAGGTAGGGTGTTTGACTTGCAGGCAGAAGGAGCATGGTTTGAATCCTGGAATCTCATATAGTCCTTCGAGCCTTCCAGGAGTGATTTCTGAGCATAGAGCCAGGAGTAACCCCTGAGA